>NW_026517052.1:0-550834 GCF_026229845.1 Diaporthe amygdali | reverse complement strand
ATTCAATCTTCATCTTCACCACTGGCCTAACCATTCAATCTTTCCATTGGGACTGCTGGTGACCATACAATGGCTTGCCCGCTCCAAGTCCGGTCTCTCTTCCTTCTTCCTTCCACTACTGAACTCAATCCAAGGCTTCGTTACGAAAGCTTAAGATCCAGTATCCCGTATCAAACTCTCGAGACCCAGTTCCAGGTAAGAATACCCAAAAACATTTCCCTTGCCTGTTTGAAATCCCCTTGCCTGGTTATCGAGAAGTCAAAAGCACTTACTTGAAGCTTCCATCCATACTTGCAAACATGGGTCCATTGACAACAGAGTTGTGTGTAAGCTACCAATATCATGATACACCTCACTTGTAATCAACCAAGTCATTCCTTACACAAAAGCCAACTTCAGGACCCCAATCCCTCTACCTCAACATACTTCTGCAGTCTCTGTATGGGTTCTCTACATCACCCAAGGCCCGAACTTCACGCCTTGTATCAGATAATTCAATCAGATACACCCGTCATTCTCCGTCCTATTGCCCAATTCTATAAAAATTACATACTGAATATTATCCTTTTAGCAGCCCAAACGAGCTCCCAGAAGCTACGCCACAATGTGGTTCTTGCTTCTGTTTGCCTTGCTGCTTGCAAGCCCCATCTATGGGAACCCAAACTATGGTAAGTGTCTTAGCACCATCGCTCCACCACTCTCGATTAACAAAGTCATAGCAGATCCGGAAACCTGCTGCCTTACTTTCGTGTGCACCTGTACGGAAGTTGTAGCTATCTCAACCGTCGACATCACAGGTCTTCTTCCCAGTACTTGCACTTCATCTCGAGGCTCTGTAGTCACAGCACCATTCACTCTCACGGTGCCAGATGGCATAAGCTCTCCGGCCGACACTACATCTACTGCGACAGCCTCTGATGTTACAAACAACCCTCTCGGAAGCAAATACACTTATTTCGAGACCACCTACAAGCTGAAGACAATTGTGAAATGTGGCAGTTCAAGTACCACTTTGACAATATTATCGACCTCTGGGAGCCAGCTCAGCCAAGCTTCAATCGTGGAGTCCATGACTGGATCGCACCAAACTTCATCCGTGGGAATTGGAATTTCCCGCACGACAAACGCGACTTTTTGGCCTGATACCACTCAACAGATGCCACCCAGTGTAGTCATTGGTTCTTCCGCGCCTTCGGTGTCCCCAACCTCTTCTCTGTCGGCCACTGGGCGAAATTTATCAAGCTGCGGCCCTGTTGGAAGCTCAACTGCATCAACAGGCTTTGAAATCAGTGATCAGTCTACCTATGAACAATCTTCGACCTCGAGGTCTGTTTCAATTGATTTGAGCACCGTGTTTGCCGGATCATCAATGGCGTCGCCCTCAGCCTCATGGACTGGGAACCTGAGCTCATCGTGGAACTTCACCTTGACGCCCACACCTTTTATTTCGATGTCCAGCGTCCAGGTTTCACAGACGAGTACTCAGGTATCAACTTCGATGGGGGTCTTGACTTCGATAGCTTCCTGGACGTCGGTATCAGCTTTGTGGTCCGCCAACTTGAGCTCGTCATGGAACCTCACGATGATCCCTGCACCATCGACTTCGGACTCTACTCTCCCAGCCTCTCGAACGAGAACGATTCCAACAGCTTCTTCAAATTCGAAGTCCGTATCTGTGACAAAGGCATCCCTGACGAGTCTCTCAAGTACCTCTCTGACAGGCTCAAAATCCAGTGAAATGCTCACTCCGACAACTATCATGGGAACTATGACCACGTCTAGCTCAAGCCTTTCAACTCGTGCTTCCAGCAGTAGCAGTTCCAGTAGCACAGAGATACCGATTCCAATTCCAGTCGGTGGTTCACCAGATCCAGAGGACCCGGATCCAAACCCACCATTTCCGCCCCCGATTCCGCCCCCCGGCGGCAATCCGCCGTTTCCACCTGGTGGGAGTCCACCAGATCCAGAGGATCCGGATCCGAATCCACCAAACCCGTCTCCAAGACCTCCTCCATGGGATGACCCACCAGATCCTCCTCCAGGCGGCAATCCACCAGATCCTCCACCCGGTGGTAATCCACCAGATCCACCTGGCGGTAATCCAGACCCAGACCCTGTGCCACCAGTACCGCCCCCGAGTGGTGATCCACCAGACTCTTCTGGCGATAGTCCCGATCCAGATGATGACCCAGACGATCCTGACAACTCTGGCAGCACTCCTGACCCAGATCCAGGTGATGACCCAGACGACCCTGATGATTCCGGTAGCACTCCTGATCCAGACCCGGACGACCCTGATAACACTGGCAGTAATCCTGATCCAGATCCGGGTGATGATTCGGATGATCCAGGCGATTCCGGCACAGACCCAGACCCAGTGCCACCAGTCCCGCCAGGTCCGCCGCCAGGTCCGCCACCAGGCGTCAATCCAACCCCGACCCCGTCCGGTGTCACCACTCCCAAGCCATCTCCAACGACAGCCCCCAATCCAACCGGATCTGGAGATGGAGAGTGTACTACGAGTGCCATAGCCTCCTGTATGGAAGAGGTTCATATCTTGACAGAGTACTTTACACTGAGCAATGGTGTATCTACCTCGACTGTTGAGTCTGTCACCGAGACAGAATGTGTAACTCTGCTGACTTGTGACGGTAGTGGGACTACAATCACCACGACAACATCTTCTTCAAATTCAGAATCGCCAACTGCTACGTGTACTGCCCGGCTGATTGTCCCCCAGTATGAAGCCAAGCTGGGCGATGCTTCCTACTTCGTGCCTCTCTGCAAGAGTGGAAGCCAGACACTTTGGAGGAATGATGGAACTAATTTCAAGATGGATTGTGAAGGCGTTACCTTCTCCACTGGTGAGACCTTCAAGATTCCCACTACTCTCTCAAATGCTACCGATTCGAATTGTCATGACGTCGCAACCAACGGCATATCCATCTGCTTCTCAAAGCGCTTCCCGGGCTGGAACGCCACCGAAGACGCGGTAGTCATACCCATCGGTGATGAGAACCCCTATCCCAACATCACCGTCATTGCCAAGGCTCTTGAGACAGTTGGGGACTCTGGGGGGATCTCTACAGCAGGTTGTGGAGAGTCTGACGGCTACTCTCGAGTTGCGGCGTACTACTTCAGCAGCATACAGAGCCCACTTGAAGTTATCACTTCCAGTGATCAGAACGTCACCCAGTTCTCCAAAGACATCTCGTCGTACAGCCACAAAGTCATAAGTTCCAGTGACAACTGGCTCCCACAAGCGGACGAAATGCTACAGAACCTCGCTTGTCATATCACGAGCACTGATGGGAACTCTAGTCGGGTTGTGCGAGCTCTCAACAAACAGTCCGCCCTCCATACCGGTATCAACACTCTATTGTCCATCACTAGCGTTGAGGAGTCACAAACGGCTCTTCGCAACTTGACCAGGGATCTTTTTGACGACTATGTCTCTTACATTGGCCGCGAATCTTCAATAATTGAAGGCTGGACACAGGCATACAGGCTGTGTCATACGAAGTGGGATAAAGCCAGCCTTCTACTCCCCCAGACTCAGAAGCCCATACTTGACGACATTGATGGCTGGTATGCCAAGTACTTCATCCTTGCTAGTCCAGGCACGACAATGGATCAGCTCAGGGGGTTGGAGCACGCTTTGGGCGTGGAAGGCTCAGAAACGGCACCCGTTGATGGCAATCCGAGGTTATGGAAGGCATACTGGGCAAATTTGAACCTGGTTCAATCGACCTTACCAGATTACGCAAAGTTCATCAATTCGACACAGAGGCTTGTCTGGGATGGAAAGCCTGCAGACGAAGATGATCCATTTGCGTTTATCACTGCGAAGAATGCAAGAAAGAGTGTGAGCAGCCGTATGCCAAGCACTACAGCCAATCTGGATACGGTGTTAAGCAGGAACTTGAGAAGGCAGGATTCCCACAGCGAAGGCTCTGAAGGCGATAGCTCTGAAGGGGGCGATTCTGATGGTGATAGGTCTGGTGAAGGAGATTGGGAACCAAGGGTATACCCAGCCCCTTCAGCCAATGCGGAAACAGTCACCGACTTGGAAGAAGAGACCCACCTGAATGTGATCTCACAGCAAAAGGGGCAGGCTGACTCCAATACCGACTCTTACACGTTTGCGCCACCTGCTGGAGAGGGCTCTTGGGTGTTCATCGTCGACTCTGGCTTCGATCTCAACCACGAGGTAGTTCCGTCCATTTACATGCTTCATTGTGATTTAGCCGCTGACAGATTTTTCCAGTTCCTATTTGATGAGACGCGGGATCCTGTGGTCAAGAGAAAGGTCTTGACTTATGTCGTTCCAAATGAGAAAGTCGGCGCGCTCACCCCGGATCAAATTCAAGAAGGATGGAAAGAAGTACCTGCGACGATCAAAGACGAAGACTCGAACGGACACGGAACAGCCGTGGCGTGTGTAGCTGGTGGAACTTCTGACAAGATAGGGGTTGCCCCAAGGACTAACCTTTATCTTATCAAGTGGAAGAAATTCTACAACCGGGAGAAAGATGGGAAGACCGAGAAGATGGCAGTGTCGACCAATATGTGCCATATCGATGCGTACATGAGGATATATAACGCCTGGAAATCGAAAGACAAGAAGGGTGAAGGCATCGATCCCCAGTGAAGTGTCGTCAGTTTCAGTAGCGGTGAGTCTGCAAAATCTGATTTTGAAGAATTTCTTTTGCTCATGATCACAGGTATGACGAAGGATGATGCTTGCCTGGGAATCATGTAAGTACAACTCGTTCAGCCAGTACCTCCTGCGCAAAGCAGAACAAACGGCCACCGATCGTTTGCTGATGGAAAAGCTGGTTAGGACCAACTTTTTCGCCGAATATGACAAGATGGGAGCGACGGTGGTCTTTGCTACGTCGAACAATGGGTATAACCCAAAAACCAAGAAGCCATTTCACTACCAAGCGGATCTCCTTCCTACATCACTTGCAACGGACAATAGTCCATACATCAGCGTTGGAGGAGTAGTAAGTAACCACTTTCAGAAATTTCCCGTTATTCTGCTATGTCCTGTGGCGTATCTCTTTCCTCTTCTTTCCTTCCTTTTACCCATCCCTCTTTTTTCTCTTGAGAGAGAGAAAGAGAGACATTCAAGGTCATCCTACAAGTCAGAAGTCTCAGAAGAAGTATTGAAACACTATCAACATTGTCAGCACTTTATGAGCACGTAATAACTAAAGCTTGTTAACAGTATCACGACGGCTCCCTTTGGGAAAAGACCACCCCTCCTGGCGCTGCGCCCGGAACCGATAACTCAGATGCGACAATTTCCTTGTACGCGCAAGCTGTAGAAGTAGAAACCTGTCAAGCGAATGGAGAGCCCAGGGAGACACGATTCATATCGGGTTGTAGCATTGCCGCACCACAAGTGGTAAGTCAATTCGTCTACTATCAGCTTCATTCTAAGGGACACACCTGTGGGAACAAATCATAACTATTAGCTCCCTTACAGGCAGGCCTTGCAGCAGCACTGTTGAGTTACCCATGGCCAAAAGACGAGAACCCTTTCGATCCAGAACGTAGGCATCCTAGCATCGGGTTCCGGATGAAGACAATGCTTGCTAATGTCTACGCCTACCAACGCTTGGATCATAGCGAGATCGTAGACGAGGCTCTCGGGAACATTCCAGCATTCCCTTGGGACATTCCAAGCTATGTTCCTGTGATTTACAACAACGTCTTTGGAGACCAGAGATGCAAGGACGTCGATGGCTTCCCTAATCCCCCGCATGGAGTAGGTGTTGCCTGTCCAGGACAAGACGACAGCGGCAGCGACGGCGACGACGGCGGCGATGACGATAGCGGCGACGAAGCCGGTAGCCATGATGGAAGCGGCGACGGACCTGGCAACGGCAGCGGTGGAGGCGAGAGTGTGGGTCCTGGCGGTGACAGCACCGGTAAGTAGCCCTCAATCAATCCTCAGCCCATGGCATCGAATAGGTACCGAGAATTCCCAAAGCCTTACTGATTAAACTTTAGATACTGTGTTCTTTACGTCTGCTCCCACGTGGCTATCAAGTGGGTGGTCGAGCTTCTCGACAGTGACCCTTAGTGCCAACGAATCGAGAATTCCCACTAACGCCCCTGGGGAGTCGACGAACTCAGGGTCATCCAGCTCAACTACAGTCTTTCTGAATATCACGAGCTCCGCTTCGAGTTCGAGCACAGCTGATTCGACTGCCAAGTCGGTCTCGATTAGCCCATCTTCAACGGTCACGCAGGCCGTAACGGAATCCTCCACTTCCACCTCGACCGGGTCCTTGCCGACAGCTTCTTCTGACTCAATTTGGACTCTTTCACTGTACACACAGCCTGGATGCAGAGGGGATCGTTTCCAGTTCACTGGACTTGCCACGGGCAACCTCAGTCCTTGCATGAGCTCACCCGGCACGCTCTCGACCGACGACCCCAGCAGCATGAGCTGCACGTATGTGTCCCATGGTCATCATGGGAACGCACACGAGCAGAACTGCTCTGTGGGAGCTTGGCCGTTCCAGCCAAAGTCTTGGGCCATGACAGATGCCTTCTGCTCAGTGTTTCATGATGACACCTGCAAGCTTGACATCAAGGAACAAACTAAATACAACAGCTCTCAGAGCTGTATCAACGCTCAATCTGGTATGAAATTCAACTCAATCGGCTCCCTGAGATGCAGCGCCAACACGCCAAGCTGCAGAACCTGCATCAAGTGCCGCACCGCTTGCTTGGATCTGGTTGGGCAGGATGAAGCATATTTCCAGTAAGTTTGCTCAGGCATCCCTTTGCCAGTTTACGTCTGCACAACCGTGTGAGCTCTATCTAATCTATTTCAGGTGCGTTGATGGTTGCTGTCGGAACCGACATTGTGAGAATTGCCCCGGATACGAGTGCTGAGGACTCAGTGAGCTAATGGAGCTGGGCGAAGAACTAAGCACGCTGGCTGGAGTATGCCTGGTTGCGCACATTTAACTCTCATGAAACGATCGTTACCATAGTCTATGAATTCAGCCGCCTGATGTTTTAGCTGAGAAAAAGTTGAAGGCGATAATCCTGTAGGCATGATCGGAGCTTGAGCCCTAGAAATCCGCTTCCAGCATCACGATGATTATCTCTCAGGAAGTCTGAACGCCACAGAAGTATATTCCGGAAAAAAGAGACTCAATATATTTGAGGATAATAAGAAGTCTGTGTTATGAAAGCAGACAGCTCTCATGGTTTGCAGGCCTCCCAAATTACCATTGCTTTTCACCCCACCCGAAACCGACCACAAGCGCGCACAAGCGCCTTTGTGCACAAAGCCGATTGTGAATGGCCTACATGGCATTGAGATTATTTCAGAGGTCTTCAATTCAACAACTTCTTTTCTTCCAAGTCACGGCGAAACAGAGGCATACACACCTACATCCAGTTGTAGTGCGAACGTCGAGGTCCACCGACCGATCTCTCGGGTCTTCCCTAGCTCAAAACGGGGACACACCATGTAAGATGATTGGCTGTGAGTCCCCAACGACAGACCGTCACACATCTGATTGGGTATGTGTCTGAAGCCCACCAATGCAATGCACAATGACAGTAATTTTGCTTCGACCCGCTTCCTCCTCTCTTCTTTGCAAACCCCACATGGAAGTGGCTACCAGGATTGAGGTTCTCAGGGGATTTTAAAATACCACCGCAAAGCCCAGAGCGCATGCCACAAGGCTGTGGGCAGGGGCGACGAGCAGGAAGATACCATGCATGGAAACAAGGCTTTGATACCTTCTGCCCCTGCTGGGACCTGTCTCTGAATAAAACATCGATATAATTCATGGGTCCATATGTCAATGAATTTGCTCAATGTCCAGTGTTGCGGTCTCTGCTCAGAAATGTTTAGTCAATCCATGCATTCGCTCCCTCCCCGGCAGCATAAACGCAGAACATGTTCGGAATTGATCCTGCTCCCACCTCTGAGCGAACTTGCCGGTGAAGAATTACCTGAAGATGAAGCCCAGGATGAAGCAAGCAGAAGTCAGTCAACTCTGACTACAGAAAATAGAGAAAAGGCCACATCAGACTTCATGTCTTAATGAATCATCACGCAAAGATCGCAACAATTAGCTAAAGAAAAGAAAGAATTAGATTGGTGGAAAGGATTAATACGCCTTGCATCAGCCAAAACGATTCACAAGTGTCTTCGGAACCGGATCTGAACGTCTCCGTTGATCGGAAAGGAAAAAGGAGCAGTCACGGGAGGCAATAGAACAGTTCTTTGATCTCTCAACAGAGTTTGCTCAGCCAATCGGGCCGGCACAGGACGTTAATTCATGCAGTAATGCTCATTTATCCAAGACCTCCAAACATGCCATGATCAATTTACCGAGACGCCATCGCTCTCTGCGCCGAAAGACCTCTTTCGCCCATGCCATAGCTCCTGTGGCATCACCGTCGAGAACCCCAACGATCTGCATCGCTCCCGGCACTGCCTTCCGCACAAGTTGCCAGGCTATCAAAAACGCCTTGAACGCATAGAGAGCGACCCACGGCGGCTCAGACTCTGGCGTTAATGTTGTTTCGAGGTAGTGCAGGAACCAATCTATGTGAGGCTGTGTGGCGTGGGCAGTCTCAGCCCCGAAGAGAATCTCGCTAGAAGACGCCAAGAAGGTCGACTCCTTCAACACCGCATCCACGCTGCCCCCTACTATACCACAGGTATGTGATGGAGACCAGATCTGCAGCTCGATCATGGCCATCTCCCAAGTTGCCTCGCGTGACGCAGCAAGTAAGGAGCTAGGAGTGCCGGCCGGCGTCCGGATGCAAGGCCCAAGAGCGACCAGCGAGGACCTCAAGGGCTCTAATCTCTCTAAGCTGAGCCTCCCGGTCATCGTGGACCAGCCTGACACCTCACGGGCGCTGGATAGCAGGAACTGCGCGATGTTGATGGCTCCGTACGGGTCGAAGGATGGGAGCGATTTGATGTCTGGCTCGGGCGAGAGGATGCGACGGACTGCCTCTGCATATTGCACCGGTGGCGTGGACTGCTTCGTCACCAACTGTTGGTATGCCCACTCAGCAGCGGAGGGTGCGGCCCAGCAGTCTTCTGGGCAGGGAAGCTCGTGCTTGATCTCCAGATGCGAGAGCGAGCGAGGTATGGATAGGAACTGGTACAACATGGCATCTATCTGGTGAATGGCAAAGAGCGTCCGTTTATGTGACTCTGCCTTGATGAATTCCCCCCATAATGCTTCCAGATCTTTGGTCGCTGCAACCTCTAGTGGTGTGGGTTGCGTTAGTCCGCTGAAGCGCGCGAGGGATATTATTCGAGAGTGCATCTTGAGACCGTATGCGGAGTCTTTGCCGCAGAGATACATGATGGCACAGATCTCGAGCAGAAGGTTTGCTTGCACCATTGCGAGGTTGTGTGCAAAATCGTTGTCACTCTCCTCCTGAGTGGCAAGTAGGACGCGAGCTCGGTGGAAGCAACGCAGCGAGATGTTGCTGCCTGAACCCGCTTGGTCGCTGTGGTCAGGATCCTCGCCGTGTTGATATGCAAGACATAGCATACTGAGCACCAAGTAGGGTGTGGTCTGAGTGACATCGAAGGTCGGCCGGTGAAGAAACGGGACGAAGTGTGACACGTGTATGAAATACAAATCTAGCCCTCGTACAATCTGAGAACCTGAAGGATACCAGTCGTCTTGGATATGGGCCAGATCCCTGGGTGACAGACCATCAGGAATGTTTGTATTGCACATAACGGTGTCTGGACTGGCATCTGGTGAGGTAGTCTGCATGCGTTCCGCTGCGGGCGAAGGCATCTGAGCATGATCATAGTCAAGGACGGATGTGCCAAGTGGCATGGCAAGATCCAAGTCCGTCGTGCCGTGTGGAAAGGATGCAGTTGGTGTCGAACTGGATGCCAATAACCGCCGGCCATGGACGACATCGTCGCACACATCGTCCCCCTCAGCGCTCGTTGACAGACTGCTGGACAGAGCTATGCTTCCCGATGAGTGGCGGTATTGAAAGTTATGCTCGAGCTGACCGTGCTCATCCATGCAAGGCAGCTCAATGTTCCAAGCCGCATCGCTCAAGTCCAAGTGCATCTCCTTGTCCCATTGCTGGGAGAGCAAACCATACTGTCTCTCTGAAAGTGACGCCGAGGGTGTCTTGGCATCTTCAGATGCCTCACTACTGGAGCAGTCAAGGTCTGTGGGCGCGGCGGCTGGTGGGGTGCGGCGGGTTCTCTTTGGAGGCCATCCATCTTCTTGTTCGGGATGCTTCCTCTTCACGTGGCGAAGGCGGAGGTCCCTCCGAGAGAAGGTAGTACGACAGAAGCCGCAGGGGAAAGAGACCTTCTCGTGTGAGCGTGTGTGAAGTGCAGCATGGCGCTTGAGATTCTCCTGCCGGGTGAAACGGGTCCGACAGTCTGGGCACTGGAAAGGCTGCTGCGACTGCTCCCCTGCTACAGGCGCAACAAGAGACATGGTAGCAGCGAGATCGGTTAAGCGGTGGAATGATGGCTCATCTGGTATGGAGAATGTCGATTGAGCAGACGAAGCAAGCCGCAGCCCCGATGATTGTTTTCGTCAGGGGCTGGACATCTTTGCCGCTATGCCTCTGCTTATCTCTCATCTTACCCACATGCCAGCCCTGTCCCTGCTTTCTTCCCCGCATTCTGCATTGCTATCAATGGAGATCAACTTGCTTGCCCAGTGGGTGCCGATAGGAGGGTCTAAGGGCCGTATCAGGAGGTGTTTTCTGGGGGTGGGCACGTGTCGGATTTCCGGGGCTGTGCCGGGACTCTGGATGCGGTATCTAAGTGGGGTGGAGGCGGGCGAACGAGGGTCTCACGACCAATGACATGCTGCCCGTTACAATCTAGTCAGTCTGCCTATGGGACCCTAGCTCGGACATGCGCGCAAATATCTTTGTAGACGTCCTACGTGTCTTTGACATCCCGCCGAGAATCCCGAGATCGGGTGTCGGGCTGGGAGCACCAAGGAGCCTTCCGAGGATGTTCGTCGGAACCAATGTCGTGGAATTACGAAATTCAGTCACACCCATGCATGCAATTGTACATTGACACTGACTGATTGGTTGCTTGAAACTTCAAAATGCAGCTTTATCTTTATATACTATTTTTAGGCTGAGAAATTGACCCTTGATAATTGCAACGCTCATGTACAGTACTACACCGGCAAGACAACCTTAACACCCATGTATTCTCGTTGCATCATGAGCTTGCCGTCGACGACAACTTGGTCAGCGCCGACGCGGTTGCGCTCTGTATCCGTTGGATCTGTGGCTGTGGCAATCTGAATCTCGCGCCACTGGCTGTTTGTGGGCACAAGTTGTCCTTGCTCAGTGAGCCTCTTGAATTCCTTATAAACACCTTGTTCCTCGACACAGCCTTCTCGTTGGATGAGGGGTGAAGCTGCAAAAGGTTCATCGTGGTTAGCATATGGTCCACGTCACTTGTTCTCAAGTTCCGACAAAGATACTCACAAGCTGCAGGCGCCATGCGCAGATCACCAACGGAGCTGTTGAAGAGCACTAGAGAAAGGCGCTCTGAGTTCAGCTGATCAGCCGGTGGTGTGAAGACTCGGTGGCGAGTGGCCTTGAAGTGTCCTCCCGAGACAATCTCCAGTGTGTCACCGATGTTGATGACAAGCGCACCAGGCTTGTAGGGCACGTAGTACCATTTCTCGTCCTTTCCCCAGATCTGCAGACATGAGATAGGCACAGAGAATAGCAGGGTTGTCAGTCCGAAGTCGGTGTGGCCGTGCATTCGAAGCCCTTTGGACTTCTCGCGGGTTGACTGCTCCACAGGGCGGAAGAGTGCATGACGGAAGTAGCCTTCGCCAGTTGGGCTGCCGTGGGACTGGACGTTGTCCCAGAGGTAGTCGTCAGGCAGCTCTAGGACGCGAGAGAAAAGTGTGAGGATTCGGCGGTTGACGGACTTTGTCAAGTAGTTGCAGAAGGCCTCGATCTCGTCCATGAAGGGGTGCAGACACTTAGGAATGCGGTTAATGTCTTGCCATTCGCGGTTGTACCAGTTGAACTGCTCAATTCCATCGGGGACTGCTCGATGACGCTAGAACGATCCGGTCAGTAGGATGTTCTATAGCCGCCGGTGAAAGGATGCTATCTTCCTACCTTGAAACCATATGGATGCTTGTAGCCGGACCATCGTCCAGTATCGGGGTCGAATAGGAGGTTCTCCTTGTCTTCTTCGGTGATATTGTTGTACAGATACTGAGCCAGGGCAAACTGGCGGTGGAGCTGGGAAATGGATACTCATCAGCAACGGCGGCCTAATTTTTGAGTGGTAGTTCTGAGGTTGGATGTTCTCACCTGCTCAATAGAAATTCCATAATTTTCAAGGAACAGGAAACCATCCTCACGAATGGCTGTCTTGACCTGGTCCACTAGTCTGTTGACAACTGCTGGGTCGTCCGAGTCAAGCAAAGACAAGTCGATTGACTTCAGCTCGGCAAAATCATGCTTTTCTTGAGTGATCGGAGGAGGGTTCCATGCTGGCACGAATGCCTTGCCAGGCAGGTCAGCAGCGGGCGGGTTGAAAGGTGCGGTGGGTGCCATGGTTCGGTTTATTAAAATGATCTGTGGGAGGATGTCTGCGGGTTTGATACTGATGAAGCAATCGATGCTGCCACTTCCGGAGCAGCGTAGCCGCGTCTTATATCTTTTCACAAACTGGGCACGACTTTACTGCGATATTCCGTGTAACGACTCCAGTATCAGACGTTAAGACCACTCATGTGGGCTTCTCAGTTCGACAAGCACAATGAAACTGCGCAACCGGTTGCTGAGTGCAATCAAAACCTGTCCAGAATGGCCTGATGCCCTCGATGCTGGGTTCGCACCAGGAACAACAGCGCTCCTTGCTCTGCCTCCCATGCTCACCTGACCTCGTTCCCTGCGCGTCCTCCACGTACTGAGTGTCCTCCCTGTCCTCCATGCTGTAATCTAATCTATGGGGGTCGCCTCCTGCTCCTCCCTGTCCTCCTCCGCCTTCAAGCCGCTGCAGATCTGCTTACGCCCCAAGTGCTCCTCTGCCTTATCTGATTCATGCAGCTATACTACAGTGGAACTACTGGTTACTCAACCAATTTTGGTTGTTACGCGGTCTTCCGGAACATGGCAGACGTGGTGCTAGGTTTCGCATTACACGTAGGGTGGGAGGAGCTCCTCCCAGCCGGCCACGAACGGTTAGGCTTGGCATCGCATGTGGGTCCCAGCGTGAATCGCTTTGTAGATAGAGCTCCTCTGCCCTATCCATAATGACTATACTGACTGTTTCTGTGTTGATACTTAAAATGAATAGGATGAGGGGAAGACCAATGTATTTTTGACAAGCAAACCAAGTTACTCACATTGCACCGTTCTAACCTGCCTCCTATCTCTACCACATACCACATACCACATAC
The DNA here is from genome assembly GCF_026229845.1 of Diaporthe amygdali. NCBI lineage: Eukaryota > Fungi > Ascomycota > Sordariomycetes > Diaporthales > Diaporthaceae > Diaporthe > Diaporthe amygdali. The sequence goes on along the minus strand of NW_026517052.1, from coordinate 537,389 downwards.
CACATACCACCTCCACACATTCTTCCTTGTCAGACGCCAAAATGTCGCGCCAGCTTATTTCGAGCGAGAAGTTCCCACCCAAGCCGCACAACTGTGAGTGATTGCAAGAAAGCACAAATTTCATATGCCTCGGACATAGATAACTGATCAGCTTCAAAGGCCCTGCGGTCAAAGTGCCCGGTCTTGTGTTCCTCGCCGGCCAAACAGCGACGGGTGAGATTAAGCAAGCAACAGTGAGTTCTGTCATTATTTCAAACCTTTATTACTATTTGCTGATGATTGTCCGCCACTTCCCTCAGAGGACCGTCTTGCAAAATCTGAAGGAGGTTCTGGAGCTCTCGGGGTCATCTCTCGAACAGGTGGTCAAGTACAATGTCTACCTTGCAGACATGAAGGATTTCGCAGCTATGAACGAGGTCTACATTGACTTCCTCCCAAAGCCTATGCCATCACGCTCGTGCCTCCAAGCACTTCCTCCTGGTGACGGCACAGTCATCGAGATTGAGTGCATAGCACAGGTTTAAATTGCCAGAACTGCTTGCAAGTACAATGTGTGTTCTCTCTTCTTGAGAACTAGGTAAATAGATGGATTGGACCTTTAGCAAGAAGAAAGACTACATATCTTGTTCATAGGAATTTGATCCGCTATTCACAATTTGAAATGTGCGAGACACTATCATGATACCCATGAAATATATTTTCTCTCACTATCCTGGCCCCTTGTATCATTGTCTCATGCCTCAATTTCATATACCCATCTCATATACCCATCCTCCAAGTCGAAATCAAGAGAAGCTGGCCCAGTGACACTAGGCAAGGCAGCCCAAAAAGAGCCAAGGGACAGGGTACTCGGCCACACGAGGTACTCGACTGCTGAAGCAAGTCAGAGGTACATGGTCAGCTCAGCCCGCAAGTACACTTCTGGATGCGGTAGAGCTGATTGTCAATCAGGGACGCCTCACTTGTGCGTCCACCGCTCAGTCATTCACCGTCTGATGAGCCTGTCTGCAATACGGGGACGCTTGCCAGTTCAGGTAAGATACTCCTGCCTTGCTCGGAGCATACTAGGTTTGAAGGCTGGGCTTCTAATCACTCAATCGCCATTCGTCCCTTTCATTTCAACTGCTTGGAGCACCTGGGCAAGGGATTATTTCGCGTATTAGTGGCACTCTAGACACACTTTACATTGTGGTGGAGAATAGATACTAAGTACTTGTACAATTTTATGTAATTCTATTGCTTGGATGAGCTACAACGCTAACAAGGCAGGGAATAACGACCCCCGCGCAGTACTATCGAGGTAATTCAATTTGTCATGACCGAGCAACATCAAGCTCGGCCGTGTACCAGTTCTGTATCGCCTTCGTGTCACCTGTCATGGCGACGGTGTCATACTTTTGCCGTGCCTCCTTCGCCGCTGCACCGTTGTTCACCATGCGTCCAGCCCACTTGCCGTGTTTCCGCGCCGCCGCCACTATCTTGTCAATGGCAGCGACGAACTCTGGCTCGTCTCCGCGTGCAGGTGTGTAGCCAAGCAGGGACTGGGCGAGATCGTTGGGGCCAATGAAGACAAGGTCCACGCCAGGAACGGCGCAGATAGCCTCGACGTTCTCGACACCAGCGCGCGTCTCGATCTGAATCATGGTTATGATCGTCTCATTAGCCGATTTCATGTATTCCGGCGTCGTGAGGCCGTGGCCAATGGCGGGGAAGGCTGAGCCTTGTCCGCGCACGCCCTGCGGTGGGAACTTGGAGGACTGCACGATCTGGTTGGCCTCCTCGGCGTTGTTGATTTGAGGGACCATTATGCCGTGGGCTCCAGTGTCCAGGGCCCTCTTAATAATGTCGTGTGCAGGCCCGCGAATACGGATGATAGGCGATACTCCAAGGGCCGCGATCGCCGAGACGGAGTTGTGCATGGCTTCATCACCAATGTGACCATGCTCACAATCAATTATGACACCATCAAATCCACAGAGAGAGACAATCTGGGCCTGGCGGACTGAAGGAATGGCCATGAACGTCATCAGCGGGTACTTGCCAGCTCGGAGGCCATCAAGTAACTTGAGTCGAGAGTTCTGGATAGTAGTGGTTTGAGCGGTCGGCCAGACCGTTGTTTGTGCCGCCATGTTTCCACAGTTTGTAGGGGTACGATAAAGATTGGATGTGATGAAGTTATTGCAGCAAGGAATGTGATAGAGGTGAGTGTTGGAGTACGTATCAAAGTGTTCTTGTTTTCACCCCCTTTTTCGAAATGGTACGAGGCTGATTGGCAGATATCTCAAGGGATTGTAAATTGTGTTCCGGCTATTTAACTTGGTCTATTAGAGCTTAAACATTGCCTCTTGTCAAGTGTCCTCCATTCTACTGTCAAAAGCGCGCGTCTTGTGGCCCACGCATGGTCTCTGGGAGGAGCATTCAGGAGGAGCGCCGTCGTTTTTACGCGAGGCGAACACGTCCGCCAAAGCTGAGTGAGGAGGACAGGGTTGGCGGCTGCATGTGTCGGGAGGAGCTCCTCCCATATCTTGGGGGCCCACATGCGATTGACTAAACCAATGCTCGTGCCAAGATTTCAAGCGGGCTGCGGAAGATACCCCAGATTTGCTTGACAGATTAGAAGATAACGCCGAAAGCACACACCCCCAAATCCACAACAGCAATACGCTTATCGGCAAACAGCCTCGGGCAGCCCCAGGTTCCTGAGAGCCCGACCCTGGGCAGTATAGACCATGTTGCAGTTAAGACCATGAGAGCTCCTCACGCCATGAACCAGACAATCGCTGAGGAATTCTGTGACAAAGTTTCTTCCGTAGTTCTTCAGGGAAGCACGCAGAGTGTTCTTCTTCACATTTCTATTCACGGTGTCAATTTCTGAGTGCCATGGATGCGGACAAGAAGCTGCCCATCAGCGACGTTGGCGACGGCCAGTCGTGTGCTGAAGGCCAAATCGACGTCCGGGACACTGCATTCGCAGCTGGACGCAAGCCAGAGTCACTCGAAAACCTCGAGGATCATGAAATCGCCAGTCTCAACAAGAAGCTCGTCCGCAAGATCGACTTGCTCATCTTGCCGCCCATCGGTATATTGTATATTCTCAATTACATCGACCGTCAGAACCTCTCGGCGGCCAAGCTGCAAGGCATCACCGAGGACCTCAACATGACCACCGAGCAATTTGCGACGGCAATTTCAATCCTCTTTGTCGGCTACCTACCTTTCCAAATTCCGAGCAACCTCATCATCACAAAGATCTCTCGACCGGGCATGTACATTTGTGTTGCCGTCATCATTTGGGGTGCTATCTCGGCTGCTACGTCGGCGGTACACACTTATGGACAATTACTTGCTGTTCGGGCTATTCTTGGAATGGTCGAAGCGGTCTTCTTCCCTGGTGAGTGAAATCGATTTTCATCTCTGTCATCCTTCGTTATTTCTTTCTATAGCCTTGGTGTGTCCTATGTTGGTTGCCGCGAAGCTCGTCTTGGATAATTATGGATCTTGGGCGAGGCTGCGCCCGAAGGCTGGGTGTTTATGGTCCCTGCTCCACTTGTTTTGTGAAGAACAATACCTTCTAGCATTATTCGGTTTCTAATCCCACTTAGGTGCAATCTACTATTTGTCTGCCTGGTACACAAAGAAAGAGCTTGGAAAGCGACTCGCAGGTCTCTACATTGCACAGCAAGTCGGCAACGCTTTCGGTGGCCTTTTCGCCGCGGCTATCCTCCAACTCGACGGAGCCCACGGTATAGCAGGCTGGAAATGGCTCTTTATCATCGAAGGCAGTGCTACAGTCGGCATTGGTGCTATCTGCGCCTGCATCATGCCCGAGTTCCCTCACAACAGCCGTGTGCTCTCGCAGACCCAGCGTGACCTTGCAGTATGGCGGATTGAGTCTGAGGCTGGAGCAGCCGAGGGCAACGAGGACGAGGGTACGATGAGCGGATTCGTAAAAGCCCTCTCTGACCCTAAGCTGCTGCTCCTTATTTTCTGCAACCTGCTGTCTCAAGGACAGGGCTCTATTGCGAATTACTTTCCAACTCTCGTTGCTGCCCTCGGCTATTCCGGAACCATCAGCTTGCTCCTCACCGCGCCTCCTTACATTCTCGCTGGCTTTGTCTACTACGGGATCACGTTCTACTCCGACCGCAAGAATACGGTGTACCCGATAATTATCGCGTGCATCACAATTGCAACAGGCATGTACATCATCCCAATGGCTACCGAGAACGTTGGGGCGCGGTACTTCTCCATGATGATCTTGCCATTCGCATCTGTGGGCCCTCAGATTCTTCTGTACAAGACGATGAATCTTCACCTTGCAAGACCCGTCTCCAAGCGCGCGGCAGCTTCTGCCCTGATCAACGCCATTGGTGGCACATCGAACATCTGGACTTCATACTTGTATTATGCGCCACCACATTTTTACGCTGCTTTCGGTGCCCTCATGGGTTGTGCCGTGTTATTTGCAGTCACCATTACCGTCTACCGATGGCTGGTGCTTCGCGAGAACAGACGACTGGACTCGGGCGACCCGGCTGAGATTGCCAAAGCTATCAAGGGTGGTGTGACGCAGGAAATGGTCTCTCTCGGTTGGCGATACGAGATGTATTAAATTTGGTGGGAAAGAGAACAGTGTAACTACTGAGCTTCATCATCTTGTACAAATCAAGCCTGAATGCTTTCAATCGAACTCTAGCGTATTTCTGGTTGTTGCAATGTACATTTGCAATATCACTGTGCTGCATGTATCAACAAGAATTCAATCATCCAGTTGCAAAGGGTGGTCTACCTGTTGTAACAGTCTAGAAATGTTTGCGAGACACAGGAGCCTAGTTTTCGTTTTTCTTGTCCGTGAACAAGCTTCCCAGACAATTCAAGACAGCTCGAATCCGGCAATATAGCCGATCAGGCTGGCAAATGTAGTCTCCACGTGTCATTATCTTATGACCAGCACTTCTTACAAAGCAATATTCCACGCTGGCGATTCTCCCAGCCTGGGCGTGCGTGGACAATTCGGAGTCCTGAAAATTTGGAATATTTCGAATATTGATTGCATTGTTAACCACTGCTCTATATCTATTGTAAAGCTTTGTTCCATATTGACAATCCCATTATGTTTAGGACTTGATCAATCCATCCTGCTGGGCTAGTCATTGAAAGTGGGCCCTGACCAGCCAATCCATGATGATTTAGTAATTTATCTCTTGTTCAATATCTATGACTTTTGAGTGATTTTATAGTGAAGTTCTTATCATGAAACCATACGAGTGTGTGTAGATGCGCACACACTCTGAAGTTCTACGTGAGTGAAGTCTACGCCAGAGCAGCTCGTCATTATATTGAATTTGTTCTAATTGGCAGTAAACTCAAGCCAGTTATACATTGAGCCTTTGCACATTTTTGTCTTAGGAGCAGTATATTCGAACGACAATAGAAGATGAGTGTATAATATCACTGCAGCTGTTATGAACTACTCTACTGGGACTAGATCGGACTTTCGATCATTTCATGATAGTAAAGTGTTGTACGGGAGAGACGAGGGGAGGGGGGGCAAATCTCACCGTATCGGAAACATATCGCTTCGGGTCTACCTGGGTATAATTAATGAAAGATGCTATCAGATGCAATTCAAACGAATGTCCAAGTCACTGTTAGTATACTGTGTCGTAATTGTCTTGAGGCACTAAATCTTAGAACTTGGGTCATACTGCAGATACGATTGATTGGCAGCAGTTTGGATGCTCTTTGAGTGTTCTCATGCAAAAGGGTCTTGTGAAGCGACACCACACCGAGGCGCCAGCCAATGCTGCGACTTCGTTCATGGACAATCCCCCAAAAGTCGATGCCAAAGTAAACGTCGATGGCAACGACCTCAATCCCGCCACAAAGGCCCCCACCCCAGCCTGAAACCGTCAATACTACGGTACAACAAGGACGCCAACTCATCACCTGACCTCACTCACCCCCGACCAGAGCAAACAGAAAAACTCAAGACCTGGGGCATCGAGCCAATCCTCGCCAACCCGGCATCGGCATGTCCAGCCTGACCGTTGCGTCCGCCAGATGGGGATGTAATGGCACAGTGGCACAGCAGACCTGGGCGCAGTCAGTCAGTCAGTCCTGCATGGTACGCAGAGTTCAACGGACACGTCGTGTCCAGTGCAGCAGCACACTTGTGGAACTCACGCGCCCCCCAGCCCACCTCCAGACATGCTTGTAGACGTGTTACGGCATTCCTGGGTGGGACGATCAGCACAGTTCGGTCAGCCAGATGAGGGAACGCCATGGTGGATCCTGATGGGCGATTGAAGACATGTTGTAGCGTTACACATATACCGTCACAGTGGAGATGATAGCAAAGGTGTACACCGCGCTACGAGTCGGCAATGCCACGTCTTGCAAACTCGAGGCAGCAACAGGTCAGCCATCAACCAGCCTTTGTGCGAGTCTCGTGCAGTCACGTGCGAAGAATGTCATGATGGTTTTGAGTGGGTAACTTCTGGTATTGTGTGAGTGATGGTGTGGAGATATCTAATACACAGAAAGCGAGTTGGGCAAGATCGTTTTGCCTCTTCTACTCCAGTCTCCCATATAGTATGCTTGCTGGTGTTTTGAGCCGGTCTCTCTCCCGTGATTTCCAAGGTGCCTCGAGTTCGCCGCTGCGCCGCCTTTCCCATAACTGACTTGTTTTTGTGGTGTTTTCCAACCAAAACAGATGTAAAAAGAGATAAAATACCAAAACTCCCAATGCTGAGCAATATTTGAATCCTCAACCCCATACGCGATGCAGTTTACGACGAGCCTTTCCTCCCCAAGAAACGAACTAGAAATGCAACTCCCAGAGCGGCAAACACGAGGCGCGAACCCTTCGGAGATGTAAAAGAGAGAGAGAGAGAGACCCAGCAGCACACTAATCCAACCGTTAAGATGGTGGAAAGATGAGAAAAAGAGACAGTGATAACCCAACTACAAGTGGTGAAGCCGGCTACGCCGGGCTAGCACCAACCCACTCGAGGCGCTTCTCAGAGCGCCAGTTCCAATTGAAGTCTCGCCCTTTGTTCTTGCTCCAAGGACATTCTTTGACCCGTTCCCGGGGCTGATGTTTGTTGTTCATCCCGTGGCTGTGATGGTTGGCGAGCGTGAAATTATTGTGCGTGAAATTGTTGTGATGTGTTGAACCATCAACACCGAAGACCCCTTGGCCAAAGAAGTTTCCGGCCTGGTGACCAGTCTTCAAGGTGAAGTCTGGCTTGGGCATGGATTCGCGAGTGCCCGTGTATGCGCGGCGCTTCTCTCCAAGCTTGGCCCACTTGTCCATAGATCCTTGCTTCTGCTGAGGAGGCGATTGACGATGTAGGTCGTGAGACTTGACCGGACTGACATCTTGGAACAAGAAACTGTCTGGCAGGTCTCCATCCATGTCGATGGCGTCTTCAATAGAGACTCGAGGCTTAGCGTTGATGACGGACGACTTGACGTTCGGCGACAAGCCCTGCCGGGGCGTGTCGTCGTCGTCCTTGCTGTCTTCACTCCAAGTCCTGGAATTCATCCTCTTGAGAGCTCGAAGCTGGCGAGCCCGCTCCTCCTCTTGGTGCTCTTCCTCCTCTTCCTCCCAGAGGTCGCTCCAGCTCTTGGACACGGCACCCTTGTCGCCAAAGACCATGGACATAGCTGGCACATTGCGAGGCTTGGACATGGTGATTGGCAGGGAGCCAGCCATCGGCGACACCTTTGCAGCTGGCTTCAACATCTGTCTGTTGATGTTGAGAGACTGCATGGAAGTGGGAAAGCTCGAGTCCATGATGGAGGAAATGGATGGGGTCTGGGTGGAGAACCAATCGGTCGTAGCCGCAGACTTGGAGAACAAGTCTTCGGTGTAGCTCTCGTCGTCCGGGATGGCGCTCAACTGGCGGATAGGTAGCAAAGAACTGGTCGTGTGTAGTGCCTTGGCCCAAGGGAATGCACCAGTGTCTGCCATGGGACTCTGGATCGACGGCGTGCGCAGCGGCTCCCGGTTTGCCGACGCAATGTTGGCATGGGAGGAGCAGAACTCATCATCATCCTCCTCGAGGGTGGTGAAGCTCACGACACGGTTCAGCGCGCGGCGAGCTCCGACCAGTGACCTCTTGCTTGGATCCATGTTCATACACTCGACAATGACCTCGTAGGTATCCTGAGACATCGCGGGAAAGACGTCAAAAAGGGACTGCTTGTCACGGGAAAAATCCAGGAACAATGGGTCGGACTCAGTCGGGGTGGTGAAGGGGTTGCGGGAGAAGAGGATGTTGAGCAGGCAGACACCGATGGCCCAGATGTCAGCCTGGGCAGGAGAGTACCCAGCACCGGCTGAGTCGTACTGCTCCGGTGACATGTACCGATCGCTGCCCACACCAGTCTCGTACGTCCACTTATCGGTGGTGGCCAGCCCGAAGTCGCCCAGCTTCATTGATCCGTCCTTGGCGAGGAAGATGTTCTCTGGCTTGATGTCCCGGTGGTAGACACCCTTCGAGTGGATGTAGGCAACAGCGTCGACAAGCTCCAACATGAAGCGCCGGACATGTTCGGTCTCAAGGGGTCCTTGATCAACACGGATGGCCTCATAAAGATCACCTTGCTGGCAGAACTCGAGGACCAGGTACATGTGGGCATCTGTCTCGAAGGAGTGGACCAAGTTGACAATGTTGGGGTGGCCGCCGAGGTGCTGGTGGAGAGTGAGCTCCTCCGACTTGTCATCGATTGCGAACTCTAGGCCGGCATCATCGGCAGCCGCCTTCTTCGTCAGGCACTTGATAGCCACGACGTCCCCAGTGACAAGGTCTCTAGCTTTAAAAACCATGCCGAAGGATCCATGGTTGAGTGGTGAGATGGTTTCATATCGACCACCCAGGACAACGCCGCCGGTAAACTCGTCTCGCAAGCATTCCATTGCCGTCAAAAAAAGAGTATCAGAAAATTAGAAGAGATGTAAATTGCAAATTAACAAGGCCGCGTGGTGACAAAAATCTCCGGAATGCTTTTGTCGAGAGCCCTAGGCCAGTCTATGTCGATGAAGAATGATGATGTTGCCTAGCGTTTTTGGATCCACAATGAATAGTTTACCAGTTGTGTACAGCGTAACAGAGTCGAATGGGATTTGCGGCGGAAGGTGCGGTTGCCTGAAGGCGGAAAGTCGTAGGTAGGAAGGTGCAAAGGTGGCAGAAGGCGATGTACAGAACGCGAGGTGGAAAACAAAAGCAACTCCAGATTCGTTCAACTTCGGAGGCTCATCGATGGGTATTTCGGTTGGTCAAAACAAATGGAAAAACAGATAGCTTGAATGGTGCTGATTGTGTCGGTCGACAGTGCCCAGTTGAGCAGAGGCAACAAAAGGAAGGTCGTCAAATGTGCATTGAAAAGATGTATTGTTGGATAAAGAGCGACGTGGTTTGGGTAAAGTCCGTTCAGCGGTGGGGGGTAGTTTGGGCGAGTGAGTCGAGGGATGACAGTGCTGTGTCCTTAAAGATACAGCAAGGTCGTCCCGACGGCGATGAGGTGGTTTCCACGGAGGGAGGTCGTGGAGGGCGGCGGCAAGGGGTGGTGAAGATGACGAGGTCCAGACACGAGGTGTGAGTAATCGTTGAGGCACGGCACTGCCGTCAAGGAAAGCGGACCTCGGGTGCTGGGAGGACCCTGGGATTGAGTGGGTAACGGTTGAGAGAGTTGTTGGCACTTATCCAAGCACCGGTGCCAAAGAAGTCGTTATCATCCGGGGGTGGGTTTTGTACGGAACAGGCAGGCGAAGAGATGACTCTTCAAACCTTCCTCGTTCAACAGCAAACGTCCCGCTATGCTCTCCCGAAAGACGTGCGGATCACGTAGGTCGATTCGCGAGCAACGTTTGAGATGACGTGGTCCGCGGTGGAGAGGTGACCAGATTATCGCCTGGGGGTGTGGTGCACTGCGGAAACAGGCACGAGAGCGTTGGTCGAGTGTCTTCGGAGCTGATGCACAGGCAGTTGCGGTAGGCAACACAGAGCGGGCGTGCAAATGACTTCGAGACAGGTCAAGGTCGGGTCGGTGGTCGTCGAGGTCGGTGGTCCGAGGCCGAGTGTGAGAGCTGATTGCTGAACGAGTCACAGAGGGCACTTGGCGGATGAGACCGACGTCACAGTGTTCCTTGATCAGGGGGGTCGGATGGCTTGATCGATCGAGGTGATGTTTCGATGGCTATCGACTGGAACAATTGGCTTGCAAGGAGGTTGACTGGACTTTGACTTGACGTGGGAAGAGGGGGCTGTGGACGGGAAAGACGAAGGGCTGGTAGAGGGGGAATGGCGATGTGAAGTAGGGAGAGATAGGATAGAGAGAGGAGGTTGGGTGAGTCGAAACGAAGATGGCGGTGGAGGGATCAAGTGACGGGAAGAAGAAGGTAGAAGAAGATTGGTCGACCTAAGTGCTGGGTGCGCAAGTGTGAGTGTGAGTGCGAGTGAGCGAGCCGTGAGCTGCGCAGCGGAACGCCTGGGGGAGGTGTGAGGACAAGAACGAGAACGACAAGGACAAGGAACAGGGACGGGGCCAGGGCCAGGCGCCAAGGAGCAGGAAGTGTATGTATCTATGCAGCAAGAGGGAAGCCAGTGCCAGTGCCAGAGCCCAGAGGAAGAAGGGAGCGTGGGTGGGTTGGAGGGGTGTGTGTGTTGGGGGGGTGTGGGTGTGTGGGTGTACCGGTATCCAGGCGAGACGGAGGGCGTGCGCGTGTGTGTGTGGACGTTCGCCTAGCAATAGAAACCGAAGGAAACGGATGGCTCACTCCAGCAGCTTCTGGGGTGATGAAAGGAAAAGAGTCAGACCTGGAGGTGAGATTAGCAATCTCGTCTGGGGTCCGTCCTGGTAGACGGCGGCAGGGGTGGCTGCAAGCGTCAGGCCTAGGACTTATCGCGTGGTCACAGTGCCCACAGTGCGCCATGCATCCCATCTGCCGCTGTGGGCAGATCGGGCTGTGTTGCTCGGCCACGTCCTGGCCCAGTCTGCCAGTCACTGGCAATGCACAACAGCGACAACACTCCAGCAGGCGGGCTAGTCCAGCCAGTCATCCATAGTGGTTTGGCCAGTCTGCCCGTGTCTGCCAGCCTGGATGTTGACTTGGTCGATGGCACAGTGTCCCTGGGCAAGCTTGGAACACCGCCCAAGACATCGCTACTGTGCCGTGGGAGATCTGCACTGGGTGTGACCGGGCCCAGAGATGACGAGCGAGCTCGCCTTTCTTCTGTCTGGCTGGCTGGCTGGCTGTCTCTCTCTGGCTGTCTCTGGCAGGGGAGCCTGGGGGAGGGCGGTAAATTGAACTGCCATCACCATCGACAGGCGGAATAGCACGTCAGGAGCCCACGCTTGGACTGTGTGAATCCGGTAGATGAGGACCATGCAAGTACCTGGCCGCATGCGCATCGCCCTGTGGCGAGCGTTGGTATTCTTGGAAAAGCGGGCTATCAGGAAACAAGGAATGGGCCTGGGATGCTGGGACGCTGGGGGGCCGTGGGGACAGATCGGGCTAGCTCCCCTCGACGTCCAACTCCGTCCGGGCTGGCCCCTCTAGCCTCGTTGGGAGTCACACCCTTTGAGCCTGTTGACCTTGGCCTGCCTTGTTCGGGGTTGGTCAGGAGGACGCCGCAGTAGGCAGATGCACCGTGTACAAGTTGCAGCTGTCCTGCATTGGCCCTGCGTCTGCTATCGCTTTCACCGCCAGTTACCTGCTGCCCGCGTACTGCTGAGGCCACCAGAAACGGCATCGAGACCACGGCTTGGAGTATCGTCCGGACCAGATTGCGCGAGGCTGGGCCTATCTATGCTCAACCCTCGCGGCATGGCCTCCAGGTATCGCGTGCGCCCCCCGTTCTTGTCCCTGCAGATCAAGGACAGCAAAGAAGCCACGTTATCCGGATCCTCTTTGGCTTGCTCTGGCTCTCGGCTGTCTGGGGGCCTAGGGGACCAAAGATGAGAGGGAGCAATGGGGAGCTCACATCCCCCACCACTTATGCCCCCATGCAATTCCGTTTCACTTCGGTCGGCACGCCCCCCTTATTGGTTGAAGCTCAGGTACTCCTTTTCCACTGCATGCGTTCCAACCGCTTGAACATGACCACTAAGGCGGGAGCTGCTCTGTCAGCCGTCTCAGATAGAGATTGCCGATAGCAACAAGGTTGGAATTCCGTGATGATACGATTTGAGACCGCCGAACTGTCTTTCCATGCGTGTGTGTGCATGGCGGATGGATGGAATGACCATTGACCAGAGACAACAAGGCAGCACGAGTTGGCCAGGCGTTGCAACAACAAACACAGAGGGTAGTTCGCAGTACGTCACCGGCAGTCCGAGAATAATAATAACAGGTGGCTGAATTCAATCTCCATCAATGCACTTCCAGGCGCAGGAACCGCAGAAATCAATCAAACCCGGCCACGTCCCATCGTGACCTATTATGGACCCCACATCAACTCGTAACTCATCGTCAATCTCGTCATGCCAGGGCTAGCGGCAATAATGCGGACTGGGATGGAGCTCCGAAACGCTGGTCCAGGACGACCGCCCCGAAGGCGACGCTCTCAAAACGGGCACCGAGCTGGGCCTGAAGCCCCCGTTCGCTTCCAGGGGCCCAGTTAAGCTCCCGAGAGGCGCGCTTGATGATGAACTCTCCCACCCAGCGCAGAACGTCGAGCCATTCTTCGCGGCCTCGAGGTCACCAGACCCGTCAGTCCGACGAAGCTATGGCGCCACTGCGGAGCTTCACTTTGCAACACTCTGTCCTCTGCTACGTCCAAGGGATGGTGGACGGGCGGGAATTGTGTCCATTGAGCGTGATGCAGTCTTTAATCGATTCCTTTGTCTTCTGGTCGATTGCGCCGTCGTGCCGTCGATGAATCCCGGGCCGCCACATTTGCAAGAGTGAGACTGGCCCAGCGTCTAGACCCCATCCTTCAGGCCGTGTGACAGGCGCCGGAGCCGCTATCGGACGGACGCCTAGGCTCTCGCGTGCAGCTTGGCCCCATGCCATGGCAGCTTGGTTACCTCAGCTCCTGACAGGCAGGAGGCTATAGCGGCGAGCTATCAGAGCGCACCCCCCCACCAATTCACGGTCGTAACCTTTGGGTCGTAGGGGGCAAAGGAATGCAACGGCGTTATCGGTATCGCAAAAACGGATTCGTGGCATTTATCGCGATACATGCGATCTGCCTGCGCTGCGTTACTGCGTTTCAGCCGCCTGCATGTTTGAGCCTTTCTTTATGTTCTTCCGTGATTGCCAGACCACTACCGCGGCCGCTCTTGGGCTGCTCAGGAGGTCAGCCCGGCGGAGAGGTGGCAGAATATCGCAACGTGCAGGAGCTCTGCTAGACGCGTCGGGGGGAGGGAACGGCTTCATTGGCCCTTGGAAGCAGCTGCTGGGTCCTACAATGGGCCGTCTCGGGGCGTGACGAGCGAGGCAAGTCACAGCTGGCCTTGGCTGAGATTGCAACGGGTTTGACGTTCTGGCGGTCAGGGTTTGTGGTCAGGAACCCAACCCGCATTTGTTTACTACTGCTTAATTCCAGCCCATACTTTTATTATGAGACGTATACGCTGATGTATGTGACTGATCATTGGTTGTCTCGGCCGCAGGTTGACCAAGGGCGCAGGATTGAAGCGCATCGCCTGTCACACCGTACCTTGCAACCTGGGCAAATCTCGCGGGTCTGGCCACGCCCATGACGATTTCTGATGCTGTGTTTCGTACACGTTACGATGCCGAAAAGGCTTGTTGACTCGCCACGCGCTTGTCACTGTCGTGATCGTACTGTACGGCGGACAAACTTGAGTTCCGATTTGAAGTGCTGTCTAGTGCTGTACGATGTACGCTTGGATGTCTTGCCAAAGCATCGAGGTGCCTGGGTTGGCCGGGATTGGCTGACTCTGCAGCAAGCCGGAAGGCTGGTCAGGCTGGTGTTGAACCGTTACCGTGGCAGTGGCAGTGGCAGTGGCCGGGTGCCCGTTCGGTGGTGGGCAGATCTCTGCGTTGCTATCTCGCCATCTCGCCCTCGCTTCGTCTTGCTCTGCTTCAATGTAACTGCCGTGCAACCTGAAGCGGTTGGCTGGACGTGGGACTGCACGAAGCCGGCCTAGCTCCATCGATGGTTAATGCATAGACCCTTTCGCGTAAATAATACTGTACCTAGTCTTGCTCGAGTCGGTCAGTAGGGCAGAACGGTACCAAACTTCTTGACCGTTGATTGACCGTCTGTCTCCCTAGCTTGCCTACTCTGCCTGCTCGAGGTGATGATGGTGGTGGTGGTGCTGCTGTTATTGTCCAGATGCAGTCCGAGCCTGGCGATACCGTAGCGATTGAGCGTCTATACTGTGGAGACACATCTCAGGAGACGGTCAACTACAAACAGCAGTCCCCATCAGTCCCATCGGAAAATTGTCATCATCTGTGCTGTTGACGAAGAGGTTGCATATCCGTGCTCCATTTCTTTCCCTGCCCCCTACTGTACCAGCCCGCCAAGGCGTGATAGTGGGGTTGGTAGATACAGTAGATCGGCACTACCATCCCAAGCTTCCCAGGGGATGGGGTTCTGGGCTGCACTGGCCTCCTGCTGCCCTTACCGCTCGTTGGGGGCCGGCCACTTCCAGTCCGAGAAAACTGCTGTGCTGTACTTGGGAGCTCCCCTTACCCATGATGGCGCCAGGTGCTGGTGCGGCCTACAACGGCAAGGTCTCATCCTAGACACGCCCACGACACCATCACAGTCTGCAAACGTCGCGTCTGCCGCTGCACAACGACGGAAAATTTTTTTCTCTTCAAGCAACCTAGATAGCCTAGGCAATTCTACTCCCATATTTGAGCCTCCTAAGGCCTCTCTAACCAGGGAGCTTGCCTTCTCACCGCTCAGCTTACGCCCTCTCGTCGACCATTTTTTTCGGCCGACAGGCTGCTCACCTGCTGTGTTGCATCCCGTCGACACCTTAAAGGCTTTTTCCACCGCGGAAAGCGCCAGGCCAGAGCATCGACTCGTTAGCGCATCTAAAGCATTGAAACGATACCATGGCGGAACTAGCCTCCGTCAAGGTCGTCTTGCTAGACATCGGTAAGGAACAAAGAAAGAAGGAAAAAAATCAGACGAGGCACCAGCTCCTGCAGGTTCCAACGCCGGCTCCCAGTCCGGCAGTCAGGGAACTTGCATCCTACTCCCGACACCAGAAACCCGCACATCTTTACTCTTCTCGAGCTTCCTGCGGGCTCATGACTTGCTAGATGCAGTATCCCACCTCCCCTCGACCACTTTTCTCATCCAAGCTCCGTCGCCAGTCGTCAGCATCAGCGATGCGTGCCCAAATCCAGATGCAGCAGTGCATTAGCCGGGACAAATGAGCTGATGAGCATCTTTGACAGAGGGTACCGTCTGCCCAATCTCATTCGTAAAGGCTGTTCTGGTGGGCACATTGATCTTCCCTTTCTCGTCCCCAGTCGACTCCGTTTTCCTGCTCCATCTGCATGCACGCGACCTGCCCCCAAAAAACCAGGCCTATGGGATGTCACCCATCCTTTCCGTTCCCGCCTTGACGTTGGAGCAAGTGTCCCTCTTTGGACCGTTGATGGGCGGGTGCTAGTTGGCGTCACATCTTGGAGACGACAGTGCTCGTGCTCAGCAAGTGCTCCATCATCCTCTTTGTTCGCCCCGGCGACGATCTCCAGCTTGGAAGAGTGGCAGCAACGGGCGATCGTCTCACTGACGAGACCACCACTACCTAGTTCCCTTATGCCCTAGAGGCCATCCCTGAAACTTTGAAGTCGAAGTGGGACGACCCAGAATTCGTTCCCTACAGAGATGCCTTTCCAACAGAGCACAAGGCCTCGCCCGAGGCGTTCCAGGCTCATGTGCAGGACCTGATGGCTCGCGACATCAAAGTCTCGTATCTCAAGGCCCTGCAGGGATATTTGTGGGAGAGTGGCTACAAGACTGGCCAACTGAAGGCACCGCTCTTTGACGACGTCCCGCTCAAGCTCAGGGAATGGAAGCAAAGGGGCCTAGAGATCATGATCTACTCCAGCGGGTCTGTGCCAGCCCAGAAACTGCTGTTCAGATATACCAACTCTGAGCCGGCTGACCTGAACCCCCTCATCTCCGATTACTTTGACACGGTCAATGCTGGACTGAAGACGGAAGGGTCAAGTTATGCGAAGATTGCGGCCGCTCATGACCGCTACCCTCCCGGCAGCTGGCTGTTTTTGAGCGACAATGTCAAGGAGGTTGAGGCGGCAAAGGCCGCTGGCATGGGGAGCTTCGTCGTCCAAAGACCAGGGAACTCTGACCTGCCGGCGGATGTTGAGAAGCACCACAGGGTCATCAGCAGCTTCGATGCGATTTCTTGACTGGGAGCTTAGCCTGAATGAAATCTACCGAGCTTGATGGCTCCGATCGTCCTTCAGTATCCGGGACGAGGCGACTTCAACAAAGCCTTCCCTTGCAATGGATGGCACCAACTGTGTCTTTGACAAATGATGAAGGCTGTAGATAATGTCATCAGCTCTACCCTCCCTCTCCGGAATCGAAGATCTTTCCCCAAATACACACCAGTGGCATAACGTATCACTGCCTCCTGAACGCTGTCCCCCCAATACGGTGGGAAAATATGATGTCGTCACTGCACTGCAGCTCTGACAACACATATTCAGATTCTGTCTGCAAGCGCTGTGATGGGACAGTATTAGATCAGGCTTGATGTCTATACCACTAGTAAGTGTTGTGATACCCATGAAGCCAACCCCTGGAGTCTCAGCGGTACGCTGTGACTAAGCAATCGTCAACTATACGGCGTACAAGTATGTACGCCGAGCACTTGAACCTCGGTTGCCAACCATACTCGAACAACACCGATATCCCCAAACCCGTAACCCAAACTGTCAGCATCGTGCCACCGAAACGTGGCCCAGACAGACCTCAATAAATCCGCAAACGGGCGCAGAGATCGCCGACGTGTTCCAAGGCAATATCCGGGGTAAGACAAGGTGAGGTCCCTACGTTTCCAATTCTCCCCCAGCTCCCAGTTCCGGTTTCGATCGCCCGGTCACCTGGACCACCATTACTCGCCGGGCACGTCCCTGATTCGCCAATGCCCCTCATTCTCAACCGCCCCATGGGGGTCGTTCAAAGGTCAGAGCTCCCGGGCGGACCAGGGGGGATGGGATGCGTGCTCATCGTCCCATCATCGTGCGCGGATGAGGCTATCATCGCCTGACTAGGAGACGGGAGCGCTGCACTCCTCGATCACGGGCCTCAATCCCCATAATCAGTGTCGGCGACCGGCGACGGCGCTGGCTAATAGCGGGAACTGGGACCGGCGCTACATAGCACTCGGCCTCGCGCACGCGGTTCGAAAGCTGGAAGCGGACTCTGGTGGCTGCAGGAAGATCGATGCTAGAGGTGCCGGCGTGAGGAGCGGTGTCTCGTCCAGCCCATGGGGCTGCATATCTCTCCCTGCCTCTTGCAGCAGTCTGGAAAGTGTGGCTGTCTCAACTATTGACTTTTCAGACGAAAAGGTCGCGGTCAAAGGGGAATGGCAGCACCAGTTTGAGCATTGCTCTCTAGTTCTATCCTACCCAAGCGGCGTCCGTCCGCTCCGCAAGCAGCGGGAAGTATCCGCCCTGACGGTCCGCCCTGACGTCCTAACCAACCACGCTGGTGTCAGCCCGTCCCTCTGGGCGCATTCCTCCTGATGGCCTCGAGGAAACGTTTGCTAGTTAGTTCATATCGGCCACTTCCAGCTTACAGTCTCCTTGCTGCGCTCTATACTCCAAGTCGATCCTGGTGACTGCATTGTAAGCATCGCCAAATTGCTCATCAAACATCGCACATGCGCTTCACGGACTGACACCTGACGACGGATTAGACTGGCCAAGCATAGCAACTATGGCATTTCCACCCACCAGACGACCTCGCCCCACGAGTTCAGCCCAGTCCCTGGTGACGATTCCTGATGGCTTGCCGGGAACGGTAGCCTACGCGATGTCCGAAAGTTAACGTCTTCTTCACCGTGTCAACGAGGAAACGGCTGACGAGCACTTGATCGATTGCTTCGCCGGGCACCCCAGACGTGTGCCCAATTTCCATTCTGAGTGGTTGGACGTCACATCTGGAATTAGACTTCAAGTCTGTGCTGCAGTCGAGCACGTTATTTTGCCCGTCTCTGCAAAGCCCCAATGACAAGAGCTTGGTGGTCACGTCCCAGGTCTCTGGGACTGGGGGATCCAGGACTCAGTTCTCTTGGAGGCCGGCTACCCCTTTCCCTTTCCCTCGATGACATCTCATCGTACTGTGCGGACTGTACAAGACAGTGCAAAGACGGTATGAAACATTTTGGGCTTGGCCATCCGATGTGACAACTGATCTTGCTGACCGCCACAAGCAAATAACGACAAATCTTGCCAGAGTCCATTTCTCGTCTGAATGCGAAGAAGCCATGGCAGTCATGGCAGCCATGCCCGCTTCGTAAAGAAAGAAGTCTAGTCAAAGCCATGCAACATCACCCGCTGCTGGAATTGGCTCCTGCTTGACAAGTGGGCGTTCCCATCATTCAGAAGTCGAGAATGGTCAATTCCGCCGGCCTGCACGTTGCGAGGACGAGAGGGCGGAAACGCTCTGGCGGCTAGGGCGAAAGCTTCGTAGCCAAGCTTCCCGGACTGTTGGACGCGGAGAGCAAATTATGACCGAAGGTCTATTTGGGAAGGTTTGTCTCGTAATAACTTACGGCGGAGGTCTGGCCAGGGTCCGTGACGTTCCTTCAGCTCCATTCCAGGATGGTAGCGCGAACTCCATTTCATCTTATCAAGACGTAGAGGTTGTTCTACAGCTGACGCGGCTTGCAAGATATCAGAGAAACTGTGAATGCGTAGAGATGATTCCTTCCGTTCATTCCGATGATTGCTTGAGAACGATAGCGAAGTTGTTGCGTGAAGCACCCGAGCGAAGCTCTTTCTTGGTGAAGGCTGCGCCTGTCCGCAGGAGTGGGGGGCTGTCGACATGCCGCGTCCAAAGGTAGTAGACAAGTTTCTGGGTAGTCTTGGATTCCGTCACCTGGTAGCCAAGAGATGACATGATGGCATTGAGTTTGTCCCCATCCAGGTAGCGTGAGTTCGAGACGCAAGGTGCAGGCAGGACGAGAAAAAGACTTGGGAAGTGCGGTTTCAGCCCTGCATTCGTCCCGTCTCTGAAGCGTGACGGCGGGTGAAGGAAGTCGAGAGTGCGGAGAAGCATGTCACCTCTGCCACCGGCCTCAGGGACAAAATTGAGCACCAATGACAGACTGATGATATCGAATCGTTCAGAATCGTTCTTGGGTAAAGGCCGCTCCATGAAGTCCTGTTGTAGGATTCCCTCTGCCTGGCTGTTCAAGTCAATGCGGACAATGTCAAAGAAGCCACTGAGAGAGCACGCATTCGTCGTGCTCAGTGCACCCACTTCCAGCATGCGTAGACGACGTGGTGACTTGGAATTTGCCAGGGCCTGGAGCTCGGGTTCGATGGGCTTCAGCCAGTCCAGCAAGATCTTGGAGCTGTCTCCCCCACGGTCATTCCTTTGGCCTTGAAGGCTTGCCTGCTGGTACTTCTCAATACCGCCGAGCGAAGCAATTTCAGAGGCTATGGAAGCTGCTGTAGCTTCATCACCGTTCTGAGTCGCTTGCTTCCTCCTCTTCTCCAGGGTGTGGATTTGGTTGATGAGCGTCCTGGTTGCCTTCCGTGAGATGGACTTGGGCTTCTGGACAGTTGGCGGCCGGCCAGCAGCCAAGTTGAGTTTTGGCCTTTTCTTCTTATTGATGCCCATTATTGTTTTCGAGACGCTTGCAAAGAAATCAGAAAACGCCTTCCTGTATTGAATGAGACGAAGTGTTGCGGTGAAGTTCTGATGGTTAAGAGTAGAGCCGTAGTGACGAACAAGGATGGCCGCTAGGTGACCAGCCGGCCGCCAGCTGGCGCGCACCTCGGCCCACCATTTGCGTCGGCCAAACTCAAGTCCAAAACTTTTCCCAGACCTTCTCCCAACCTTGACAATCAACGACCCTTCAGATCCCCACGACCCCGAATTCAACGACGCATCCCTCCGCAGAGAATTCGAAATGGCTCCCTCTAAGACAGGTTCGACACCCTGAGATCGATTTTCTCATTCGCTCGAGATGATGTTGCCGGCGCTTCCACCCTGAGGGCGAGGTCTCCGCCGACCGCAGACGCACGACAACCTCGGATCGCACGACCCCTCCCTCAGGCGACGATGCATTCCAGCAGCAGCAGATTTTGCGAGTTCTTTCACCTCGGAAAGGGCGATTGCTGATGCCTCATTCTATTAACAGGCACCTCCAAGGGCAAGACCCAGGCCAAGAACGCCGCTAAGGCCGCCTTGAAGGGCGTAAGTAATCGACTGGCATCTCCGCTGGCAGCGCAGAGGTCAATCATATGGGGAGACACATGCTGATCAACCATCTGTATTTCAGGTTCACGCCCACAAGAAGCTCAAGGTCAGGACTTCGACTACCTTCCGCCAGCCGAAGACCCTGTCTCTGCCCCGGACTCCCAAGTTCCCCCGCAAGGCTATCCACCACGCTCCTCGTCTCGATGAGCACAAGATCATCGTCCACCCTCTCAACACCGAGAGCGCCATGAAGAAGATTGAGGAGAACAACACCCTCGTCTTCATCGTCGACGTCAAGGCCAACAAGGCTCAGATCAAGGATGCCCTGAAGAAGCTCTACGATATTGACACCGTCAAGATCAACACCCTCATCCGGTAAGATTACATCGGCCTTCGCACTCCAGGATAGAATGTAGCACTAACATGCGGTTACAGTCCTGACGGCCAGAAGAAGGCTTACGCCCGTCTGACCCCCGACGTTGATGCTCTCGACATCGCTGCCACCAAGCTGGCCCTTGTCTAATTGACTTCTGGGAAGTGGGCTATTGCAATGATTTGGGAGGGTCTACAGATACCAAAATAAAAAAACGGAGGGGATTATGGCATCTACCGGCGTCAAAGGGTTCTGAAGGGTATACCAATTGAATGAATTGACACGTCCATGTCCTCTCATGATAGTGCGCCTCTACATGCATGCTGCCAGAATGCCTGGCCCATCTAGAGAGATTCTCTACGTGCTCCGCCGTATCTTCTATAAACACAAGGCTCTTGTGGCAACACATGACCTGGATTCAAATTAAGCATCCGTCCGTGGTTCCCCAGCCGTCTCTGTGAGGTTTTCCTTGCACACCCGATATTGTATAGTGTTATTGTGTATTATCGTGGTGACTCAACGGATCTCGTTCTGTCGGTGATGTTTCTAGCCCTGGCGCATACTCTGCAGGTGCCTCACGGCCAGCATGCTGACGTCCATGAATCGATCCACGCAGTTCGTCAGGCATGCCTCCTCGCCCTTGTCCAGCTTGCCGTTCTTGAAGGCCCCAGTGACACACTTCTTGAAGCACGTTTCCGTCAGATCATGTGATTCTGCCCGCGAAGAATCAATTAGCTCGAGAGAACAATTTGCACCGGGATTGGGGCAGGAAGAGCGGTCGCATACGGGCCTGGATCCGGGTTCGCTGCTGCTCGTTCTGGATGAACTGGCGGAGATCCTGCTTGTCCTTGTCGGTGAGCCTGTCGAGATCGGCTTGGTCGATCGTGGAGGAGTCCATGGCTGCTTCGATGGTTGGTGTTGCTGCTGTGGCTTGGTTTTGCTATGTATGGGGGTCAAGGCGCTGTCGCGAAGCTTGGGGTTGGCGAAAATGAGTGACGCTCAGAATCTTTACCTCAGCTTGCGCTATCTAATCGGGTGCTTCCCGCTTAGAAAGCTTGGCCCCCCGGGACTTCACTCACCTAGACTCAGGATCGACCTCTACATTGAACCGCAAACTAAGCACATATCATATGCAAAAGTCCACTGGTTCAATGACAGTTAAGTACACTCGATGGTTTCTTCGTTGAGAGCCTCATCAATTGAGTCTATTGGCCCCGCTGGGAATTTCAGACCAAGACCGCTTCTGCAACAGAGCCCTGCGGTCATGGCCAGTGCCTTGGACCCTCTTCGTCACACTAAATTCATAGCCTGTCGGATCTTGTCTCTGGGAAAAATGTTTCGATCTCATCATCGATGACTGGATTACCCGACTTATGTGTGCTTCTCATTGAAACCACACAAAATATGGCCTGACTTTTTGGGCACGGCTCTGACCGCATCTGGGCGATACCCTCCAGATCCTGGCAGCGTATGGAAACGGTCGTCTTATACGGTAGGACAATAGTGAATTTGAGTCAAGCAAGGTTTTCCTATGTTGACTCTACGTCGCGGAATTCGGACGCTCAATACGCCCCGGTGCTTGACCAAGCATGCTAGGGAAATGCACGCAAGGTCCTCTTGCCCCCGGACCGGAATTATACTCTGAGCGGGACTCGGCCGCCTTGATATCCACCTCTTCTGTCTTGGTCTTAATTCAATTTTTCACGGGTTACTCTTGTTGTCGTGACATGCAGGTCGACTTAAACTCATCGTTAGACTGCGTGTCGGCTGTCCTAAGAAGGCACCAAAGCTGCTGTTTTGATATGACCAGACAGTTTCTCCATTCCCATGGCTTTTTC
This sequence comes from Diaporthe amygdali, assembly GCF_026229845.1. Classification (NCBI taxonomy): domain Eukaryota; kingdom Fungi; phylum Ascomycota; class Sordariomycetes; order Diaporthales; family Diaporthaceae; genus Diaporthe; species Diaporthe amygdali. The sequence continues at coordinate 514,770 of NW_026517052.1, read as the reverse complement.
TTCTTAGAGAGCGAGCTATAGACACCCCTCTGTCATATAATCAAGGCTCATGGATCTTTCCCGTTCCAGATGAATTGAACAGGCTCTTTGAGCTATCCTCCCAGTAATTGTGCGGACTTTGCCTTCCCTCCTCTTCTTTTTAGCCGTTCTATCGCAGCTTCCGTTGATAAGATTCTTGCAATGGTGAAACAGGTTTCGAAATCACTTTTTCAGTACCCTTAATGAGTCAGATAGGCTAATGAAGTAGATACATTGAGACTGCAGCATTGTGGCTGCCCATTACCCAACTCACTTGATATAGTGTTTTCTCTTGCTTTGTCAACAAGCACGTCTATATCTGATACCTGAACTCGGGCGAACGATCTGTATACTTCTCTGGAATTACACCGACTCCTTCGATTGTAGCTTGATCCTTACCCGCCTGACGTCTGAGATAGATCCACCGCACCACCCACCATCCAAGCCATGCAAATGCCAGGCATCCCAAAGACCACGCATGACCCAGCGTAAATTTAGGGGCGGCATTGGTCTGGTAGATCTGCCCTGAAACAACGCCACCGATGTTCGTCAAGGTTAATAAGATGCCCAAGCTCGCAGCTCGTTTTCCGTCAGGAGCGCAGTTACCAGACAACCATGCACTATATTGAATGACTCAAGCTGTCAGCTAAATGTTGTTTATATCTTCTTATGCAACTAAGCGTGTGCTTGAGGGGTATTTCGTACATATTTCCTCCGGTACACAGAAAACAAGCTGTGGCGATGAGATAAGTGGCAAAGTACTGGACGGCAGGTGACACTTCACACAGAAGAATCGCATAGCCTGCAATGCCAAAAGGTGCGCAGATGATCATCGGGAGGAAACGCTTGTTGTACTTGTCTGAACGCACTGCACCCACGGCGTAGACCAGCGCACCCCAAAGGTTGACGGGGATGACTAGATACTGGGCTTGTACCAGAGAGTAGCGGAAACCTTGTCTGATGATGATGGGGAGGAACGTGCCAAAACCTGATTTGCATCGGTCAGCTCTAGTTTCCTGCCTGCTGTGCTTCCAGCGTCGAATCGTTTAGGACGTAGCCACACTACTCACCGTACAGAATAGTTACCACCGCGATCTGTATCACACCATGCACCCAACTCTTTATATCTTTAGCAGCTTCCATGATGTCTTTTTTCCCGTAGTGACCCGATCCTCCACTATAGGACGCCATTTCCTCGGCGCGTTTTCTCATGAGCAGCTTTTCCTCGGCATTCAAGAAATAGGCTGTCTCAGAGTCCCTCGGTACGAGGAAGACACAACATGCAGCCCAAGCGACTGTAATTATGCCTTCGATAATGTAGAGCCTTAGGTCTGAGGTCAGTCCTGAACTGGAGCATGGCTGGCTCTAAATGGCAGAGTAAACAAACCATCGCCACCCTGGCATATTGGCCACACCATTCATACCCAGCATGGCCCAGGCCAGCAAGCCCCCGAAGGCTCCTGAAAGAGCTGACGCGACTGTGAATTCGTCAGACTTCCCCTCACAGATGTGTCGTGCATGTTGGCTTACTAAAGAGGAACGCTATGCGGACAGCCAGCTCCTCGCGCTTGTACCAATTACAAAGAAACAAGGTCATAGCAGGGAAAAGGCAACCTTCGAAAAACCCCAAGAATATACGACACACCACAAGGGAGCCAAACGACTGAACAAAACCTGTAGAGAGGCATACTATTCCCCAGCAGAAGGTGATAGTGGGAATGACTCGGTTGAATTGGAGCTGCTTGACCAAGATGGAGGTAGGAAATTCTGCGAGGATGTAGAAAATGTAGAACACCGAAACTGCGGTCTATTGCGTTGTTAACATGCGGCATTCCGATACAATAAAATCGACCCGGGTGTATAATAAGGTGTATACATACATTCAATTCGGAACCCTTGAGGCGGATGTCCGCCGACATGCCCTGAGTCGCAGCAAATCCAATGTTGCCGCGGTCCAAATAGCTAATGAGCATCAATAACATCATGACAGGCGCGATGAAACAGTCAAGCTTGCGGATAAGTGCTTTCTCGCTCCGCCGTTCCTGGTCTGTTACGTCCTGATCACTATACTCATTGTGGACCGTTTCTGGGACTCGAAGACCAACGGCTTTTTCATCTGCGAGTCGTTCGGCCATGGTGGTTTCCGAATTGCGGTCAGTGCAGTGGTGGGAAAGATAATGAGATGTCACAAGGGAAAGAAGAGCAACCCCACCGTACGACGTCGAGAAACTTGGAACATCAATTGCTCCTACAACTTCAGGCTACCTTTGCCGACGGCTGAGGGCACCTGGGCACCTGGGCACTGCTGACTGTATACATTAGTATTGAAGATCTCCAGAGATCACTGTGATACAGGACCCCTCCTAACCAATGAGCTTCCAGTTCCCTAGTATTGGACACCGACGGGAGCTGGCTACCCCGCTTGCTGTTGTCTAAAACAACTGTGTTGTTATCCGGACACATGTATCTCCGAAGCAGGCCTAGGTATCGAGGTGTTTATGTGTATTAAAGAAAGAATCGACACCTAAAGAGGCAAGCATAGACCGCGTCGCTGGAGAGTCTGGAAAAGAAGCAATTAGAATATGGCAATGGTGGTGGTAGTTTCATGGCTGAGACATCATGACGGTGGAAATTTAATGTGACTATGCGCAGGCAAGTTGCCTATGAGCGAGGATTTGAAAGCAGTACCTTCTCTGGTTCAGAAATCCACAATAAGAGGGGGTATTATTGGGTTGACTTATTCGCTGCCGGTGATGTAATTACGAATATCTAACATCCCATTCATCTCACCGTAGCTTTGGAGCAGATCAATAACCTTTATTAAACTTTGCATTTATGGATGCCTTCATTGCTTGTACGGCGGATATATCTGGCCCACAGAATCTCCTTTCTCTCTACCACGTGCTATGCTGGGAACTCCTCACACACTACATTGCTGCTGTTGTTTTTGGTAACACTTCAGGCCTGTTGTTGGCCACGATGAAGCCCACGCGATATGAAAAATTTCAGAGGTCTTTCTTGAGCCGTCGTGCACATGACTACGCCTCTTGAAACAGGTTTTAAGCCGACGGCTTCAGAACATGGATCGATCTATACGGATCCATTGTAAGGACTCTCGCATCGTGGCTTCTCGGGGCCATCCAAGCTGCCTTTGAAAGACATTGCATAGTCCTTTTATTTTATTTTGAATTCCCATTCCTGTTCTTTTGCGGCGTTTTACAGAGTCCACGCGTTCAACACAGACGACCACAACTTGGGAATGTTCAATTTTGTATCCGCACGGCCATGGAAATCATCCGCTTCTCCCTTCACGTTCCCCGGCGAAGTTGCAGAGAGCCGGGACCTCGTGGTGGATGTCACGCGTCTCTCGCCTCCTCGTCATCGACAACGACGATTACTAAATGCGGCATTGAAGAAAATTCCAGAGAGGGACGGCACTATCGCCAGGAGGCTGAGAGTACTACAGAGGCGCTCCTATACCCACGCCTCCTACCCCTGAATGAAACAGAGTAAGGTATGTGGCGTCCTCGATGACGGTATCGCAACGTGCATGAGGTCTGCGTTCCCACATGGCGGCTGGATGAGAGACCTGGAACTTTAAAAATTTGCTTGTTGATTCAATGATTCCGCGAGCCAAGGGCGTGTCAGCTTGAGACACGGCGGCTTGGGCACAGTGAAGCGGCCCGGGCAAAAGAAATGATCTGACACGGCTGCACGGCAGAAACAAGAAGGCAGACCGTGGCGTGAGGGCCCTGGCATCTCGGCGTGACACGGCATGAACAGAGTCTGGTGAAGAGAATCATTCCCAGGGAAGACCGTGATCCCCTGTGAATCAAACATGTTTGTCTACTTATGTACTCATTGTTTTCATTATTATCCCACCCATGTTTGTCACTCCCAAATATGACACTCCTCCCAATACAGTTGGAGCTTCTGCTTAGCACAAGGCTCAGAACGAAGGCCAGCGAACCCACGAGAGCTGCCTAGGCCCCTCCTAACTGCGCACTCGCTTGCTGTCTTAGACAAAAGTGCGGGTCACGTTGACCGCCTCACACGTCGGGTTGATCGGCTCCCCCGTGGTGGCCCAAGCAAGGGCATTGTAGTAGTAGCCGGTGTATGTGTAGCACGCATACCACTTAGCAGAGTCAGCCAGGTGCCCTCACACACACATGGGAGGTTTTGGGGAAAATGAATCTTGTAACTCACCTGGTACAAAGGTTTCTGTGCTGTCGCGTTAGGGTACTGGCCAGCCACGAAGGTGCTCTCGTCGTATGACCCGGAGTAGATGAAGAGCTTGTTGTCGGCGTCGAACCCGACGTAGTCGTAGCTTACGGACGGCGTGAACCAGGGAACGGCGAGGTTGCTGTAAAGTGTCTGCGAGAACGACAGCCCGGAGCTCAGGTTGAACCCGGAGCCCTGGAGGATCCAGACGAGGGGCCCGGTGCCACTGGACGTGACGTTCAGCGTGAATGTGTTGTAATTGACCGGGGTGCCGTCCGTGCCGTCCAGGCAGAGCTGCTCTATGGCGGCGCCGGCGTGGCAGGCGCCGAGATATTGGCCGTTAATGTCGTCGTTGTCGCTCTCGAGCTTCAGCGTGAAGGGGGCAGAGGTGTTGAAATCCTGCGCCGACACGGCTGAGAGCGTGAAGGCGAGGAGGGCGGAGAGGATCAACTTCATGGTGATACGATGACGTCAAATTTCGACGATGTAAGCTGATTGAGGAGGAGGAGGACGTGGGGATGGAGAGCACAATGGGCAGAAGGGGGCAATGATTAGAGATTAATAGTAGATATGTTCTGGTGATCTGACGATGATCGACACTGCACTGAGTGGAGCGAGATTGAGAAAAGCCCTTAGCGGAGAGGAGAGGGCGGACGTTGCATTTATATGTAGACCGCCTGCGTGCAGGAATCCAGGACGATACCACACAACGTCCAGGAGAGGAAAGAGGAAGTGACGAACCTACAGGTACGATACCTACAATACGAAGCATTGCATACCTTCCGCTCCTCACATGACGAGTTGGGCGTGCGTCGTTAACCGACTCGGGCCTGTTGATTCCATGGCCAGAGGTAAGCTACCGCCAACAAAGATCGTTGACGATGAAGTCGGACAGCCCGTCTCAGACAGGTTGTTGAAAATTTTAGCGAGCCAGGCTGGCTCGCTGCTTGGTGGCGGAGACAGCACTTGTCGTCAAGCGCTCGTCCCGGGCGCGGTTAGTCTACACGACTGCATGCTCCCGTCGGTTCATGACAGAGGTCTGAGGTATGAGGTCTGAGGTCAGACCGGCTGTCTCGGTTTCGATCCCGCAGAAAAGGATGGATACGCCACGGAATAGACTGCCGGTCGGGCTTCGGTACGAGCCCGGGCACGCACACCTGTAGTTCAAAATCGCCATGTGTCAGGCAGACTGCAGAGTGCGGTCAACGCATTAGGATACGAAATGCTGTTTTAGTCCTTGACCAGCTTCTGGGTGCCGGTGAAAAAAGTAGAGCAGAAAAACTCGCGGAGGGATCGGCGAGTCTCGTGACGATCTTCAACAGGGGAAGGAAAAACGGGAGGGGTAATCACTGCTCTTGTCGCTGTGTGGTTGTTTATGGCCACATCCTTAAGTGCAGAGCACACCGCATTGGTGCGTTAAGCCAAGAGGCTTTTGACGTTCGTATTCGACTGTCAGGTGCCGTCTAGCTTGGGTTTTCTGAGCTCCCTTTCTCACTCTGGTCGGCGCTAGCATTGCAGTCGAACGAGCAGGCACCTGCCGGCAATGGAACTGCAAAAAGTACTCAGTCAGCAGTTGTGCATACTAGAGCACTTGAGAGTGGTCGTTGAAAGCCGGTAGATGTGGTGTTTCCCTTTTTGGCAATGTCAACATGACGGTGCATCCCACCCATGAGCACAGAGTGCCTAGTGAGTCGCTAGTCTCAACTCCATTCTGAATGAAGTTCAGACTGTCAGGGGATTGTAAGACTGGGTTCAGCGATGGACGCTTGGATCTCGGAGCGTTGCATACATCACTGGGCTAGGAGCCGAACTTGAGTCTATCTTCTAGACAAAATGCCAGGGCAACCGAATGAGAATCTTGCTCAGAAACCACCGCCTGCAGAGACTGCCTGACGCAGTCACAGCAGATGAAGCCACACTCAGAGTGTCGGCTGTAGTAATAATGTAGTGCGACCAGTGCCGCGCGGGGAAAGCTGGGATTAGAGCCGATATCAGATCGAGCTTCCGACTGGAAGGGAGGCGATTATCAGGACTTCACATGTCGTCCGTCTCGACCTGCCCCTGCTAAACCCTGCTGAAATGGTTCACGCCACTGACAGCGTTTCCCTCAGCTTTGCTTTCAGCCTTACTTCGATCTGCCAAAGCCCAACATGACCGACCCGCCTCCACTTCAGGCCACCTTTGTGGGGGTGAGCACGATCCTCTTCTCGGCCGGCCAGGACGCGATCCTCATCGACGGCTTCTTCACGAGGCCGTCGTACCTGCCCGTGTTCCTGGGCAAGATCCAGCCTGACGAGAAGATAGTCGCGGAAAGCCTCACGCGCCTGGGGGTCGCCGAGGCGGAGATGGAGACAGAGACGAGCCCGAAGTCAGACTCGCGGACGCTGCACGCAGTCCTGGTGGCCCATACACACTTCGACCACGCGCTCGACGCGCCGCTCGTGTGTAAGCGGACGGGGGCGAGGCTGGTGGGCTCCGAGTCGCTGCACAACCTCGGCAGGGGCCAGGGCGTGCCCGAGGGGCAGATAGTGCTCGCCAGGGACGGGGCGGTGCTGGACTACGGGGCGCTGCGGGTGAGGGTGTGGGAGGGGATCCACTCGCCCGGGGACGTGGCGCCGGGGGACATCGAGGGCCCGCTCGCGATGCCGACGCCGTTCAAGGCGCTCAAGACTGGGAGATGCTACAGCTTTCTGGTAGAGCACCGAGGACGCCGAGCATTTGTGCACCCGAGCGCCAACTACGTGAAGGACAAATTCGGCGGGGTAGGAGAGGTGGACTGGTTGTTCCTGGGGGTCGGGGTGTTGGGCAAGCAGTCGGCCGACTTCAGGGACGAGTACTGGAAGGAGGTTGTTGAGGTGCTGGGCCCGAAGCATGTGGTGCCAATCCATTGGGACAACTTCTGGAAGCCCCTGAGCACGCCGTTGTTGCCGCTCCCATGGTTCCTGGACAGGTTCTCTGTCGCAGAAGAGTGGCTTGGCGAAAAGTGCAAGGCTGCGGGCATCACGATCCATATGATGCAGGCTTGGGACGTCATGGACTGTACATAGTCAGCCCCCATGAGATGGGCCCCAATCATGAGTGGAGTATCGTCCTCGTTGGGAAAGAGCCTGAGCTGGAAGATGGACCAGCCAGCACTGAATGGCTGCTCTAACTAAGAGCGACAAAGTAATATCCGAAGACAAAAGGGAAGCTGGTGTGATAATAAGCTTCGGCCGAGTGAGTCGGCCAAAATTGGGACGGAAGACGGGAGACAGGGGTCGTGGGGAGTAGGCAGGATGCTGTTGGAGGAGCAACCAGTAGCAGTGCCGGGCAATGGTAAGTATGCCCAGGTACAAAGGTACCTGGTGCCTAGGTAGGTGCAAGGGTAGGTGTGACGGGCTGTAGTGGTGAGCTGGCCCCGGCTGGTCCCACTCTCCCAGCCTCATGTTTACTCTAGTCTGCCGACAGATGATGCGCCCTCTGCCAGTTCCTGCAGAAATCTCTGAGAATTATCTATACTTTCTTTCTGTTCTTGCTTGTCCAGCAAGACACTTGACCGGGCGACACCATTGCACGCAACACCTGATGCAGGGAACACGCCGTTGCTAAACCGCCGTAGCCCAGAGCTTGTTCCTAGCACCCCGCCGTTAGCTGCCCTGAGCTCACCACTTACACGGCCGAACAGCTTAGTCTACAGCTGCTGATGAGTTGTCTGGCCGACCACCACTACCACTACCGCTACCACTGCCACCACCAGAGCAGAATCCCATCCCGCCTGGACACCCTTCCATGCCAACTTTTCACTTTCCAATGACGAGACTGCATTCTTTGCGTTGATTGTTTCTTTCTTTCCATTCCACGCCTATCGCTTCCCTATCGCTTCTAACCTCCTTCCATTCCAACCTTATCTGGAAATCTCGAGGCGTGCATAGAGCACACACATCACTACCGCTTGCTCTGTTCCTCCACGTGGTCTCGATTCCGTCCTCACCCACGATTGAGATTGTCTCAGCAATCTCCGGCCGCTTTGCTACGCGGTCAGGCAGGCCGGTCGGCGGTCCGCCACCATGGCGCCGCTGAACGAAATGTCGGCGCCCGGCACCGCCTCCTACAACTCCGATACCATGGAGGTCGGTGACGGGACCTGGGATTTCACAAAGAACGACTTTCTCCTCCCAAACCTCGTCGGTCTCAACTTCGAGACCATGCAATACAATGGTGAGTATCGAGCGTCCCAAAACCTGCAAGTGCATCTGCAATCGCAAGTGTGAACCTTGAGAGCCAATCGCTGACACCGTCCTCCTTCCGCACCTTGATAGGCATGGGCAATCGTTTCTCGACACTCGCACAGTACCACACCCTCATCAAGGCCCACGGCATAATAGGAGCCATCGTCTTTCTCTTCATCGTCCCCATAGCCATCCTTTACGCCCGCTTCTACACCAAACGCCCAGGCTACGCGATTCGATATCACGCCTACCTCCAGATCCTTGCCGTTCTCCTGACCACCGTCGTCTTCATCCTCGGCTACTTCTCAGTCGGTCCCGAGAGGAGCCTGACAAACCCCCACCATGGCATCGGCGTCGCCATATACACCCTGATTCTCCTGCAGATCATTGGGGGACGCCTCATCAAGAACATTAGGGGCCGATCGCTGAGGGTCATGTTGCACCAGTGGTTCGGCCGGACCATTGCCTTGCTAGGCATCGCCCAGGTGCCCCTTGGCCTGACACTTTACGGCTCTCCCAAGTTCACCTTTATCCTCTTTGCAGTATGGATGGCTTTCCTGCTGCTCCTGTACTTTATCCTCGAGTACCGGGCCTACGACCGACCAGATTATGTTGTCCGCGACGGGAGGTCCGAAATTGTTCGCACAGAGCGCAAGTCTAGCGGGGGAGGTTGGCTAGGCCCGCTCGCAGCCGGCGGGGCTGCGTGGGCTCTGCTGCGTGGCCGGAAGAGGGAGCGGTCTCGAAGTAGGAGCCGCTCGCGCGCGTCCCGCGCCCACAGCCGGAGCCGAAGCCGTGCCCCAGAGGTCATCCCATCTCGACGGGCCAGCTATATCGAGGATGAGAAGTACACGGATCGGTACAGCGAGAGACCGAGGAAAAGCACCGAAGAGCACGGTGGGGGCTTCATGAACAAGTTCCTCGGCGTCGGCGCTGGATTAGGAGCCGGTGCGCTCATCGGCCGCATGATGGGCAAGAGAAAGCGTGGGGTGGAGGATGACGAGTACTCAGCTGTGGCGACAGACACGCCCAGCAGGAGACGTCATTCGAGATCTGACAGGAGGCATGGCGGCACGGTGTACAGTGATGAGAGTGAGGAGTATCACAGACATGGGCACAGGTCACCTTTACTGCCCGGTCCGGGAGGTCCTTCGGCAATGGCAGCAGCCGTGAGCGCAGCCGAGGCTCGGCCAGGCGCTCGGAGGTCATCGAGACCCATCACCCCGCCACCTTCTCATCGTCGGGGTGACCCAAGAATGGAAAGCGTGGTGGACTCGGACTACTCATCATATGTCAGCCCATCCAGACGTGAACGGGTGGGGAGCCATTCAGGCAGAGGTGCGGCAGAGAAAGGTCTCCTGGCAGGACTAGGTCTCGGCTGGTTCGCTAAGAAGATGAGAGACCGGAGAGAGCAGAAAGAGGAGGATCGTATGAGGATCGAGGAAGACGAGAGGCGCGCAGGGCACTACAGTCCAAGGTATACGGGAGATGGGTACTCGCCGCGCAGGGATTCGCATCGTGCGTCCATCCGGCCAGCTGGGCCACCCAGGAGGACGACGTCACCATCCCGATTGACAGAAGAATCGTCGCTTATCGAGCCGCGACCACTTTCGGGATACGAGTCGCATCCACCCCTGGAGCCTTTGCCCACAGGAGGCTATCGACCACCTCCAACAGCCTCAGGGCCTGCACCTCCACCGGTTGGGCAGTATGCTAATCTGGTATCAGCGCCCGCCCCAGGCGTCGTACCAGTGCCGATGGAAGGTGGGGCGCATTCTGCAACGCACTCTCGTCAGAGCATTGTCGACATGCCCCTTATGCCCTCTGACCCACATGGTGTCTTACACACAGCCAGATCGTCGGAAAGCGAGTCGTACCTGTCTCGGAGAGACAGGCGGTCCGAGAGTCGCCGCAGGGCAGGCGAAGATGCGGCAGCGGCAGCGGCCGCATCGGCTGGAATCCTCGCAGCAGAGCAGGAGGCCCAGCGCCGAGTGGAGTCAGACCGTGAAACGTCGAAAGACAGGACACCGCCAGTGAGCGTCAAGGTCAAAGTGCACGATGACAAGGACCGGAACGTGACGCTGCGCCGCCTCACCGAGCAAGAGCGTCAAGCGGCGCATCGGGCACGGAGACAACGCACAGAATCCATGAGCAGTCTTTCTGGGAGCGAGGCACCAGGGGGTTCTTCCCGCACAAGGTACAGGCGCGACACGTCCCGGCGCCGGGCGGCAGAGGAAGGGGCAGAGAGCGCGGCGGAGTCGTCACTGTCACCGCTGCCGCAGCCGACGCCTGCGTTCGCGGGCGGTAAGAGACCCAAGGACTCAGCGTACTACTCGGGCCAGCCCCTGGGGCAGGTCGGACCAGCAGGCACGACGCCAGCGGCGGGCGCGACGGTCTCAAGCCTGGGAAGCATCCAGAGCCCCGGTAGCCACGGGACCTGGAGTGGTATGAGTCCAGTTGGCCCGTCTGTGGCTGGTGGCCCGCCGCCGGCGGGGCCTAGTGAGGCGAGCGCGACTGCTTCGGCGGCTGACAGGAGAAGGAGGCGGCGGCTGGAGCGGCAGAATGCACGACCGGGGGCGAGCGGTACGGTGGACTTTACATGAGTTGAAGTACACCTTGCAACCCGGCCCAGGTCTCCCCCATTTCTCGTCTTTTGAGGCTCTGTTGTGCTCTTATCTGCATATGACAGTGCATGTGGCAGGTGGAAACGGTCCTGTCTGGCGTTCGAGGTCGCTTAAAGCGTAAGGCGATAAGGCGCAGGATGAAGAAACGATCTGATATGATCTCGTTCGGGTTGGGCCTTATTGGGTTGTTTTCTGTTCATAGTCTTCTCTCATGTCATCTTGGGGGAGTGTAAAAATGCTCGCAGATGTGGCGACAATGGTGAATAAATGTGAGGAAGGAAGAAAGCACATGATGGAATATGTGCATGTCACGAAGACAAAGATGTAATGACAGTAATACGAAGACGCGCACGACGCTACACTTTACTGCCTCTGCTAAACGAGTGCATAACGGGTAACGGATGGATGTTGGGGACTCGATGGTGAAGTTGCAGAATATAGCCTGCCGAGCCGAGAGCCGAGCAACCCTGCAGACCCCAGCACTTGGGCCCAGCAACGTGGCGTGGCGGACTGTTTGGTCCTGGCCAGGGTTGGCGTGGTCTGTCGCCTGCAGGGGCCGGTTCAATGTCGTCGTCGAGAAAGTTTCTACAGTACTCAAATCTCAGCATGTGAGGCGGGTTTCTAACCTCGACAGCAACCACTCACGCCTGTCTGTCCAGGTCTCACTTTCGTTTTCTCGCTTGGTCTCATCCGTAGTGATGCGCATCTTTTCCATTTCTCCTTGTCCCCGAGAATAGTTGTTTAATGCACACAAATCCGGGGCTATGACACGATCCTTGACGGGCCCCACACAAAGCGCGTCGATGAGGATCGGATCGAATTGTTGAGCCCCCATTCCGAATCCAAGCAAAATCCAAGTCTTCTATTGCGACTGCTGCAACCATCCCGCTGCAACTCTGCTCGTCTCTGACCTGAGCCATGGCAGCGATAGCTCATGGCCAGTACCCTCAGCGACGGCCCAATGGGCTGTGGCGTGGGTCCTCAGCCATGATCATGGGCCTCACGGGCACTCTATCCCAGGGTTTTCTCAACGGCCTCAATGATGTCCAAACCACCGGGCTGGACAATTTTGTCAAAATACTGGAGAGCCGTGAGGACCCCTTCCAGAGGCAAAGAGGTCTCATCACAGGTAAGCCAGTTCCGTTCACCCATCCCTCATCATCGTATCTTTCACCCCTACATTATCGTCCCATTCATCAACACTTTACTCACTCCACCTCACAGTCAGCAACCACATCTCAGTGTAAGTGAGATAGTCCTACCCTCACCTGAGCTTTAGCTTGGTTAAGCTTCACAACGTCTCACACGGCTGGACAGAATCGACGACCCAGTAATATGGGGCGTCCTCCCCCTCCGGATGGCATTCCAGCCCTGGAACCTCCGCTGGAGTCTCGGCGCCCACGACATCTGCTTCTCCAACAAGCTGCTGAGTACCTTCTTCACCCTCGGCCAGGTCCTCCCCACCCACCGTACCCTTCACTCCCAGCACGCCGGCCTGTTCCAGCCCACCATGACACAGGCCGTCCGACTGTTGTCCGCATACCCCTTCAAGACCACCGGCGAGCACACAGTCCTTGCGCCCGAGCAGCCAAAGACCGTCACCAGGGAGTCACTACTGCAGGACCTGCGCGACCCATTCTCCGAGGGCAGCCTCACTTTCAGCACCAACGGCCGCGACGTGCACACCGCGCCGTCGGCCTTCCTGTCCAATCGCCACGCCTGGGTGCATATCTTCCCCGAAGGCCTGGTGCACCAGCACGCACAGAGGCAGATGCGCTACTTCAAGTGGGGCGTCGCCCGCCTCATCCTCGAGGCTGAACCCATGCCCGACATGGTGCCCATGTTCATTGACGGCACCTCCGACATCATGAACGAGAATAGGACCTGGCCCAGGCCCCTCCCGCGCCCGTGGAAGAAGGTTCACGTAGCCTTCGGCGACAAGGTGGACATGGAGGCCACGTTCGGCGACCTGAGGAGGCGGTGGAAGGCGCTGGTTAAGAAGTCGATGGACGTCCGGGAAGCAGAGATCGCCGCCGCCGACAGACAGATCGAGGCCGCCGCGGGGCCCGCCAAGACGACGACAGCGTCGCCCGACTCGGGAAGGACGGGAATCGTCGCCGCAACGACGAAGAGGCCGCCGCCCGACGTGCGGCGGCCCGACGTCCTCCGCGTGGGCGAGCTCCCTGACGAGCTCAAGCGCAGCAGGGAGGCGGAGCAGATCCGGGCCGAGGTGGCGCTGCGCGTGCGCAACGAGGTGTTGAAGCTGCGCAAGAGCCTGGGCTACCCGGACGAGGACCCGGCGTGGAAGCTCGGGCTGGCTGAGACGTGGGCCAGGGACCCCCAAGACACGAAGAAGAGCCCTGTGGACGGGAGTGCTGAGAAGCCTAGCACGTAGACATTAGACATACGAAAACGCGCACACCCCCGTCTGAGACGTTCCAGGACGGAGACGGCAGAGCTTGCTTTGCCTTGGGCAGCTATGTTATTGTATACTTGGATCATTCTCCACCGGAACGGCATGAATTATTGGTTGGTTGTGCAGGAGATAGACTTTGTTTGAACATGGCATCTTGACATCGATGACTTGAGACATACATGTTGTCTTCGATCAAGCAGTATTTTACCACGTTCCTGTCAACCCAGAAAACAAGTTGAGTGTCACTGCATGTCCTGAACTGACCAGTCTGTTGTCCTTTGTGTGGTTAATGTTTGACACCTAAGCTACAATGTACAACTCCATGTAGGTGAGCTACATCTCCTCATACGCCTCCAAGTCATCGATGCAGTCTTGAGACTTGAGACTGGGTGTCTGATACCATGTCTGTGGCTTCCACCGCATATTTTCCGGGCGCCACAGCGGTTACATATTGGATCCTGAGTGGACGGCCTCGGATTGCCCGCCATTGTGCATAGGGCTCTGAATGGATTATGTCGTGGCTTACTTTCAGTCTTTCCTTCACGATACAGCTTGATCTCCTATTGGGCTTGGATATACAGAGAATATCAAGCACACGGGCAATCACCTAGTAGTAGGGAAGGGCCAGTTGGATCAAACATGGAATAATTATGGGAATGTTTTGACGGCAGCCCAGACCAATTCGTGGCACTTGGTACCAATATAGGCCAGGTTAACGGCCTGATTCATGGGATTCGAGGTAGTCCTACCATGTTCCATCAACCTATTGAGGATTCTTCAAGGATTTTTGAATCAACGCAACAGTCTCGACACGGGGCCTTTCATTAGGGAGCTTGAAGACCTCCAAGAGCGCGGCTCAAGGAATTGTAGGCTTGTGCTCTTCGACTCGTGATGGTTTCCTTGAACGCCGTTGAAGATGGTTTAACACCCTTGCACTTACACCCCAACTGCATAGCATAATGAACAAGCTGAAGCCGAGTCACAGAGGAACAACAATAGGATCATCAGACACCGTGTGTTCTGTGCGATAAGTCGACGTTGGACGACACCTCACATGGCAAGGATTCACACTAATGCTATCCGGCACTATTGGTGTGATCATGCAGCACCTTCACTCTAACGCAAGACATGCTTTCCTTTTGCTCCGGGAGTCAGCACCTCCTCCGTCAGCCCTGACCTGTTGGCGGTTGATCACCTCCCAAGACATGCATCTCGTGTTGCACGACACGAGGCCGCAAAAGACAGCTTCGTCAAACTTCAGCACTTGCCAAAGAAGCACCTGCAGAATTGACAGAACACAAAAAAATAAAAATTGTGGCGGTAGAAACGTAACGGCCCCCGGAGGGGCGGACCCCGAGAGTTTTGGCTTGCTTCTTCTTGCTGCAGCAACGGTTGAGCGTCGGCCACGCAACTGCCACGATGCCATTCCGACCCTGGTGCGCCCCGTGTAATATGAGACTATCAGGGCACATGACAAAGAAGCAGGCTCAACGTATGGGATTCTTGCGTCCGATCCTGCCCCACGAGGCTTGCGACCCGCATTCGCATAGACACTCACCGGTATGGAGCCGTCTCCGATATTGCTGCAGGAGGATTTGCCGTATCGTGCAGTCAAAGTGCCAGGAGGCACATGTGGGCCTCAGGTTGCTAGAGGGATTTCATGAGATAGAGGGAGGTCGACCACGAATGCACATTGGCGCAGAAATATTGACATAGTTCAGACCTGTGCCCTGTTGATGCTGTCTGGACGCCGGGATCCTCGACCGCGCAAGATTATTGCTGCTCAAATTAACAATGACATGGCAGGCTTCACGTGACACCAAGGCAGGAACACGCGGAGTAGTTTTCCTTACCGAAGGGCGATCTTTCTCATCCTAGGGCAGGCTGGCCCATGAAGAAATGCCCAATAACGCGATACTATGCTGTCGACCATTTACTGTGCTTGGGTTAGACTCGCTTAGAGGGGCTGACGCGCCTATGTTGCAAGGTGACACCATATGCACACGCGTGCCCTCCGATCTCGTGAGGCTTCACCGGTCAGGGAAGCAGAGAGCTGAGATGCAAGATCTGTAGGGGCCATACCATACCGCCTAGATCACACACGAGTCTGGTTTCTCGACCCAGGGAACAGATCTGACCTGTCATATACTGACCGTCAAGATGCCACCAGCGAGTGTTTCACCTACCAGCCGACCCATCGCCTCGTGTGATCAGTATCAGCCAGCACTGCGTTTTGCACATGGGTGGCTGAAGAGGCGTCACATCGTGCCGTACATCGTGGAGTTCCCAGGTCTGGAACTCTCGGGGTTCTGTGATGCCCGATGCGGTGCTCTGCCACTACCGCTTGAAGCGCGAGATATCCACTCTGCGATGGGCTTTGCAACCACGTCTGCCGACGGAGAGGCCCGTCCCCGAATGCCACGTGCTGCTCCGTCTCGCCCTTCCCTACGGCCGAGGCAAAGGGCGAGTCCATCTTAATGCGGCGGAAGGATCAACAAGGCCTCCCCACACGGGAAATGTGACTTGACTCGTCTTGACTCGGAACTGGGAGGTGATCTACAGCTGAGTTGATCGAAGCGGTCGTCTGCGTCGGCGGGAGTGCATGACACAGGTGCTGGTTTGGGAAAACAAAAAGGAAGAGATAAAGGGAAGAAGCCGCCGTTGGTCTCGTTTGCTTGCAGCGCCACATGCCTTATTGGGATTGCATCTTAAATCATGGTGAATAGACTATCGATTGATCCTGGATGCGAGCAATCGACGGGGCGAATGGTAGTATCTGAAAGAAGCAGGTGAGTGCTGCGTAGACTTCAAGTGCATACGTAGATAGGCCGCCGTGGTGATCTGGAGGGTAGCACACTTAGCAATATTCACATATATTTATATATATATTTGTGTACATCGTAGTCTACACAAGTATTGATTAGTATGTAAATGGATAGCTGTCGTACACCAGTAAAACGGTAGTCTGCATCTATGGTGCAGAGGGAAAATAGGGAGGGCCCCAAGCGGGTTGACGGTTCCAGATGTCTGACCCCAGATCCTGGATCTTGCAGTGGCAGAAGTGGGCGCCCCCTGCAGGGCAAATTTGTCGCGACCGTAGCCTTCTACAGGCACGGAATGTTTCCACGAACCCCTGTGCGCGCCGTAGTGGCACTCTGCCCCATCCTCACGCAGCTTTGGGGGGTACCGGAGACCTGGACCCTGCTCGTGCCACCTGATCTGATGGCCGGACAGGCAAGGACAGACAGATAGACGACACTCTTACAGTAAGATCGGTGTCGGTGCTGCTGCGATTTATGCAGCAGGTAGGCACATCTGTGAGTATTGTCCTTACCACACCGCACATACAGGTGCATTCCAGACTAGGCATTTAGCGGAGCATTCGTTAAGATTTGCCCTGATCCGCAGCAGCCGAGGCTGGCTCGGTGTTCCCATCCAGCTCCAATATCGGGATCGACACATGCACTGGATGCACTCTGGTCCGTCTTCAGCCTCGTCCTGCGCCCCCATGCCACCCTCCCTCTCTGATGATACACTCACTATACATGCCATGGTCAACTGGTATCTGCGTACCTCTTCACACCCCCTTACGTGACCCATTGCAACGCTGTGGTCAACGAGGCCGAGAATATTTCGTCCGTGTTCCGACCCCATTTGACTCCCGGACCGGACAGCAACGTCCATTGGCAGCTCGGGCTGGAATTGGAGTTGACGACCCACGAGAGAAGACAAGCCGGCTGTTATTAGCTATTACAAATCCTCCACCCTATTCTCGCCGTCTTGTTCCCGGAAACCCATCACCTGCCTGGACACAGGCACAGGCAGACAGGCACAAAGGGTATCAACACTCGGTCAAGAGGAGAGAGTCCATACGCGGTTTTAGTTCCATCCACCATCTCTCCTCACTGGCTAATTGGATGCATGGTTCTCTGGTACTCTCACTCAAACCACCAACCAGCCTAGTACATACACATTACCCAAGCCTCACTTCACGTGCCCACCCTCTCAGCCCCTGGCACTCTCGGCACATCATTTCACAGGATCGCTGAGTCCAGGAGCCGTACAGTGGGGAGACGAAAAAGAGGGGCCTCGGTTTGTCGCCAACGACGAACAGGTTCCCTATTAGGGCATCTGTTTCGCAGCCCTGCCGCAGGTCTTGTACCTGCGCCGCAATACATACAACACTCAAGAACGGTTTGGCTCGAGAAATTTACACTATGGTCTATTGTGGCAAGGCCTCTTTAGGATGTACCTCTTGTCGCAAGCGACGGATAAAGGTATGTCTACTTCTCATATCGTCTAACCTGGGCACATCTCGACCTGCTGTCGTCTCATACCCGCGAGACAAGCTCTGGACTCCTCGCCATCCAATATGAAAACCTCCAGAAGCCACGGAAGGTATTCCGCGAAAGCACCAGAATCAACAGCCCCTCTTCGATCACACATGCAGTTTTCTCTTTCATCCTCCGTGAATATGGTCAAGACCGTCGCCAACGTCAATGCTCGATGCGGTTCTCGCTCATGCCACGAAAGCAACGCCTAACTTAATCACGGCCTGCGTGCTCTGGCTGGTTGCGAAAGTTCCCATCATGTAGCAGGACCCTCCTTAAGACTCATCAGAGTTCCGGTCCATACCGTCTGGAAAAGCGGTCACGGAGTACCCACTTACTGACTTCGAGGCTTGTAGTGCGACAGACGCCAGCCTGAATGCACACAATGCATCCGGGTCTCCAAAGGATGTCCAGGATACCGAGACCAGCTTTCGCTGATGTTTCGGGATGAGACGGTGAAGGTTGAGAAGAGGGTACGCGCATCCTGGGGGGCCGAGGAAGGAAACCCATCGTCGTCGGCCTCGTCGTCGTCGGAGGTCGCCTCACGCCCCGGGCCGGCCAAGACCAAGAGATCTGCCTCCATAGCGTCGTCAGCAACTTCCGGGTCAATAAATGTACCAACTCCGCCGTCTTCCTTCGCCTCTACATCCCCGACCTCGCTCGACTCGCCGCACGCCAGAAGTGGGAGCTCCTCGCCGCTCGTTGCAACAAGTAGCCCTACGACGGCACTCTCGTATGGCGAGGGCCGGGAGTTGTCGAAACTTCCTCTGGCCATGACTACCGACCCAGCCGAGCTTGGTCTCTCGTTCTACGTCAAGCACTACATAATAGGTTACCCAGATGAAGTCAGGAGGGCCGAAGATCTCAGCAGTCAACAGTGGTTTCGAGGCCCTTGTTCCCAAGCCACCATGGCCGCCCTCGGCCTCGCTGGGATGGGGAACTTGCACAATGACAAGCAACTACAACATCTATCGCGAGTCAAGTATGGCGAGGCTTTGATATTTACAAATGAGGCCCTGCGTGACTCTTTAAAGAACCTAGACACAGCCATCAGAACGACCATCATGCTTGCTTTGTACCAGGTAAATAGCATCGTTTGGCATCTCCCACAGGACTCTGGTGTATGAAACACCTGCTGACAACAGCTGCAGTGTGTCCATAACACACACGAGTCACATGAGAACGTGAGAGTTCATCTCTTGGGTTGCCTGGCCCTGATCAGGTCACACATACCAATCCGTGGCGCGCCTGCGATGGGAATAAGGGGCGTGCTACAATTATGCTACTCCTTGGTCGGTGCCCCCTCGAGACAGGAATTGATATGAATCTCGACCCGGTCCGCGGCACTGACTCTCTTCATAGCTTGTACCATGCATTACAAGCGGCATGAGTATTCCAGACAACTTTTTCGACTGGATCCGGGAGAGCAGAGCCTCAGACCTGCTACCTCAAGACGAGAAGCCAGGGGCCGACCTCATCCCCATGATCGCACGGTTTGCGCAGCTCAACGCCACACTGCGCACCAGAGTATTCACCGACGGGGACGAGTCCACAGCACACATCCTACAGCAGCTTCTGGCAGTGGACGCGGACATGGACGAGTGGGAGTCGTCACAGGCGGGGAAATGGCGGTACGAGGTCCTCAGCTCGCCGGACCTGCCGCGCGAGGCCGTCTTCCGCGGCACGTACCACCGCTACTCGGACGTGTGGGCGTCGCGCATCTGGAGCCACTTCCGCTGGGCGCGGCTGCTGACCAACCAGCGCATCCTCGAGCTGGCAGAGAGCCACCCCCGGACCGCCGCGGGCGCCGTGCCGCCGGGCCCGCGGCAGGAGCGCATCCGCGAGACGGTGCGGCGGCTCGCCGTCGACGTGCTCACCTCGGTGCCCACGCACTACCGGCACCCGCGGCTGACGTGGAAGGATCTTGACCTGGTGCAGACGCACGGCGGGGCCGGCGCCGGCGTCGTTGGGATACCGCACCTCACGTTTAACCTCCGCGTCGCCGCTTGTGCGCCCGGCGTGCCGTACGAGGTTTGGCGGTGGGCGCTGGACGTCCTGGACACGGTGTGGTCCGACCTGGGGATGCTGCACGCCAAGAGCCTCGCGGACGAGCTCAGGAAACACCGGGACAAGCTGGACAGGGCCGATGCGGGAAGGAAGCTGAAGGTCGAGGAGGCCGAGAATGCCCAGGGAGAGTGCCTGTGAGGGGTTCCTGCCCCCCCCCCCTTTCCCGGGGACTGGCTTCCGCCCAGTCTGTGTATTTGTGCGTTCGTGTGTACGGAATCTTGGTTGAGAAGAGGGCTCAGGCGTCTACAAGGCTCTCAGTTATTCCGTGTGGATCTGTATTTATAGCCACGGTTTCCCGGGTAAGGGCCGGTCACACTTCAATGCGGTTTGTTTTGTTTTTTGAGCGGAGGGTACAAAATCGGCGCTTGCTCTTGTTATGGTGGCTGGCTAACTCCAGGACGACTTCTCTGCGCACGTATCGCAAAGATTGTCGTTATGAAGTATGAGCCAGGGTGACACCGAAAGGTAATGAAGGATACCCCTATAATATGTCGGCACAACCTTCCGGTAGTAACGGACTTGGTCTCGGCTGTCTAAGAGGTCGACAATTGCGAGGTGCAGCATGTTGAGGACTTTTAAACCCGATGGCTACGATGTGTTTGCTACTTGACCGACAGCCGCCTGTCTAGGTAAACATCGGAAGGCCGCAGCAGCCAAAGAAGGTCCGTGGTGAAGTAGTCATTGACCGATCTGTTAATTTTGAGAAATTGAAAATTTGGTGACGAGAGACGCATGTTCATACGTATCATAAATGAAGCGATAGTGGTATAAGGTGAGGTCTTTGGAGACAAGTAGACTAATCACTCCCACCCCCAATTCGTCCGAAAACATGATCCTTGACAGCAGACATCAAGGGATTTTCACTACATCAAGTAATCAAGTTCACGCCGGCGTGCGGGCCAGCCCGCAGCCATTGGCCAATCTGAGAGCTGAATTGACATGCCGCCGCCGTGATGGGCTGCTGGACATGTCGCATCTGCTCCGGCCGGTAGACTCGACACCGGATCAACAAGGTCAAGGCGACACGACATTGGACTGAGGGAACTTCTGAGGTCGCCTTCACATCACGGTGTTACTTGTCGAAGTACAGTCGTGTAAAATTTGGGCGCACGTTTATTGTGTGGCTGCGTGCCACGTCGAAGACCCTCGGACATTGTTGCTGGTCTCTGCCGGATCAGTATTCTGCAATGGACGGGTCCCAGCATGGGCCAGTCAGTTTGTCTGCAAGATTACGTCCAAGTCCAACTGAGAGGACAGGGCAGTACCGGAGTCGATATCGGAATGGAACCTCGCTTGTACAAGGTGGAGCTGCCGGTGCCGACGGCGGGTGGTGCATGCCAGGTGCCAGGTCGAGGAGCTCCCAGGCTCACATGAGCCTCCTAGAAAGTCGTGGATGAACCAACCATTCTCGTGAGTGCCAATATAGGACGTCAGAAAGACACAGCTGTGGTTTTCGATAGAGAGTTGGTAAGGGTTTGGGTTTAATCGATGCAGGGCAGAGGCAGATGGGCGTTGGAGTCCTGCAGCTTGTCTCTTGCCACAAGCGGCAAACGCGCCCGATATAGGTTTCACACTGTGGAGCCTCTATGTGAGGAGCGATCGAGTGTTGACTGTCGGGATCTCGGTATTCGAGAGCCACGGCTGTTGACGTAGAGGGCGCTCCAGCAAGTCCAGATGGGGAAGTAAAATAGTGGACGGGCTGGCTGGGCTTACTGTATGATACTGTCAGGACAGTCAAGTTAAGCCTGCACAGGCAGGCAGTCAGTCAGTCAGTCTCATCACTCAATTTGAATTCACTCAGCTGGCGGGTGGAAAACGTGTACTGACTGTGCTGTCGTAGAATTTAGAGTTCAGTCGTCTCATTTGGAGGAGGCCAAGATCTTCAGGTCCGTGCTGGCTGGCAGCTTCCAGGCCCGCGGGCCATCTGTTTGGGGGGGAGGTATCTCTGGCCATTCTTGCCACCAACGTATACTCGAGATGCTATCATCCCCGGATTGGAGCTGCTCTGTGAGGGGCAAACCCTGTCGACAGAGAATTGTGTGCCTGCTCTTGCTGTGTGCAGCTGCTGGGAAGTTCGAGTTCTGGGCGCTTGGGTCGTCGGATCGTCAACCTCCTCCCCGTGATTGAATAGCATTGATTTTTTTGCACCCAACTCCTCACCTCGACAAAACCATCAACGCCACTACACAACCCACATCACCACGCTGGTCACCACCTCTTCCACCCTCAAAAGGCATCCAACAGGCTCGCTCTCCGTCATCCAAACTTCTTCTCACGACCCAGATTCCCCCTTGGAACCCGACTCTGGACCCCTCCACCTCCACCCGTGTCCACCATCTCCAACCCTAATCGGCCCAAATTGTTTTGTCATCATTTCCGAAGCTAGATCAAAGGTCCAGCGCCAGCGACGAATTCACTGTTGCCGTTGCGACTGGCACTCAGCAAGCCATCAAAACACCTCCTCCTCCCCCCTCTACTCTCATAGACAGGTATGTCTACAGACCTTTGACTTCCTGCCCACCGCGCAGACCGGCCCTAAGCTAAACTCCACCTGTCCGCCCCAGTTTCTGCAGCACGGTTTCTCCCTGCCTACGCCGACATCCAGGTTTTTAGCGGCGCAGTACACACCAAGAACCAAGGGATCTCTACACACTTCTCCCAAGCGACGCATATATCCTCCTTCACACAGTCGTACCAACCAGAGCATCATGGCAACAAACGGCAACACAAACCACCAGGAGCAATGGCGGGAGTCCGGTGGCGCCCCTTCCGACGCCCCCTCCACTTCTAACGCTGACAGCACCCCATCGAAGGATGAAGTTGGCTGGTACTTTGTCCAACAATACTACACCACCCTGAGCAAGAACCCCGACAAGCTTCACGTGAGTGCCAGCACAGAGATGCCGACATCCTGATGCCATAGTGCTAACTGTCGCGCAGCTCTTCTACAACAAGCGATCCCAGTTTGTCCAAGGTCTGGAGGCTGAGCTCTCTCCCGTCGCAGTTGGCCGACAGGTAAGTACCAGCCGTTCCTGGCTTGTTATTGCTGGAATCAAGGAGGCGACGGCACACTAACTTTATTTGCTTTACCAGGCTATCTCGGAGCGCATCAAGGAGCTTGACTTCCACGACTGCAAGGTCCGAGTCTCCAACGTTGACTCCCAAGCCTCATACGACAACATCGTCATTCAGGTCATCGGTGAGATCTGCAACAAGTCGGGCGAGCCGAAGAAGTTCGTCCAGACCTTTGTGCTCGCTCAGCAACCCGCCGGATATTTCCTGCTCAACGACATCCTTCGATATGTGAACGAGGGAGAGGAGGAGGCCACCGAAGGTGCTGTCTCTGAGTCCGCCCCCGCCGTCGAGATGGAGGCTCCCCAGGAGCCCGCTGCTGTCGCCGCTGCTGCTGCTCCAACGACCGAAGCCGCACCAGAGCCCGAGAAGGCTCAGGAAGAAGAGCCTGTCCAGGCCAGTTCCACCACCCTCGACCCGGAGGTTGTTGACAAGAAGCTTGAAGAAGCCAGCTCCACGGCCAAGGATACTCCTTCTACCACCGCGGCCGAGACCCCCGTCGAGGCTGCTCCGGCCGTCGAGGAGGCTCCTAGCAAGGCTGAGGAAGCCGAGAAGAGCGCAGACCCGGAGAAGGCTGCGCAAGAGATTGCCGAAGAGGAGGCCAAGAAGCCAGAGCTTCCCAAGGACCCAAGCCCCACCCCAGCCCCGTCGCGAGCCCCGGCTCCGGAGCCAGAGAAGCCCAAGGGACCTCCCAAGCCGATGTCCTGGGCCAGCCGTGCTGCCGCCGCCGTCGGAGTCCCCGTCAAGCCCGTCGTCCCGCTCCCCAAGGCAGCACCTGCAGCGGCAGCTCCCGCCCAGCAGCGCTCTGCTGCTCCTGCTCAGCCGAAGCCCACTGCTGCTGCCCCTGCCCAAACTAGCGAGACCGCCGCTCAGTCTGCCGACAAGGATGCTAGCGAGTGGCGGACCGCTGGCGCCGACTCCAAGAGACAGAGCCGACAGCAATCTACCTCTACCCCTCCCGCTGAGAAGGAAGGCACGCTGGCGTACGTCAAGTTTGTGACAGAGAAGGTGAAGGAGGACGACCTGAGGACCGCTCTTGGCAGTTACGGCGAGATGGTCTACTTCGATATTAACCGCTCCAAGGTATGTAATACTGAGTCCGCAACGCTAATCGAAGCCTTCTGACCGTCTTCAAGAACTGTGCTTTCGTCGAGTACTCGTCCGCAGGTGGCTATCAAGCTGCCATTGGCGCCAGCCCGATCACCGTGAACGGCGAGAACATTGTTGTCGAGCCACGTCGTCCCAAGGCCGGTGCCTACGGTGGCGCCAACTACAACCAGAACCGAGGTAGTATTTCCGGACGCGGACGCGGCTTTGACGGCCAGCGATCTGGAAGCCAGGGAGGCGGACGTGGTGGCTACGCTTCCCGGGGCCGAGGCGGCGCTCCCCGAGGGCGTGGTGGCCCTCAAGCCACCAACGCGTGAAGCATTTAGACCGGCAGACGCCGTGAACCCATCGATGCCAGCATGGCGTAAGTGGGGAAGCGGCGCCAGGCCTTGTCGACAATTTCATAGAGTATTCTAGGGAGTCTTGGGAGTTCCTTTCTCGGTCGGACGGTGTACCGGTGGTTCGTGACGTCTTGCTTGCTGAACCGGCGCATTGCGATATCTGCATCCCAAGAAAAAAGTTTCTACGTGGTTTTTTTCTTGTACAGTTGACCGGGCCACAAGCGACAGGGGAATCTGGCGGACGTGGAGGAAGCAATCGCGGCTCAGATTCCTCATTCCACATTTTGCATGATCATCAGGGTGAATGGCTGTATATGTAACAAGGTGGGGACAAATATACATGATCAATGATGGGGTTGTTGAAGGCGGTAACAGGCAGGCAGGCAGGAAGGAAGGAAGGAAGGAAAATGAAGGGCGAAGCATGGCGATGGAGGCAGGAGGTGAGACTGTAATGATAAAACCGTGAGGACGTGTATACCATTTGACGGAGGAACAGACAGAGAGTCATAGCAAGCCATCAATGCCTTGGACTTGACCCCTTGAGCGGCACAATTCACGTATGGCATGTGGTCTTTCTCGAATGAAGTCTTGACCCACAGTGTGTCGGATGCTCACCGGCTCATTACGAGTGATGCATCTCGACTCAGTCTGACTCTGCGTTCCGAGCCAGGCTAAATAGTCACGTACGGGGTGTTTAGTTTTGGGCGATCCTCTTTCCTTGATCTTCACGGAGTTGTGGCAGAAATGGGCGTCTCGGATGGCAGCTCGAGAGCAATGGCAGGCATCGTTGGTCCGCTGAGAAAAACAAGTCTGAAGTTCAGGCTTACTTGCATCAAGTTACATCTGGGGGTATCGAAGACACAAAGATCTACACATTCCCAAGAATACAAGCTTAGATGCCAAGGGCATCTATTGACTCGGCGAAGGTTCTGTGATCTACGATCCATGAGCTTGATATTCTTGACAGATGAACTGTGCCTGATAATGGTGTAGGAAAGCTGGATATCTTGGTACAGCGTCAGCCCACCTCGCCAGCGGCTCAACCTGCAATAGCGCATCCAATCCTTTGACAGCCTTACCTCCCGCTGTTGTGCCGCGAGAGGCTATTATCGGCTAACGAAGAATATATTGGAAACATTTCGACATAATCGGTGCAGCGTCCGTTCACCGCTCCACTTCGAGAACACCCTCCCTGCAGAAATGCAAGTACAGTGAGCAGTTCGACGCAGCCTGAATTAGAATTAGACCAGCAGGCGGCACGGAAAAATTAGGGTACGCATGTCTCATCGACGATGTCCGTGGATCCATTTTGTTGGAACGCGTATCGTATTACGGGGCAAGGCACGGCTCAGGGCGGATCGGGCAGCCAATGCGGGCACGATAAGCCCGTCCTCCACCTTGCTCGTTCATCTTCCAGACCCGCGCCCGCCAGCTGACCATAAACTCCTTCCTAAAAAGTGTTAAAACGCCGACTCAGCGAGGTAACATGAATTTTCCAAGGAGATGTTGATTCCCATGACGATTGGACTCGCTGATCGGGCCGGCTGTAATAAAATCTGACAACCTCGCACCCTGCCTCGAAGAGCATTAGCCGGGCGGGACCCCTTGAGCGGTGCAACCCTCTGGCCGTTGTCGAAGAAACGTGGAAGAGATTATAGGCAAGCAGCCGATGGGTTCCCTGCGCGTGCTTCTTTTTTTCTTTTCTATTCCAGGCCGGGAAAAAGAAGCATTTGCCAAGGGGTCACGTCGGCGCGGCGCGGCTCACAGCTGTGCGGGCCTCGCAACCTGTTGCCCGGTTTAGCTCTAGTACAGGAGGTAGTCTCTGCATGGTTTTGGATACAGTAAGCAGGAGGCTGCCGGTCTCCTTCTTCCAGATGACTTCCAGAAGCATACGAGAATTGTTCTTTCGCCACCATGCTGACGATCTCGGGAGGGCAAGCCACCCTCGTTGAAATTGCTCGTGTGCCCAGCCAGTCAGGCAGCGGGCTTACACGGCAGTGCCCCATGAAGCACGGCTGGTCGATCAGTGATCGTCGCGGCCGCGCGAGCGTGTGAGACCTGGGATTTCTGATGATCGTTCACAATTGGTGGAGGGGAGGGGGCCACGGGGAAGGGAAGAAGCAGGACCAAAAGACGAGACAGAAGCCGGTTGGCCGCTCCGGGACAAGATCACGCAATCCCCAAACCCCGTCCCCAATACCGCGGCGCTGATATAGCTTGCGAAAGGCAGAGGGCAGCGCCGACAGGCTCCCCGCGACATTTGCCCGCCGTTAACCACCTACCGTTCCTGGCTAGGCTGCAGGTGGTCAGGAGGAGGGGGGGGCCACCAATATGGACGGGTGCTAGGCCAGAGAAGGAGGGTCGCGTCTCCATGGACCTTTATGTCTGCTGCGCTGTTGCTTCTGGTTCGTGTCGCGGCCGCTGTGATTCGGCTCTGGTCCCCGTGGGTAATTCCGTCCTTGCCGGCTTGCTCATCTCGAGGTCCAATTCTGGTCTGCTAATCAGCTTGGAGCCTCGAGACCTTGGAGTCTTGTCCCGCCCCGGGTTAATGCTCGACTTGCTGGTGCCAGAGACAGGCTATCTCGCGATAATGAAACGTAGATCATAATATAATATAGAAGAAAAGAAGAAACACCGGCCTATTGGGGTTTCTGCAGATGGTCTGCAATTTGTAATCGGGGAGGTGCCGCCCCGGGTACTCCCCCAATGTAACGTGTTAGTGAGACTATTCCCAGGTTCCTGTTTCCCAGCGGAACAGATGGACCTTGGCCCAATAGGCTAACAGTTCCAGAACTATGCACACAAGCAGCGCCCGAAAGAAAAGATCCTAGACTCAGAAAGGTGCCCTGGCAGCTAAGTAACGACAGGGGTTACAACGGACATGGGCCCGGGATTGTCACTCGCCCGCCTCCAGGCCGTCCATCCATGCATGGCATGCTTCCACACACTTT
Source organism: Diaporthe amygdali (assembly GCF_026229845.1). Classification (NCBI taxonomy): domain Eukaryota; kingdom Fungi; phylum Ascomycota; class Sordariomycetes; order Diaporthales; family Diaporthaceae; genus Diaporthe; species Diaporthe amygdali. The sequence goes on along the minus strand of NW_026517052.1, from coordinate 487,417 downwards.
CACGCTCTCACTCACTCACACACCTCTTGAGCCCTTCTTTTCTTCCCAGTCTCCGCCTCTTCCACGTCGCCTCCCAACTCTGCCTCTTGTCTTGTCTTGTCCTGCCCTCTACTGCACCTCGCATATTCTTGGCTTCCAGCCGTTCCCCTGGAGCTAGTCGGTGACTTTCTCCCACGATCTCTTGTCCTTGTTGCAGCCAAATCTCGTGGGACTTGACCCGCATCACTTGGCTCTCGTCCATGCCATTGCCATTGCAGATTGCATTTGATTCTCATTTCTGACATATACTTTCGGAACATTCCTGGTCTTGAAGGCAGGTATCACCATAGCGCAACCCTGGCTCACTAAACAAAACATTTTGAAAGTTGGGAGACCCCAAGGCAGAAGGGGGCTCGTTCTGAGAATTATACACGTGGAGTGGCAACTTGCGGGAACAAAGGAAAGGGTAGCCTCCCCGGGTCTGATCCTCTCGAGTCAGAGGCGAACATGTAGGGTTGGAAACCGAAGAGAAGGAGTAGGAAGACCAGCCAGGCGAGCGCCATTTTGACGTTTTCGCGGCCAAGACGGAGGGAGGGAAGCGGAAGCGGCTCTGCGTCCACGTTACGGACCCAACACAGGCGACATCAACCCGGCAATGGACCCAAGTGGTCCAGACGAGGATGTCTCAGCCACATTCTTCAACCATGCGGTGGATTTGGCACCCATCGACAACCGCCCGGCAAAGGTCCGGCGGCTGTCGATGGAGGAGGACTATCTGTACGAGCAGGTCATGACCTTTGCCCAGCCGCCCAGCCCGCCGGCATATCACGTCGCCACGCATGGCACGTACGAAGGGCCGTCGCGCAAGGGCAGGGAGACCATTCTGGACGCGGGGCATTCGGCCGAGGACGAGGACGTGCTGCCGCGGTACTACTGCGACGTGCACATGGAGAACGTTTTCCAGATGAAGATGGAGATCGAGGACGCCGTCAAGAGGGCCGAGTACAGGAATTGGCGAACCATGTTCGTCGTTCTGCACGGCACGGCGCTGCACATCTACGGCTCCAAGGACAGGGGCTGGAGCTGGAGCAAGAGCAGGATGCATGGCCCGGACGTCCAGCCGGACAACCCTCCGTGGCTGAGGAAGGGCTCTCTGGAGCGCAGTTACAGCTTGCAACACGCCGACGTGGGGATTGCGGCTGATTATCACAAGTACGTTGCGTCCGACCCATTTGGCTCCAACGGACAGTAATCTGCCGGTTGGGCTGCCCAATCAGTAGTTGGCTACATTGGCCAACGTGGTAGTCCCCTGATACCAGTGAACTAACGCGTGGAACCCAGACGGCGCTATGTCATCCGTATAAGGGCAGAGACTGACCAGTTCCTCATCTCCTGCGTGGAGCTCGAGACATTTGTCAAATGGCTCGAGTGTCTCTTCGCCGCCATAGACGTGGCCGCCCCGATCGACGAGAGAGACTTCCCAAGAGACCAGAGCATACCCCGAATCCAGCGATTACGATGGCTGCGCGGACAATACTCGGCGCAGGCAACCAGCAATGGCGGCACGTTCCAACAACTGACCGAGTCACTAGTCTCGATGCCGGGGTCTGACTTCGATTCTGCCATGCCGGTAGACCCGCCCACCGACGTCGAGATGTCACCAGACGGCCCCGGGATAGACCTCACCAACGGCGCAGCAGCCATAGCCCCCTGGGACAACGCCGCCGCGCCAAACCCCCGGCAGAGTCTTGTCCCTGTGCGGCGCCTGTCGACGTCATCGTACCACAACGAGAACGTCGAGCCCGAGACGGGCAAGTGGCGGCCCCGGCACATCTGGACGTCGACGCACGACATGGTCTACGCCAAGCTCTGCTACGCCGTGCTGCTCTTCAAGAGCCCGCGCAAGTCCAACTTTGTCATCTTCAAGGGCCAGAGGTGGCACATCGACTGGTCCACGGGCCAAATGTCCAGGGTCCAGCCGCCGTCGTACGGCGAGCCCGAGTTCTGGGGCCCGTGGCAGGTCATTCATGCGGAGAACCCGCGCCTATAATACTTGCTTGCTTGCGCATTCATGCCATGGTGGCCCATGCATACTCGACCGACCAACCTCCTCCTCCGCGAGTGAGGTTATTATTTTGTCATGGTGAGAGCGAAAACGTTTGCATCTGTTGCACTTCCTGCATTGAGAGGCCATCTTTGGCCAGGCGTTCAGAAACGACCAGATGCGTTGTTATTATACCACAATATACCTCCTGTCTTGCATTTGGGGAAAATAGGGACGGCATCGGAGAGAAGAGAGAGAGAAGGGGGAAGGGAGGGTGGAGGGAGAAAGTATCATACGTTTTGAAGCGAGCATTATAGCCACACCTCAGGAAGCTTCACTCACCCAGCATTGCTGCTTCTAATAAGGAATGTTGACGTTCTGTATATAGGCTTGGTAGTCTGAAATTGGTATCATATTGCATCCTGCTATTCCTGGTGTTTTTCCACAATACGAGAAACGCCTCCCAACGCCTGGTATCTCCGTCGTAATCGTGACGCTCGTTAGAAGATGGAACTCCACAAGCAACCTGCCACGCCATGCCAATTCACGAGCCTAAGGGTCCGTGCAGTACAAACGAAACCGGCTGCCCTGCGATCATGATCGTTGCATGGGTCATAGTGCCTCACACATCCATCATCTCGGCCTCCACAGCTCGAGACTCCCTAGCTAGCTCCTCGGCCGGCACCTCGTCCAGCAGCGCCGCAGCGCCATCCACATCGGCCAGCGCCCGCTCCAGCGCGCTGAGTAGCTCATCCACCTCGGCCCGCTGCCTCTGGACCTCGCCCCAAAGGGCGACGTTCGCGGCCTGCGTGTTCTGCAGCTTGGCGTTCATCTGGCTCTGCTGGCTCGCGAGGTGCGGCGCGAGGTGCGCGGCGAGGATGGCGTCCGCAGGCAGCATGTGCGGCGGCGTAGGCTTGTTGGCGCTGTCCTTGTCGTTGTCCCCGTCGTCTCCTCCCGCCCCGGCCTTCTCCTTCCCCTTCCCCTTCCCCTTGCCCTTCCTCTTCGCCGCCGAGGCGTGCGCCCGCCGCCGCCGCTCCGCGTCCGACACCAGACCCTCCAGCTCGTTCAGCTTGGGCACCACGTTGTACCGCGCCTGCACGCGGCCGAACTCCTGGTTGCACAGGTCTGCGAACCGGTCGACCATGGCGCGCTGGACCTGGCCCAGCACGCTCGGGGCCTGCGCCGCGATCGTCGGGTAGCAGGACGCGAAGTTGTCGGGCGAGATCTTGGTCAGGGTGTGGTTCAGCGCCAGGTCGAACATCTCTTGGAAGCGCTGGGCGCGCGGCCCCGGCGTCACGGCTGTGTGGCGGGCTGGTAGGGGCGGTGAGGCCGGGGCGCCCGGTTCTGCGCCATCTGAGGATGATTGTGGTGGCGGTTGAGAGGATGGCTGCTGGGGCTGTGTGTTTTCGCTGTTCTCGTCGGCCGGTGTAGAGGTGTTCTCCTCGGCAGGAGGTTGTGACGCCTGGTCTTCCGTGGCCATGGTGTATGCAAGTGGTTGACTCTAGGCAATGGACCCTCTGCTATTACATTGCCATTGGGATGTGACCTACTGCAAGTCGCAAGATACAGTCTGGTGCGGCCTGCTTTCCGACATGCAAGAATTGAAGTGAGAGGAAATGCGATATAGAGACAGAGCGACGCGTTGACGCGTTCCATACTAAAACCGGCATTACGTAATATGCGAGTGCATGCACAGCGTCCAGGTCCTCCTGCGAAAGCCTCGAGTACCATTCTGGAGCTCCAGCTAGAATAAAGTCCAAGCACATCAATTGGTGGCGCTCATTCCACTACTCAAAAAAGAACCCATTGAATCCTTCTGGAGATTCGTTGTGCTTCTTCTCGGTGATCGCCCAGCCATCATGTCGCACAGTACGTCCACTCCCACCACCCCAGTGTCTATGTCCAACACTCTGATCTAACAACGCAGGCAAAAGGAACACTTCTCGGCCCGTCTTCACCGCGCATGAGCGGGCGATGGCCAAATCGGCCTGGAGCTCCTCATCCGCCCGCTTGAACAGGGACTCGTTCCTCCCATTCGGCTCATGCTCGCTATGCCTCGAGTCCGCCGTCGACCCCGTGGCCTGTTCCGACGGTGACATATTCTGCCGCGAATGCGCGCTGAACAACATTCTCGCACAGAAAAAGGAGATCAAGAGACTGGAGAAGGCTCGGGAACTCGAGGACAGAGAGGCTGCGGAGTCAAAGGCACGGCAGGACGAGGAGGCGCAAGCAAGAGCCGTCAAGGAGTTTGAACTGACCCAAGCCGGGTTCGACGTCGCTGGAAGCAAGGCCGGAAGTGGCTCAGAAGCCGGCTCGTCCAGAGAGACGAAGAGCGGAGAGAAGCGCAAGTTCTCGCTAGACGAGGACGAAGTGCTGCGCAACGCCGAGAATGACCGGGCGAAGGCGCGGAAAGCCATCGAGGATGAAAAGAGCGCCAAACCGTCACTCCCATCGTTCTGGGTCCCTTCAGTAACACCGACTTCAAATTCAAAAGATAAGCTACATGAAGTCAAGAAGAAGGCGAAGACAACACCCACATGCCCGTCGTCTCAGGAGAAGAGTCCCCACCCCTACTCTCTGCACACGCTCGTGACAATCAATTTCACTGAGGAAGAGTCCAAAGAGTCCAAGACCAAGACAAGGATCTGCCCGTCGTGCAAGAAGGGGCTCACGAACTCGTCGAAAGCGATGCTCGCCAAGCCATGTGGACATGTGCTTTGCAAGGCATGCGCGAATCAGTTTATGAAGCCGTCAGGCCATGATCCGCATGCTGACCCGGCAGATGCGAAGCATGCAAATGCGGTCAGGTGTTATGTTTGTGATGAAGATGTCACGGAAAAGCCGGCCAAGAAGGGGGGTGACAAGAAGGAGAAGGACAGAATACGGCCGGGAGTGGTTGAGCTCAAGAGTGACGGAACCGGGTTCTCGGCTGGTGGCACGAATGAGGTCAAGAGGAGCGGAAATGCCTTTCAATGTTAAAAAATGACAGGATCTTGTCCCTGATGAACCGGCTGTCGAGTGATTTACCGAACAAGACTTTGTAAGACTTGGCTGGCGGCATGGAGACAACTTGAACGTGGTCCTAGCATCTGTACCACCCGGTCTCAAAGCCCTGAATCGATTACTCGAGCTTTGTTTTGCTGAAAATAATTCTCAACAGCCTAGCGGAGCTATTTCGTCACAATCAATTTCTGCGTCCGCTCCAACAAGCCCGTTACAAGAGGTCCATCTTTGATCCTTGCAAACCTCTCGGCAATCTGGATATCTCCCAGCTTCTTCAGATCTTCCCTGGACCGCCGCCGAATCAGCGCCTGAGCGGTAGGCGACGCGCGAATCCTGGCAAGTATAAAGAAATATAGCTGAACAATCAACTTGTGCACAATCTCCTTCGATAACATCGTCGTCCCGTGGTTAAAGAAAGCCTTGAGCAACTCCCCACTGATACCGTCGTACAGCGCCGGCACGCCCTCGGTCCTTCCTATGTGCAGGACGGTACCAAAAATGGTGTCCTCGGCCAACCTGTGGATACGGCCCTTGAGCGCTTGGGCTCTGGTTTCCACCTTGCCGACATTCTGCTCAACCACGAGCGTATCCTCCTCTCCCGACCGGGTAGAGACCTCCTTCTCCTCCTCGAGCTCCGGCTTCGGGCTCTCCGGCGCAGAAACCTGCACTCTGGCCTTTGCAATCTGGAACGGATATGTCGCCGCAGTCGCGATGGCCTTGCTCAGCGCAGCGACCAGGAACGTGGCGCCGTTGGACTCGCCCTCACGGCCCCTATCGGCCAGCGCCTTCTTGAGCGCGTGCTGCAGGTAGAAGGTAATGCTGGGATTCAGCGTCAGCACGAGGGTGGCGCTGTATCCGGCCCAGAGCCCCAGGATCCCCCTCTCCGCCCGGATAACGTGCAGGATCTCCGCGAACGACAGGTTACGAGAGGCCTGGCTAGCGGCTTCGTCGTCTTCGGCGATCAGTGACGCGGTCTGCTTCCGCGTCACTACGTTGCCGATCGGTGTCGTGAACAGCCTCGCGCACGCGCCTGCCGCCGCGCCCACCGCCAGCTCCTCCCAGGCCAGTAGGCGCCTGCTGTTTCCTTGTGACCTCTTTGTGCGGAACCAGTTGTACTACAGCGTTCAGAATGAGCTATCAAAGTGTCGAGGAAGAAAGTTCATGTGAAAGTGATACTATCTGCCCCTGACATGTCTCATGAGTCGCGGCTTAAGAGATCTTCAAAGGTCACCTTACTTCGACATAGGCTTCAAAGGTGGCAGATGAACATCCTCGGGTGGATGAGAACTTACAAAAAGAAAGAAGAGAAAACTATCCGCCACACCCTTGAACACGTCAGACCCCAGTCCCGCGTAGAAGGCGCCCAGCCCGCCCTCGCGCTCGTAGATCCGAGATACTGCGTCCAAGATACCCGCGTACTGCTCCGAGGGCGAGATGGTGCCGTCCTTGCGCAGCTGTCGCTGGACCTTGAGCCGGGTGTTGACGAGGTCCAGCGGGTATGTGGCGGTTGTGGAGATTGCGGTGCCGGTCGCGCCGGAGATGGCGTGGCCGATGGCCGGCAGGAACTGGTCTGCTGGCATCTTGGGGCTCTTGTGTCTCAAGGAGCGTGTGTGTGTTCAATGTGTGGCCTGAGGATATTGTCAAGTCGGATCAGTGGAGCCACAGCCACGGGAAGAGCCCGGGTCAGTGAGGAAGAGGAACAGAAAGGTTACAATAAGTGTAGGGTTACTCCGCGCCTTTGAATATATAATCTGTCCAGGCGCATGCGCATGAACACCCTTGACTTTATTTCCAATTATATATGTGCAGATGGTTCTGTCAAGAAAAAGGTACCCAGGTGGACGGGCAGGTGCTCGAACGAGCACATGCAACGCGTTAGCCGTCCTATTGCCGACGTCATCCCCCGTAACTAGCCCACTGCCCCGGATTTGCACGACCACCACAGGACCACCCCTGCTTTACCCCACAGTCTCGAGAGGCTCGGGGTGCCGAATCCACTGGCTCGGGAGCCCACTGGCACCCTTGGCCCAAGAGACGGGCCCCCCTTCTGTCCTGGAGAAGCTCAGCTAGTTCGGATGCTCATGAATCTCGAATTTGAGAGCTGATCGCGACGGAGGTCTCTCGGCAATTGCGACGAGAACTCCTCCTCCCCAATCTGACGAGCTTGTGCCACGCAGGAATAAGGTTTGTCAGGGGGAGTCAGATGGAGCACGTCTAGGCCAATTCTGACAGCTGCCATATTTTTGTCATTTCGGGTCGAACCCGTATTTCATGCCATGCTGCTTCTAGCTTTGACGTAAGCTCGGGCTCCCTCCAGTATCATTCAAACATGTCCTCCAGCCCGAGGGGAGCATCCGTCTCCCCAGCTCGTCACAATGTCCTGTCGTGGGCAATAACAAGACAAAATCGAAACCTCCAACGCCTTGCGAAGTCTTTGTGTTATAGACAATATTTCTGTCTCCACCAGTTGGCAAGACCACTCATTCCAACTCCAACCGAAAATGCAATGATTATGTGCAAAGCCCAACCGTATCCTCCCTTTCCTAGAGCCCCGTCGAATCAAAGTGCCCGGCAGACAACAGATATAAAAGTATCTCTCACGTGCCTGGTGGAGAAACATACCGCAGTAGAGCACAAGTCACACCCCGAGGCTCCCGTGCCAAGCTGCCTCCACGCGAAGTGTGATGCCTTTCTCGTGCTTGTCAAGGCTCCTAGGGTGTTTTCATACATGGAGAAGTCTGAGCTCTTGCTTCTCCAACATTTCATCCTGCTGGTCCTGTGTCGCTGAACCCATGTGGAAAGCCGACAGTTATCGTCGCGTAAGTCGCAAGGGACTCGTCATCGGCAGTCTTGACGACATTAGCGCTGGGGCAGTGACGCAACATATGCTGTCTCGCGTTGTCCCTGCGTGTATACTTCTTGCCGCAGCCGGTGCACATGAATGGCCTCTTCCCTAGATGTTCGCCATCTAGATGGCGCTGTAAATGTTTTTCTTTCCTAAAGGCCTCTTGGCAGAAGTCGCAAGTGAAGTGCTCCACGGTCTTTCGGGGAGACCCAGCGACCTTACCGCCCCTTAGCCCTGGACCGTGCTCCTCCGGAGATTCCTCAGCCTTCTAAGCCGGACCACCGACGGACACTTGTCTCTGGGCCTGCATCGGCGCGAAGGTTGCACTGCCTGGCATATTTGGGACATCGTCCTCTTCCTCACCAGGAGCATCCTCTTGGTCCAAAACAGGCATAACAGGGACAGGCGGGCGATGGCCAGCGTGACCAGGCGGTAGGCGTTGAGCTCCGTAGCCACTGACTTTGAAAATATTCTTGCGCCCATTATCCGTGGCGGCTGCCAGCTGTTGTTGTAGCCGGTTCATTTGATATTCGCGCCGAATATTATTGAACACCGGTTGGGGCACAACAGGTTGCGGATTCCACTTGGCGAGAGCAGCCATGACAGCGGCCGTCTCTTCGTCACTGTCGACAGGGCCAGCGTTGGGATCATCATCTTCCTCAATCGGGGCGTTGGCATCGAGAGCAGCCTCTGGGGACGATTGTCAGCATCGAATCTTGTGGGGCAACATTCCTGGGGAAGGGCACTTACTCTGTTGACGAGCTTGATTCTTTTTCTGATATGCTGCCAAGAGCATGTCGTATGGCAAAGACCGCCCGGCAACAGCTCTTTTCGCTCCCATGCTGTGTGATTTGCATGTAAGAGATCTAGCACAAGGCTGTCCGTTTGGCAGAATCACACCACATTGACGCTCAACATCGACCGGACCTAAACAAAAGTACGTCTGGTCAGTGACTCTCTCGGGCTTGTGACGCTTATGTGAAACGGTCCTGTCGGGAGTACCATGGACGGATATGTTGGATCCATCGTTCAAGATATTGAAAGGGGAAGGGACATCATTGCCAACAGTAAGGGTAGGCTCTGCTAGCCACCCCTCTGCAGGCGAGGATGGATGCATGGTCCGCAGACTCACCTTTGGGTTTCGTCTTGGGCTTCGGCTCATCCTTCTTTTTCTTTTGTTTCGGGCCCTTGTCTGCCTCACCCTCAGCCTTCCTTTTCTTGCCCGAAGGGCCGCCTTCTCCCGTCTTCTTGCCGGCGACCTTCTTCGTTGTTTTTCCAGGAACTTTCTCTCCGTCGTCGTCATCATCGCCGCTGTCGCCGTCTGCTCCAAGCGTGATGCCTTCTTCTTCTGCCCGGCGCTCGCGCTCCTCTCTCAGCGCAGCCTCTTTTGCGCGCTCCCTGGCTTCTCGTGCGGCCTTTTTCCGGTTCGCCTTCTCCTTTTTGATCTTCAGACAGCCGTTGATGTGTTCAACAGCAGTGGTCATAAGAATGCTTTTCTTGCACCACTTGCACGATGTCAGGGCAGGGGCATCAACCATGGGATAGCCCTTGATGAAGGTCTCCCGAGGGAGTTCATCGAGTTCGTGGAACGGTTCGCTCGGTGATGGCACGGGGTTGGCCGCCGCGTTGGCGCTCGACTTGCTCTTCTTGTCTGTATGCAGACCGCAGTTAGAGAATGCGTAATGGACCGGATGATGCCTCTCATCAATCGCGGCGCCTGTGGGGTATGCTTACCTTCAAGGACATTTCCATCCTGGCTGCCGGCCTCCTTCAGCTTGGGAATCTTTTCTTTCAGCTTGAACCCTCCTAGCTTGCCCTTGCCTGTGTTCTTCTTGGATGCGACCTTGATCGTGGCCTCATCGTCTGTTCAAGTGACACGGATTAGTCGTGTCGTTGGATTCGCGACGCGGCCGCGTTGGCTCACCTTTTCGATCCTCAGCCATGGCGACTGTCTGGGGCTGCCCCCTTTACGCTCGACGAGCGCGTATCCCAGCTTCCGCCAGCGTCGCGTGCTGAATTTCGATAGACAGGGGCGGGTTTTGCCACAGCTCCGACGTCCAACGGATGCGTGGTTCGATGGCGTCTTCGAGGGATCTCCGGCTTGGACGACGTCTGCTGCCTTTGGTAACGGATATGCCTGAATCGGGGGTTCCTCAGGATGCAAGTTCAAACGAAAGGTTACCAATATCGGACTCGCAGGTTCCAAAAAGGAAGGGCCTGGACTGGCCGAAGTGGACAGCGATGAAATGTCGCGAGTCGTCCTTTCAACGATGAATCGCATGTGGTCGCGATGTTCCAAGAGTGGTTAGGATGATGTAGGTGGACCTGGGGAGAAGACCCATGCATCGGAGCCTGGACCGAGGCCCCACTACTGGGATAGCCGCATACGCACCGGTAACCGCGCATCTTATGCAACAAAAAGGAGTATTCCATTCGAAAGTATATCAGAGTGTGCTATGTAAGCCACCTTCCGTTACGGCCAAATACTACATATAAATACTAAGTCCCGTCGGAAATTCTGGGCCACTTCCTGAGTAACTGATCAGGCACTTGCTTGTTGATTCATCCAGTTGACCTGGAAGTTTCTCATTGATTTTTTGAAACTGCGCCAAACACTATGCCCTTCTTGCCCTCCACCCGCCAGGACACTCCTCCACATTCCTGCCCAAGAAATGCGTCCATGCCTGCGCTCGATAAAACACCAGGCCATCTCTCTCGGACACCCGCATCAACTGCTAGCGATTTGTCGAGCACAATCGACCAGGCATTGTGTAGGCGTCGAAGTTTGAGGGCGTGGCTTTATGGATTTTGGAAGGCCACATGGTGCACGAATGAACCAGAATCTTGCTCCGTATGCCTTTGAGGCTGATGAGGCTATTAGATGCTGAAAATTGGAGCAAAACCAGGACAGGAGTGTGAGGCAGCTGTTGCCGCCCACCGGAAGTGATCCTGCTAGAGAGCTGCGCTGCAACGGTCACTTCAGCACTTTCAAGCGCCGGATGACTCGATAATGATTACAGGGCTCAACTCGACCCTGAACCTGCGCTTATTCCCGGTTCTGAGGCCAGCACCTCAGCGATTGTGGTATTTGAACCCTTCGGACAGCTGCCACAATGACATAAATGAAAGTCTTGGTTTCGGCGGCGAGGATCGTCAAACCCTTCACCTGTTTATGGTTCGTCACGAAGGGCAAAGACCAGATCGCTGCTGATCACTTGCAACTTGCCTCCGTAGACGCCGTAAGATTTGGGTGAACTTCAAGGATATCACGATGACTTGACCCATCCTAGTAATTTTCATAGCCTTGCGATGGAACGCCCTGCGATGGCACCTGCGTATAGGCCCTAGCTTGCGCCTGTGCCTGCATCGCCCGCTGTTGTTGTTGCTGGTGCTGCTGGACGATTAGGTCGCTGAACCAGTGGTGCTGGAGGGCGTCCGCGGCACTGATCCGGAGCTCTGGCCGTAGCTGGAGCATCTTCTGCAGCAGGTCGATGCCCGCTGCGTCGATCATTGGCAGGATCTGGCGGAGATCCTGAGTAGCGTACATCTGGAAGTTTGGCTTGTATTCAGGGAACTGAGTAATTCCGGGCCATGTTCGCTCCGTCGGGGTGCCCATGATCCTGAAAATCCTGGTGATCTGATCCTCGTTGGTCGTGCCTGGGAACAAGGGTCGGCCTGTGTACATCTCTGCCATGATGCACCCAGCAGACCAGATGTCGATGCTGGTGTTGTATGTTCTGCTTCCCAAGAGAACATCGGGAGCTCGGTACCACAGCGTGACGACCTCGTTGCTGAAGGTGTTGACCGGGATTCCGAACGCTCTTGCCAGACCGAAGTCGCCCAGCTTCAGCTGTCCTTTGCTGTTGATCAGAAGGTTCTGGGGCTTGAGATCCCTGTGAAGGACCCTGTTCTTGTGGCAGAAGTCGATGCCCTTCAGCAGCTGGTACATGAAGGACTTGATGAGCATAGGCTGAAGGGCTCCCCTGTCGCCCTTGGTATCCATGTACTTCTTCAAATCGCCGTCCATATAGTCGAATACCAACATAAGCTTGTTCTCCGTGTGGATCACGTCATGTAGCCCAACAATGTTCTCGTGTTTGAGCTCCTTCATAAGCGAGATCTCGCGGATAGCCGTACTGGGTGTTCCTTCCTCGGAATCAAGGTGGATCTCCTTAAGTGCAACGAACTCGCCGGTTTGTCGGTTGCGCCCTTTGAAGACCTGTGGAAGACCATGTCAGGACATCACCTAGAAGTCGGTCGTGGCTGGCCGTCTTGTTGATGGACTTACAGTAGCATATGTTCCCTCTCCAAGCTTCTCCAACTGTTGGAAGGACGAGAGATGGCGTTTGCCGTCCATATTAGCTGTCGTTGATGACGCTCGGTCGATAGCGAGATGGGTTGCTGGCTCGGGCTGGCGTCGAGAGGTGTATCTTGGGTCGAACAGGACGCTGCCGACTGTCTCTGTCCTACGCGTGCGAGTCGGAAATACAGTCACAGGGTGCGAGCTGTCTGACGCCGTGATTGCAGCGTGGAGCGGAATCGGCAGGATCTGCTTGACCAATAGCCGATGTGACCGTTGAGATTTTGTGAGCTGTATTGATTGCAAGGTGTGTAGAAGAAACAGTGACTGAGATAGAAGGATGTGGCGGCTGTCGAAGAAGCGGGAGGGAGCTTGCTGAAGTGCGGCCTGAAGTGAGGTACATAGGCTAAGTGGGCTGAGGCTGTTGTACTCTCTCTGATACTATTCTTGGGCAGGCATCCCGGCCCAGCCCATCCCGCCCACCAGTTCCAAGCCCACCCATTTCGGGGGCCTGGCCAGCAAAGCTCTGGCCCACTTGCCGATCCCCTGCACTCCAAACAAATGTCCAACATACCTGTATTGTACCAGGTTATGAGAATCACGGTATCTCTACCTTTCACCTTTTCTGGTGAGCACGTGTTAGTGTGGCAAATATCCATACAAGTTTGTCCATGGTGACACTGGATTTTAACAACCATGACGAAATACCGCTGACGCAGGCTCCTCTCTCAAATGTCGACAAGTACTTGCCTCGAAGGCAAACCGTAGAGGGGACCAAGTGGGCGTGAGAAAGAAGTGCCCAAGAGGGTTGTCAGCTACGTCGGTGCCCGACATCATTTGCGAGAACATTTCAACATCAGGCATCACAGAAGACACAGAGGACAAACACAATCGTTGCAAATGGACTTGATCTCAGTCAATTCTGGGTATCGCATATGATGATGCCGAAGTGCCCCTTTTCCCTATGAGTCCCGAACGCCATTTCCCCAATTGCAGCCATTTTCAAGGGCTTTCCCGAGTATGCAGGATCCACTCGATGCTGAATGCTCACCAGTTACGCTCAGAGAAGGCGAAGGTGCTCACTCTTTCTTCTGATTCTCGTCGTCCTCCTTGTCGCTGGCGTACTTGGTACCCTCCTCCTTCTCCCGCATCCACCGCTCCATGAACGTGCCAGGGCCGCTTCTAGCGGGACTAGGCAGACTGGCCCGGTAGCTCTTAGCGTTGGAGGGATCGGGTCCGCTTCGTCCATTGACACTACCAACGAAGAAGGGGTGAGCGTCCTCAGACTTTGCGATCTTCTCCATCAGCTCCTGGTTCTTGACCGGCGCCATGGTGATGGGCTTGCCTCCATAGGAGCCGATGGACATCTTGTGGATGCTTCCCTGCGGCATGAGGGGCACCTTGGGAGGGACGTTGGTGGTCTTCTTGATAGCCATGCCGATGGGAGGCGAGGCCTGGATGGGAGCATTGGGCTTGAACTGGGCCTCGCGCTCATCCACTTCGTCACCGGACTCCTCGTCCGCCTTCTCGTCCTTCTCGGGCTCCTCTTCGGCCGGCTCAGGGAGATGCTTCTCTGGGGAACCGCGAGCCGAGATCGCCTTCCTGAGGGCCTCGTCGTCTTCACCAGCCTCCAGATTGAACATGTCATCCTCCTCATCCTCAGTGGGCTCGGCCCGCTTGGCAGAGACAGCCTTGGCAGAGCTGCCCTCAGGAGCACCGAGCTCCTTGTTGGTGGTTGGGGTGAACTTGCGTCCAGAACCTAGGGGTTCAGATGAGTCGCGCTGAGCAGAGACAGAGCCGGTGGCCTTGGATTCCTGTGAGTCAGTTGCCCGAAGTTTCTTCTTAAAATCCTTCTTTGAAATTATCATCAAGGGATCTTCGTCGTCCGAGGACTCGTCATCCGGGGCCTGAACGCTCTCAACCATGGTCTCAGGCTCCGCGGGACCAACGGCGTCCTCCACCTCGCTCTGGCCTCGTCCTCCGCCATCCTCGGCCTTGATATGCATGGGAAGCTGCTTTGGAGCCATGGTGTCACGCTCCTCTGCTTTCAACGATGGAGCTGTAGCTGTCTTTGTGCTGGTCTTATCTGCATGAGAAGCTGAATCTTCAGATCCAGGGTTTACGACGGTCCACGTTGTCGGGTCATCCAAGGGCGCTTTTGAGAGTGCGCGCAAAGCTTGAGACGAAGAGACCTTTCTCGGTGGGGGATCGTCCTCACCGTCAATGTCGCCTAATGTCGTGAGAGGGAGTGAGGCATCCGCGAGGGCTGCTGAGCTTTCTGAGCTGGCACTGACAGCCTCTGCGAGGGCTGCGGTGGATGCCTGAGGCGATGAAGACGGTAAGACCTCCTGACCTTGCACTTCGAATCGCACGCGACGAGTTTCTCGTGGGCTGTCGGCCACCCTAGATGAGCTAGCGGAGGAGCGTCGCAGAGCGCTTTTACGAATCCTTGTGCTGCTGGAGTCGCTTGCTACTGAGTCGATGGATGCGTCAGTCGCGCGACGCAGTGGGCTTGGCCTGGGGCGGTGATGAGGGCTGTCCGAAGTTTGAGTGCCTGCTGAGGTCGGGGCGGGTGCTGAAAGCTCAGTTTCTTCTGGGGTCTGAGAAACGTCTGAGGTCTGGGTGCCTTCTGAGGTCTGGGTGTTCCTGACGGCGAGCCTGTCGTCGATGTTGGGCGGTGGGCCCGCGCCTGGTGAGGTAGGTGGGGAGTGGATTGGGCGATCAGTGCTGTCAAGAAGTGGGAGGTATGTGGGGGTAAAAAGGCCTTGGAATTCCAATTCGCGCTCGTGAGAGCTTCGAAGAGGGTCCTTGGGCGTCCCCGAGGTGTGTGGAAGAATTGGTGGTGGGGAGCCTTTGTTGCGCCAGGGAGAATCGTGACTTTCTGTGGGTGTTTCTAAAGGCAATGTGTGGCGATGGTGGCTCGCAGGAGGGAACAGGTAAGGGTAGTTGACCAGAGACTCGGCGACGGCCTGGGAGACTCGGTAGGCAGCATCTTCCGGAACATTCTGGAGCAGGTCCCCCGAGAACCGATTGAACTCGGCAGCCATCTCGAGCCTGTATGCAGCAACGCGACCGTCCAGCTCGGCAAGCTTGGCCTGCGCGTCTGCGATGAGTTTTGCAGTATCGTCAAGCTCCATTGTGACGTGACAGCGGCGCACGCAGTGTCTTTTGAATTGGCGCCGGAAGTTGACAGCATTGACGCGCAGGTGCTCTGTAGATCACACCGGAGACTGTAAGGGCTGCCGGCTAGAGGTATATGGTGGTGGCCATGTTCGGCGGTGGTGGTGGTGGTAAGTGGTTGTCACACGGCGTCTCGGTCTGATAAGGTGAGAGGCTGGTGAAAAGTGAGGTTTTGAGCAAGGCTTAGCTCCTGGGGGTGACGGCGTCACAACGCAACTCAACGGGACTCTGCAAGTAATTTACCAGGGGGGTGTGGTCAAGCTCCGGGGCCTGGGCCTGGGCCTGACTACCTTGGAAGTGGGGAGTGCGCCGGAAACCCAATGGCACGCCACCCACCACCTCCTCCCACCACCACCACAACCCACAGCGTGCCACAGCAAGCCCAAGGAGCACAAGGAGCACAAGGGAGCCCGAGGAGAGACAACCCAAACCAAGCCCCAGCACAAGCCCAGCACAAGCTCAGCACGAGGCCAATGTGGGGGAGGCTCAAAGCTCAGAGGGCGCCTCTTGTCTCACTCACCCTTGGGCCGCTTGCAGCATGAACTAACCCCCATGGTGCTAATCTCTGGACGAGGACAAAGAAGACATCCTTGACCTGGACATGCACCTCATCTCACCCATCTCACTCGTTATCTCATCTCATCTCCTAGCACGGGCGCTCTCTGTTTTCTTATTATGTCATCTGGGCTCACGAGAACCACCTCGAGCTTAATAAAGCTGAGCCAGCGATACGGCCCAGGACACCCCGCCCCCAACTTGATTGATCATGGGCATGATACGAACCCTGGAAAAACGGAGCATCATCGGAGGCTCGGGCGATAAGGAGGCTGCTTCCGAGTCAGGAGTCAGCAATCCTCCGGCGCCGACCCTTCTGCCAGCACGTGCCCCGGGAGGCCATGGGATGAACCAAGCTGATACTGGTCATTTGACCTCGCCTGTGTCGCCGCATTCAATGCGCATTGCCCTTACACCTTACACCGACTTTCCTCATCTCGTTAGGCCCTTGCTGTCAAGCATCGTCACTTCCAGCCCCAATCAGCCAGTCTTCTGACCAGGCAGGAACTGCCGGATATGGGCGAGCAAGTGCAGCCGTGCCTAAGCGCCCGCTGCCAAGGCTGTAAGGGCGGCCCTTCTTGGATGTCGACTCAGCACCTCCTGCTTGTGGCTGATGTCCTCGACGGGCCAGTGACCACCCTGAAGGGAAACACAAGGCAGCAAGCAAGTAGTGAATAAGCTGTGTAAGGAGGTCTATCACCCTTGAGGGTATCTCCTTCAGTTGTGCACAAATTCCAAGTGGAATGCGACGGAGATGACAGCATTGCAGGATGCAGCAGCAATACTTGCTTTCCACCCCGGCCTACCTGTTAGACCAGATGTCTATTTTCCTCTGGGGCGTGTTAGCCTGGGTTTAGATGTCCTTTTTCTCCAACGCGGACGAGTCAAATCTTTCTCAAGGCATATCAGGTCAGATGTCCATTTTCTTGTTGGACTAGATGTCCATTTTCCTATTAGACTAGAAGTCCATTCTCTTCCGAGGCAACGGAATTCCTCCCATTAGGCATCAGAAGTTTCCCAGTTCAACAATCCAATAATTCTCTTGGGGCGGTCGATGTTGCGTTCCATGCGTGCAGAATGCCTGCGAATATCGCAGGAACTTTGTGCTTCAGGTCTGGAATAATGACCCGGTGTGTTGCTGCTTGTCAGAGAGCCGAGGGCAATCGGGCGTGCCATGAAGCCTTAGATGTCAAGTCACTAGACAAAGAGATATGCTGGCAATTGAGCCTCAAATGATGGCATGTTTTGGCAGGGTTTGATCGATATGTGACCATGCTTGTCGTACCTCCTATGGAATACCTCCTATGGAACAACCTCCTGTGGGATAATCCTCCTATGGGATAACCTCTGTGGGATAATTCCCTCCAGTTCGTTGTCTTTGAGCATCGTCTCCTACCTGCTAAAGATATGAAAAAAGCCACCACTGAGGCGAAGCAGAAGCAGATTTACTAGAGCAGTGGTCATATATAGATTACAAGAGCTACTGACTTGACAGGTGCCCATATGAAATATAGCTATTAATGCTTGTCTCTCAAGATCCACGCTCAGAAGCACTTGGATTCTCCACCTCTGCGCCTATATGATCTATCCAGACGAGGTCGGTCAGTAGGTAGCTTGTGCCAGGAGCAGTTTGTTTGCTTCGACAGCCTTGAAAGTCTTAGGCCTTACATCCCATTCGTGCCCTCGTCCTTACTTTGCTGCTGGTGCCTTTGACCTCGTACTCACCATCCTCTCCGTACACAGGTTTCTACGATAAGAGCCACACTTTCTACTTTTCGCAAGCTAGAAGTACCCTTCTTCTAAGTAGCCCCATTCCTCCTACTGACAACCCCCTTCCTCCTGTTGACAACCTCCTTCCTCCTGTGGACATCACCCTCCTCTCTACCAACCTTTCATCACCATTTTCACAACATATTCCTTGATATTACGCACAGCTTGAAGACAAGAGATTCTACCTGAGCTGTGGTATGATCACCAGGCTTTACATCTTGACTGTTTTCTTTCCTTCATTGCCTCTGAGGATGCACCTATCTCCCTACCTTGCGCCAAGCCATCTCACTCTACCTCTCGCACCTCACACCTCACACTCCAACTGATCAAAGCCTGGGCTCTACAAGTTGAGTACAAATTCTTCTCACACGTATCATCTGCCCATCGTTTCATCAAATTACAGTCCTCCCGGCCTTTTTTGATTTTGCGCCAAGTTTTAGGGATCCTTCACCGCAAACAGTGAGCTTCTACCAAGTGGTGATACCCAAGCCTTTCCCTTTCACAATAACTTTTCGTCCCAGTTTCAGATCCACTCCGAAGCTTTCCAAACGCTTGCCCCTTGCTCAAAGACTGACATCTTCCTCGAAAAGTCCTAAAGCCAGCTTTTGCACTTCCCCATACCAAAAACCTGCTTTCCAATTTCTGTTGCGTTCTGCCTCCTTCCTCAAAGCCTCCGTTCTTTCCAAAACCTTCATCTCTTGCTCCCATCGTCAGCTTCTCTCCAAGCCTACAGCAAAGCAAGATTTAATTTCGGACTTAGTACGCCATGAGATCCGAAGAGCCACCGTCTCTTCGAGGCACGCCGCCGGCGACTGATACTCGGCCAAAGTCTGTTCCTGCGGACACCCTCGCCACTGCGGCTGCTGAGATACCCAAAATCAAAATTCGCCTTACAATGAACGACCTTTTGACTACCACAGGCTCTAGTGCAATTCCAGGTCCTAACTCTCAAGCCAACGAACAGCAGCCGATCACAGCAAATGAAGGTTCAACTGACATTGCTGGATCAAGCGGCGAGTACACCACTGACACGACTGATGCACAAGTTGCGAAAGTTTCGACCCTGGTCAATGTAAAAGCTGAGCCAGACTTCGAAGCAACCATCTCTCAGACCATTCCTGCCGTTTCTTCGGACTCGTTTGTCAGGCAGCCTATGGACACTCCAGCCAAGAAGGAGGAAAAGACAGTCATTGATACACCTTGGTCTGATCTCCCAACAGCGCCACAACAAATCACCTTGGACAATGTGAGAAAGGCTTCAGAGACTACGGATTTGGCCAAATTGAAGTCTTGCATCGAGAGAGCCCGCCAGGTACTGGGCTTGATTCGACAGCCTTTGGCTGATTCAAAGCAGAAGGAGCAGCTGGATTGGCTCAACCGCATAGACAAGCTCAGGGCAGAGCAAAAGCTTCGCACAGTTGTGGCAGTGGCAGGTGCGACAGGTGCTGGGAAAAGCTCACTTATCAATGCTTTGCTCGACGAGGAGAAGCTTCTTCCAACTTCTGGCTTCAGGGCATGTACTGCCGTGATAACGGAAATATCCTACAACGACTCACAGGATCCCGAGAAAGCGTACAGAGCTGAAGTCGAATTCATATCTCAAGATGATTGGGATTCGGAGTTGGAGCTTCTCTATGGCGACCTCGTGGAGGACAAGAAACTCTCTGCCGCATACCTGGATACGAACGCAGAAGCCGGCATTGCCTACGCCAAAATCAGAGCCGTGTATCCAGAATTGACGCATGAACTCATCTTGAAGAGCAAGGTCGATGAGCTGGCTAAGAGGAATGCGGTGACTAACGTCTTGGGAAAAACAAAAGAGATAATTTGCAGCAATGCTCGCGACCTTTACATATCGCTTCAAAAATACCTTGACAGCAAGGACAAGAACACCAAGGGCGGCCCTCGTAAGGAGAAAGACATGGCTTTCTGGCCATTGATCAAAGTCGTGAGGGTATTCACGCGGGCCGCAGCACTCGAAACAGGAGTATGCATTGTTGATTTACCGGGAATACACGACGCAAACGCCGCCAGGTCCGCCGTTGCCAAAAAGTACATGGCTGAGTGCTCCGCTGTGTGGGTAGCTGCCCCCATCAAGAGGGCTGTCGATGACGAGGCTGCTCGAAAGCTTTTGGGAATGAGTAGTCGTCTACAGATGAAATTAGATGGCATATATTCCAGTGTCACTTTCATCTGCACTATGACAGACTCGGTGCAGCTGTCAGAGAGCGTGGAGGCTTTCGACGGGGATGGCCAAATCCAAGCCGCTTTGGCGAGAGAAGATGATCTCGAGAAGATGATCCACGCTAAGAAGGACTCCATCGAGAAACTGGAAGGGCAGCTCAATGCAAGCGACGAAGCATGGCAGGGGCTCGAAAAGGAGTTCAAGTCCTGGAAAGCTCTTCAGCGAAATCAAAAGAAGGGCCGGCAGGTATATGCGCCTCGGGTTCCTGCAAAGCGCAAGCGTACTACGAAACCTGCGACGCGCGGGCGCCGGCGAGGCGTTGTGGTGGAGGATGATTCTGACGAAGACGACACTCCGGACCAGGAGCCCCTCACAGCCGACGAGATCTCATCAAAAGTCACTGAACTCAAGGCAAAGCTTGCATCCAAAGGTGCCGAGTACGATGATATGTGTGAGAGGCTTGAAACCATGAAAAATGATCTCAAGGCTCTTGAACACGAGAAGAAGGATAATTCTGTGGAGGCAGTGCGTCTGTGCATACAGAAACGGAATTCACACGTGAAAAAGTGTGTCAGAGTTGACTTTTCCAACGGAATCAGAGAGTACGTTTCCTTTCCTCAGTCCACAAGTTCGAGCTATAGCTGACGTATGAATAGGATCGATGAAGCCGACGCTCAGGCCGATGATGAGAACTTTGATCCCTCCATCAAGCAGCGCGACTATGAAGAAGTCGGCCGTTCGTTGCCCGTTTTCTGTGTCTCGAGCAAGGCGGTATGTCCATTCCTCGACACTACCATTAAAAACTGACCTCTCGTGTACTAACTTTAGAGCAGTATCAACAACTTCGTCTACAAACGAAACGCGAGACCCGCGTTGAGGGCTTTCGAGACCTAAAGGACAGCGAGGTCCCGTCTCTACAACAGCATGCCATGAAACTACCCGAGCAAGGCCGAATTCATGTCTACCGAACGTTCCTCAACGAATTCTATGGACTTTTGGGCTCTCTTACAATTTGGGTGAACAGTAGCTTGCTTGAGCGCAATGCCCCGGTGATGAGCAAGCAAGATCAGAGCTATGAAGAGAAGTATCTTCACATGGCTGCCGAAAACCTTAAGAAAGACGTGGATGTCCTCATTTGGGCCAAGAAAGGCGAGCTTGACGATATCATACAGAGCAACTTTCTCTCCAGGTCAAATGCTGCCATCGTCAACGCAGCAAAAGAAGTGACCGATGTGGTGTCAAGGTGGACGGCAAAGAAGGACGACGGTGGTTGGGGCATTGTTTTCCAAACTTATAAGGCGATCTGCCGCCGTGATGGAGACAAGACCAAGTCCGAAAAGTCCCGTGACTTCAACGAAGATATCCTCGAGCCGTACTTGAAGAAGATTGTAGCTGGTTGGGAGCAGGCATTCGACCACTCGGTCCCGGGAACCCTCGACAATATGGTGGCGGAATTCGCAAAGAAGCTGATAGAGTTCCACAGAACTATGTCGAACCGCCCGGAGCTCGAAAAATGCAAACCGGCATCAATACGCATGCTAGGACAGAAAATTTCCCATTACGAGGCGGCCATGGAGAATGAAGTCACCAGCCTAAAGGTAGAAATCCAGAAGAAGCAACGCGCGGCTCATCGTGCCTTCCAGCCCGAGATGCAAAAGGAAATGCTTAAGGCATATAGGTTGGCTTATCAAGAACGAGGTGAAATATATTCTTTTAGACGCGATTGGTGCTTTACTGATAGATTCCAGGCACGGGATGCTTTTTGCGCATGAAAGAACACATGTCTACTCATGTCCGCAAGAATAAGAACGCAATTTATCGCAAGGCAACCAAGCGGGTCATGGACGAATTGAAGAAGATCTTCGTGGCGAGCGCCAAGGATCTGAAGAAGGCAGCTCACGACATCGTCGACAAATTTGAGTCAGACTTTCGCTTCATCATCTCCAGCTCCGAAATAGTCGAAGCTGAGGAGGTGGCCCGGGAGCACATCTGCAGTGTCTTGCACAAGGTTGATACGCAGTTCGAGGCCGTCTTGTGCAGTGAGCCGATGGAAGTCGATTCTATACAGCCTATTGAGTCAGTGCCTCAGCAGTCCTCCATCGAGAGTGAGACTGGTGTCGGCGTTGCCATGAACGAGGCAGCCGATGCTGGTTCGACGATTGAGGCTGGAGCTATGGGTACTGCGCTGTGATTCTTGCCGATCTACTAGGGAGTTCAGGGTTTCGTTCTTTTATTTTTCGTACGGTGATCACTCTTGGCTCTGGTGTTTGGCGTGAGCGGCTCATTCTGATGCCGTGAGATATGCATCCCGGAGAAAACAGAACTGGTTGGGTATTCAGGAGTGACGATTGAGACTGGGCGCATGGCCTTACACTCGAAAAACTCATGTCCTGGGCTCAAATTCGGACATTCGGTGGGTCTGTGATGGTAATGGGACCTTTGAGTTAGACTCAGCACAGCAAGAAATCGATGACTTTTTGGCACACATACCCTCATGGCGACCAGTGAAACCTGTCTTAGGTCAAACATCGTAAGAGCAGATATTGTGCTCCGTGTTGAAACGCGCTGCCTGAATTGAGGCCGTTAACTGGTGTCAAAACAGTAAATCGTATTTGTATATGCACTTGCCTGTTGTACAGCCCAATGATGTCTTCGTGCATCCATGTGGTGATTCATTTGCCTGCGCGCTCTAGCACCGCCTCGAACATGTCTTCATCTTGATCTTCCTGAACTCTAAGGCCCAGAGTCAATCAACTTATTTTTTTAATTGGTACTTCTGCCGATAGCTCGCTCATCTAATCCACCGAGCGAGGCTTGTTCTTTTCAAAATGGCATTGATGATCGGACACATACTACCCTACCCACGGCAAACATAATGCGGGATCCATAAACTTTCCAAAATCTCAGTACTTGACAACACTCGACCAGCAAGTATGGTGGTTATATGCGCCCTTCCACTTGATTGCGTCCTTCTTGTGGGTGTCAGCCTTGATGGACTACTCGAATTCAGACTTTAGAGATTGGAGCAATGGCTCAAAGTAAGTTATGACCGGACTGCCGGCCTGCCCGTGAGAGTTGGTTTGTTGTCCGGGGTGGACTTGGAGCACTGCGTGATGAACTCTGGTAAAGAACAGCCCCCTGTGGGATAACCTCCTGGTTTTATGGACTAACCCTCTATGAGATTACTTTCTACGGGATACGCTCCTATCTCCAACGAAAAGCTGCTGGGTCAAGTACTCGGTAAATCGGTGTTGAGATATGTATTATGAGGGTTCTCAGATTTGATATTTCTTCACATCAGGTAGCTCCCGATTGAGGGTCAAGGGACTTGCAGTCCTACCAGGACAAGTTTTGCATTGATAAGTGTGCGCCCAAGTGTTGATCGAGACGTAAGAAGAATTTCCTTCCGAATAAATTTCTCATTTCAGGCTCTAAGGTGAAGTAACAGTGAAAATCTCCATTATCAAATCCGGTGGGATCATTGCGCTGACGAACTGCTGCTTGAGGACCCACTACCTGAGGATAGGAATCCCTTATTTGTGACAGGTTCCTGCTCAAGCTCGTCGACTTCCAAATGGGCATCAATACCAGCCTTACTTGATTCAACTCGTGGGGTTCAATTCAGCCTCGCACCGCTTACGTGCTGGACCTGCCCGAGTGACTGCCTGACTGAAAATGATCCAAAGGGCAAAAAAGAAAGGTCAACGACCCTCCTCACGCCCTGCCACCCCTATAAGGTGCTACAGCGCGTCCCTCCTTTCGGTATTTCCTTTTTAGGAGCCTCGGGATATTTGTTGCAGTGTCTTTTCCTCACCTGCCTGTGTGTTTATTGGCGTTGCGGTGGGCACTGTGTCTGAACGTGTGGCTTATGTGTGTGGACTTACTGGGGATTGCAAGTTGCTCGCTTTGCCACCATGCCAGCTCGCCTGTCGTTGTGGAATGTGGTTTTCACTGGGATATAGCATTGGGACGAAGGTGAACCGACGCGTGAAATATGGTTGAATGTAGGGTACAGTACCTCATCCGTGTCGGCCGCCATTTCCCCCCAGCTTCTCACCGTCCACCTTTCTCGTCGGAGCTCTTGCGCAGCATGCCATGCGACTGCTGCAAGCATGATATAGTTCTCATCTCTGTAACTTACTACCTTGGCCTTGCCATATTGCCGTTAACGGCCATGTCACGCAGATTTGCTTAAAGTCTAAGACTTGATCTCGTGAGGATCAGTCGTCCTGAGCTGATCATGTCAACATCTTAATTTAAAAAGGGACCAAAGGAATCGTTGTAGGTGGGAGAAATGAGATATTGGTTTTTCGTCGCCTATGCTCCATGCAATCGAGATGTCCTCGCATCTGTGATCACATCGGAGGCAGTGCGTGAGACACTGGGTTTTCTAGTAGGCGTGGGTTGCTCCTTTCCTATGCTTTCCCTTCAAGCCACATAAACGCCGCGCTGTGATCAATGCCGTGCTACAAGCTCCTCAAAATGCTCGCCAAATCGCTCCAGCCCTGGGGGTATCATTCTCATCATCATCTCGGTTCATCCTCCTGATCCAAGCAGTCTCCTGCGCAATGGTGTCCCGCTCGATCTGCTCCATCATATCCAGCTCAGCCAGCATGCCGTGCACTTGGCTCCGGCAACCGGAAAGCAGTCTTTCCAGGCTAGAAGGCTGCTGATCCTTGTCCTGATTGTCATCAAATGCGCTGTTCTCAAGCTGTCCCAGCTGCCTACGCCACGAGTCCAGCTTCCTCGCCATCGACGACACCTCGTCCTTCCATGCTGGATCCAGCTCACTGATGAATCCGACCTCGTCGTCCTCCATGAGGGCACCAAGCCCGCCAGCGAGCCTTCGTGCCTCCACAGCTTGTCTCGTCTGGTCGACCCACTTCTCGAATTTCCTCACGACACGTGTGTACCGCCCACTCGGCTCACCAAGGCTCCAGACACCAGATAGGATAGAGTCTAGCGTCTGGATCTTGTCATCCAGCCCCTTGCTACCACTCCAGGCCTTCAGGGCAGCCAGGTTTCTCGTCTCTTCGACCTCGGCCTCCTCCCTGCTGACCTCGGCGTCCCTCCCAGCCAACTCAGCGAACCTCTGCCCCAGCCTTTGCTTCGCGCTCGCGTTCCATGAGGCAGTCACAGAATCTGCGTCGCGATGAAGCAGATGTAGCTGCAGCAGCTCAGTCTGCAGCTTGGCCGTCTCGGAGGAGATGGCAATGTTGGCCGGCAGTTTCGACGGCGAGGGAGGAGCGAGGTAGGTCGACGTCAGCGGCTTGGGCGCAAGGTTGCGGGCGGGGCTGTAGTGCTGTTGGAGGGTGTTGAAGGCGGGCTTGAGGCGGGGCGCATCGCCTGGCGCGGTGGGCTTGACGGACCTGGCCGCATTTGTGGATGAGGCCCTGCTCAGGGCCGACGCGTTGGACGATGGTGCCGATTCTTGGCGCAGATGGCTCGATCGCGCTGCCGTCGTGTTGGCACGGCCTACTGGTCTCTTGCTCGCAGCCGTCGCCGTAGTCGTGGCTGTATTGGTTGTGGAAGTCGAAGTCACCGACCCTGCTGATGGCGGTCGCGGTGGGCGCAGGACAGTCGCGGAGTTTAGGGCGGTCGCGGATGACTTTGCGCGTATATGTGTGGTTGTGCGCGGTGATTGTGTTCTTGCCGGAGAAGTTGTCGCTGCTGCCGTCGTCGGTGGTATCGTCCTCAAGGGAGAGGGCCGGTTTGGGGTGGTGGGCGAGGGCTCTGAAGAAGTTGGCCCCGATTTCGAGGTGGTGGATATCGATTTCGTTGGTGGACGGATCAACCTGCTCGTTGTTATGGGAGCCGGCCTGGTACTCTTCGAAGGTTCTGCTTGATCGACAGAAGTAGCCTGCGTCGTTGGCTTCCTGGTAGCGATGCTATCTGCCCGACCAAATATGCCTGAGGTTGGTCTGCTCTTGGTCCCTGCGGCAGCAGCTGGGATGCTGCTCGCTTTCCCCGCGGTGCCAGCGCGCGTTCGAGTCGCTATTGGAGGGCCGCCGGGGGGCTTTGGAAGCCTGCTAGGGGACGTGTTCCTTGCTGCGCCAAGCGAGGAGGTTGAGGCCGCGGCGGCAGCACCTTTGCTGATGGCGGCGCCGTTGTTGGTGTTGATGACGCTGCCCGTTTCATCCTTCTTCTGGGCCCTGTTGAGGCCGGCAGTAGGCTGCCTCAGGGACCGCGAGCGGTTGAGTGGTGCAGCCGAGGAAGAGGAAGACGACATGTCTCCTTCACAAAAAAGCCAAATGCCAAAGAGGAATGTCCGTGTCCCACCTTAGCAGCGTCCCTTGACCAGGCTCACACGTTTTGTTTTGATTTGATTCGGTCAAGTCGCACAGACGTGGTCGGCTCTGGAACAGCAACCGGGGATCGCCCCCGGGAATGCGCCGGGCTCGATTGGCCAGCCGACAGGGTACAGGGGTCCATCTCTGGTATTAGTCGCCCTCGCCCATCGCCGCATAACCAACCTTCTCACCGATGACGATATACGTGGATCTCGACGATATCTCCCACCTGTCGTCATGTTTGAATGATGCCTGGCTGGCCGGCTGGCTGACTGATAAGCATTTATGCCCGCCTCAAGCCAAACCTGCCTTGTACACGCCTTCCCAAGCTGAGGTTCATCAGTGGTCTTGAGAGTCGCGGGCTTGAACTCCAGCTTCCACAGTGACGATGCAACACATCCCAACGCCTGCTCTAATTTCGTGCTTTAATAGCTACAGGATCCTTCCTGCCTTGAAATCATAATTGCTTATCTTATCCAGCCCAAGTATGAGCCTGAACTTGTAAATAGCCTGCAATGTCAAGCACGATGGCGATATCGCTGACCTGAACTGTGTGAGTCCACTGAGGACCGCTTTCAATGGCGGACATGCATATGAAAGGACTGTTCCTTTGCAACATAAGCTGATACTGCACTTGTTTGAGCCACTCATTAGATTACTGTTTGTGGGGCAGGCTTTGGGCAGATCCTGCCCCGTCCCTTTGCGAAAGGGAAACACTGCTCGGGGTTACGATATTCAGCCGCGAACACTTCATTCGCTTTTGGTGGCGCCAGGATGTAATTGACAGTGAGCAGATGGTGGACTTGTGAAATGGCAGCTCCAAAGCTGGCACATTGTTCTGCATCATCATCTCAACAGCGCGGTCCGCACGACTGCTGTGGATAATCTACACTTCTCTCGGGCGTGCGCTTTGGAAGAAAAGTCGACTAGCCACAGAAGCTTGCTCAAAGCCTCGTCGTAATCCCACCAGAACGGTACGGTATGGCTCTAGGTCTGACGCGACATAGAGCTGACCCTGGTGCCTTCTCAGAGACACGCCGTGTCAGTGGGAACCCCCTTCTGAACATGGCGGCTTTGGAACAGATGACGCGCCACGCTTCCGTTGACAGAAGACAGGCCATGGTAAGTCGCCGGCTTCATCAGGCGATTGCTTGATGGGATTGTTTTTGTGAATGTTGACAAAATTTCGCCTATCCAAGTCGCCTTGCTTTCCCTGCATCCTTTCTGGATACTTTCAGGATCCTAGAGATCTTCTAGTGCAGCCGCTTGAGGATCTTCTGAGCGCCATCCGCTGGTGGGACTGAGTGTGGCGGTAAGCAGTAATTTTGGTAGCGAACCGCTGAGGAGGACCCGCTCACCGCGTTGTATGGACATGCATGGTCTATATCCAGGTCAGTCATTCTTGACCCTTGAAAGGGATAGGCAAGGTACATTTCGAGGAGACAAAGACAGAGAGTATATACAACATCGTTTCCGACGAATGGTCGGGCCAGGCACCAGAAAGCGGATTGTCCAGCTCCAAGTAGACCAGCGGTCTTGGATGTATCCAAAAACGGTCCTGCTTCGATTGAATCGGCTTGCGCAATAATTGATGGATCGTCGATGCTGTGGCTCAATTGGAAGCCCAAGGTTCACCGAGCCATCACCCGGTCGAGGTCGTTCTTCAGGGGGCTTGTTTTATTGGGCTCATAGAATCCACAGACTTATGCCCATATCCAGAAAACAATACGCAAATATGTATAGACTGAATATTTGCGGCTCCAATCTTGCTTCAGAATCCAATCCTTTTCGCCTTTTTTTAAGCTCCTAGGATCTTGTGGGGTGTGTGGCCCGAAACCACATGGCGGTCGATCCCCCAACCAGTTTATCGTCAGCTTGATGTCCCAGCATCGAGAAAACCCCCATCGCTTGGGGATACCTCGACTCCCCTATGCGTATTCATTGTCTTCGCACAAATAGGCTTGCGGCGTGGACTGGTATCATACTCTGCTGAAGCAGTCGAGTCGCGGACACGATGATCAATGGGAGGGCACACAGGGGCAGTGTTGATACTACGGTGTGATCCCCTGGGTCCCTCCCACGCCAGTGCCTGCACTGCTTCTAGTAGGCAGAATTTTCAGCTAGCTTAGCCTACACCTCACCTCCGCTCGGCAGAGATGACTTCACTCTTCAGCCCGGCGTCAGCTCACAAGTGCAAAACAACGTCATGGACCATAGCGACTTTTCTCGTCCTAGAAGCTGTTCGGGCGGACGAATCCAGAGAAATGACTGGCAGTCCACCCAATGCATGATGCTTTATGTGATAGCAACCTTTCGTAAGGCGTGCAAGCAACGTTGTCGACCATGTGGCAAGCTCTTGACGGGTCTGGGCTCCGTTTCAACCATCCGCAATCATGCGGTGTGTGGCTGGGAAAGGCAGCTGGACATCGGAGCCCATTTCGCTCCCACGTGCATGTGAGAACGTTAGCCCTCCTGTGTGATGCATTGCCCCAACAAAGTAGCTTGGTTGCACGGCCCGGGGCCTAATGTCTCCAAGGGTTCGTCAATTGGGACTCAACGTCGATCAGGCCATTTTCATGAGTCTGATAACGGACGAGGCCAGGTGAACCTAGGATAGGCAGGACTTGTTCCGAGCGCGGATCATGCCGCATGATCTGTGCAATCACTTAGCAAACACCGAGGTTCTTGTCACATATCGATTCTTCATGCTTGTGCAGGTGCAGTAGCCAGAACCAGTCGTGCCTCTTCTGTCTGCACAAGATCCATGGCTCGAGCGACCACTAGATCGTGTAGATCACGATGCCGGTCGGTGGAGACGCGAACAGAAAAGCGAGGACGGACTGGAAAAGGTAGCCGTATAGCTGACTGGTTGTGGTGTTCAAGCCTGTCTGGAGCCCGTGCCTCGCTTTGGGTGGAGCTAGGTGACTGCAGCCTGGGAAATCAGTAAACTAGACGGCACCCAGGGCAGAGTGAGGGAGGTGAAGGAAACAACACTTCCAGGACAAGCTACAGCTCGCAGGGATCGTTGAGACTCGCCATAGGTTGGGGGAAAGACAAGGGAAAACACATCTAGATACGGGCTTGACCTAAAGCACCTTACAGGCTTATCCCGCAATATGTGAAGTCGTCCTACATGAGGAATCCACACGGGAAGTTATCTCAAAGGAAGAGATTATGGTCAAGATGCAGGCGAGCCTCTGGAAACCCTGTGAAGCGGAGGTCAACCAAGCTCGTTATGTGCAGGTGGGAGGGACTGAGGTGCCCAATGCCTCCTGGAAACGCCTGGGCCAGCCCCTGGCGTGAACATGCGCAGCGCACGAACTATTGACGCAATTGTCACCCAGCACACATAATAGATACCAAAGGTGTCCTCGTCGTAAATGTTCGTGATTAGCCACGGAAACATCCTGAGCACCCTAAAAGGCCCCAGAGGAACATAGGCTAGCCTTGAGTGCCGCATAATAATGAGCCAGCATTGGACAGCTCTGACCTGAGGGCCAACCTTGTAATAGCTTCGGGGCAAAACTTCTTTCTGAAAGCTTTCTGTTCCGGGCCTTATTATTCTATCTTCTGAGGCTGGAATGCTGATCTCGTTTAGAGGACCAGTGGCTTCACCTTCATCACTAATGGCTGAAATTAGTGAGAAGTCATGCTGTGTGGCTTGATGGCTACACGGAGTGCTCACAACCGCGCCTTGATCTCAAACCACAGGCAGTATGTAGATGAAGCAGATCGTTGCGTTCATCTGATGCATCAGAGCCGGCTAGATTAGCGTCATTGTGTCGATCACGGTCTCGAACCAAACAATGCATAGAAGATCGTCAACTTGTAGCGCCGAAGAATGTTCTCAGAACGATGAACATCGTTTGAGACAGCGATGAGAAGGCTGAAGACCAGCTTGAGTAGCAGTTGCAACCCCAAGTACCCCTTAGACTTCCGGAAGCCGGTTCCAGAAGCAGAAATATACCCGTTCGCCATGTATCCGGTCGATGATAGGCCTAAAAGGATGAGACCTTCCACAGGTCATTGAAGTCTTGATGATGCAGTCGTGAAACTAGCTCGATAGTCTCTCAGAGGGCTCAGCGGCTCAGTTTCTGTCCATAGCTTCGTGCTCGGCCAGGCCTGGCTGGAGTATTTGCCAAGACGGCCTGGAAAGCAACATGGGTAGGAGTGGACAGCCGGGCGAGCATCGTTTTAGCCGAATTATCCTGGGCAATCCACTCTATTGCCGTCGTATTGCAAGAAAATTGTCTAGCGGAGATCGAGCGAGTTTGAAAGAGTAGAAGGTGCACGAGATATGGAGATCCGTGTTGCCTGAGTACTACTCAAAGCCAGCGACCTGGTCTGCTCGCGAGAGTCATCAGCATCTGGACATATGGAAGCTCGCATCCTTGACACTAGCTTTCCCCAGAAAGCCGCGGTCATCGTAAGCCGAAGGTGGGTGATCCGTCTAGGGAGCCAAAACCTTTCAAATCTTGGGCCAACGAGTAAACCAGATCGTGTCTTGGTATTCCGAACCAGGGGAGCGGCCTAGTGGAGACTGAAGCTCGAGGGTTGAAAGTGCCGTTTCGATTTGCCAATGATTCCTTGGGAATTTGGACGACTGGCTTGCGGAAGATCCGAACGTTTCTACATGTAAGATTCAGGAGTCCCCAGATGAACCAGGTTTCCATGCAGTCCTAGCGTTTCCAAAGAGATTGCGGCTTTTGAAAGCTTTCACAAAGATTGGTACGCATTAAGTTTCACCCACGGGCACAGCGTTGGTCGACCTGGCAGCGTGGTACGGTAATGTTTGCCCGGGCTTGGTGACCACATTGGCAACGGTTAACCCCGGCGAACTGCGTCGGCTTATGATTGGGGAAGTGTCGTCTCGGGATTCAGCTGGGACAAGGCTGGGATCCAGGAATCCGGTCGAGTGTTGTGGGTAGACCACGACTCGCAATTCTTGATGGATCTCTTCATGAGTATCGTGTGGGGAGAGGCTGGAGTGATGGTATGTCAACGGCCGTCGACAATGAGGACTGCAGTAAGTAACCTGCCAGCTGGAGAGGCCTCGTGTTGGCAAATAGGATTGGAACTGGCTTGATGAGCTGCATTCTGCAGGCGTGATGCCTCATGCAAGCCATGCAAGCATGCTTGCTCAGTGGCGGCCACAGCGGTCAGTGGATTCGAGGTACTGTCGAGGGGCGTGCCATAGTGCGTGAGTGCCACAGTAGATGGCAGTGGTAGCGAATCTCAGATCGGCCCCCTCCTACCGACCGATGTTGCGTGGGCCTGCGAGACACTGGCGACTGCAACGGTGGCTTTTGCCACCTTCTTGTCACAGTCTCGTCGAAACTGGGTTCCAAGGCTAGTAGCCATCAGATCTGGTCCTGGGCTGAAGCAGAGCCGATCGTGGTCTGAGCAGGGTGCGGGCGTTGCTGTGAGCCCGATCGATGGTGGGTAGGTGAATGCAGTAGACCTACAGCATACACATCCTGGGCTGGTGGCAGGGTGGACGGGAATCGGCCGAAGGTGGGAGGGAGGGCAAGTTGGTGGATGGCCATATGGAGTAATTCGGCCAAGTGTAAGCCGGTGGGTCCCCTCCCCCATGGCACAGCTGCTGTGGCCCAAGCTCAGGCTGGGACCCACCCCCTCCATGGTCTGCAAGCCCATGGTACAGTACGTACTGCGTTGTTGACCTGTCACTCCAGACGTCACGTCTGATTTGATACACGATTGTTCAAAACTTCAGACGGCAGACACACCCATGCGGTTAATCCTCACCTTGTCGCCCACCCTTTCCTAGGTGCAATACCCACCTCTGTCTCGCTCATATGTTATTTGGTTATAGTCATGTCTACCAGCTGTTCTGGCAGAGTATACCGGTACCGCGCGAACAGATCCACTGCATAGATCACCCCCCAGATCTGCACCGCAATGTCCTCTCAGCAAATCGCATCACTATACCTATCAAGACAAGCCCGCATGTCTGGGGCCGAATAACATTTCCTGCACCGGATGCGCTCAGCCTGCCACTTCCCTCTGTCATTTGGCCATCAGACATCTGCGTGTGTCAGCTAGACCGTCTCGAGGACCAGCGCCTGCGGCCACCCTTGCGCTTCCAGGTGCAGACGCAACCACACTGCTGCAACGCTGACAGGCCGGGCTCAGACCCAAAATTCCGGGTAACCTGAACACAACGTCCCTGGCCCTGCGCCTTGTGCGCTTCTATGGGTGACAGCGGTGTTTGCTTCCCAGTGAAGTCTCTGTCCTCCTGCCGCTTCTACCTTCCCTTCACGTCTTTCGCTCTCGACTCTCCACGGGGTTTGCAGTTTTGCCAACAGTGGTTACCGGGATGTCGACACTCATTCCACAGTCAAGGCCTGCCCACGAGTATACGGGAGCCTGCAGGCCGACCGGTCGTCCCGCATCCGCTTGTGTCCCGTGATATGCTCTGCGGTCAGGCCATCCGCGACTCGGAGGGCGAGCTGGAAGCGCTCGAAGTCTGATACGTGCAAGTTTGCCAGTGCGCAGACCGGAATGGGCCGAGGGTTGTCGCCAGCTTGTTCGCCCTGAACACTTGCCCGAAACCTGGTATCTGGGACACATTCATCCGGATGGCCGGCACATGTCATTGCCATCGCCATCGGCGAATAGACGTGACAGAAGGTGACAGCTCCATGCCACTCAGAGAGAGTCAGGTAACCAGCCGACACGTTGATCTTGTGCCCAGCACAAACCATTACATCGGATGGGATCATGAAGTCGCGCGCGCCCTATCTTCAACAGCACTGCATTTATAGCTCGACCTTACCACAATGAATATCTCATGCCAAAGGTGTATCAGCGTGCAGAAGATCTTTATGCCAAAACCTGACATTGGCAAAGGCAACCTCTCGAACGCATGCGCCATCACAGCAGTGCGTGCTGCACATTCATCACTCCCTTGGCTCTTTGTGTCAACCGGTTGTGTTCCGTGTCCGCAGACCCACGGCCGTCGAGCCCCGTGCGGACCTCGTACATGCGGATTCACAAATCAGATTCCGATGGCATCGGTGTTATTGGAGGAGACATTCGAGCCTCTACTGGCCGCTAACGAAGCTTTCTACTGGAAAGAATGGATCCCGGCCCAAGACTGGACTCTTGGCTCGAAACAGAAGCAGGACAGTATAGCAGGGATGCCCTCTGCAGCCGGACTGGCCATACTGGAATTTCCAATGAGGTATTTACGTAGGACAGCACTTCGTGAACAAGCTCAGAGCGGCGAGGGATGCAACTTGACAGCCGAGCCCCTGAGAAAGGTGGTGGGACCCGGACCGTGTGGCTTGCTTGCCTCTCGCCAACGACAGGCATGTCGCTACGACCTCACTGGTGGGTCGAAACCGATATGCTTCAAACGGCTTCGGATACTTAATGCTCTCGAAATTGCGCTGTGGCAGACAAGGAGTACTTCGAAACGTGCCGACGTGATACTAGAACTACCATCAACTACAACATTAGGAAGCAGCGAGAGACCGCAGATGCTCACGCCACGTGGCCGCAGAGCAGAAGAAGTGTTTGTCGATATGTCCCGTTGAACCAGGAGTTGTACTCGCTATAAAAAAAATCACGTGCTGGCCTTGTAAGCTGGTGGGCTAAAGAACAAAAAGTAAAGTGGTCTCCTTGACCAAGCGGGCCAGAATTTGGCCTCGCGCGGAGAGCTGCCCTCAGGATATCTTGGGGTGCTACCTGGAACCGCAGTATTCGATTTTCACTTGGCTTGGATGCAAGTCGCCGAGCTTGCTCAATCTGTCCATCAGAGAAGCGTTGGCCACTTCACACAAGCACATCCTAGTTGCCCGGTACATGGAACGCATGGAAGCTGCAGCTCTCTCTGCATGACATCCTGGTTCAGCCGATGGTACAGCGAGGAACCGGCAGACCCCCGAGGACCAACACTCCACATCAACCAGCTAACATACATACGGACAATTGACAAGAGAAAATGGGTGCAGAACGATGAGCACTGCCTTTGCGTTGTGTATGTTCAATTATATCGGGTGGTATATATCCATACACGGCACTTCATCGACTGCATCACTTATTGTATCTTCACGAATCTTCCTGCGTTCACGAGTACGCGTGGATGGGTGACCGATCGTCTATCGGCCAGCGTGACTGAGTGGTGAAGGGAGAATGTTCCTGAAAGTCCATCCAACCCAAACTTTGTTCTTGGTTGCTTCCTATAGCACACACACGGTAAGTACCGTTCCATGAAGAAACCCTCACCCTTGTATACCCGAGGTGGCCATGTCCTGCAGTCTTAGCAAACATGCATGTCAATCTTTCCCTAAAGTCGAGCCTGCAGGTCGCCAGATATCAAGGCCCTCCCCACTACTGCGCGCCTTTGCCTCGAGGCCGCCGCTTCTCCCCTTCATTCTTTCCAACGACAGCACGCCGATGTCGAACAGCTCCTGCCTAACTGGCCTTGTCTGTATCTCGTTCCACCGGTCGCACCTTACAAAGACCACTCGACCCGAAGCAACAACACGCATTGGCTCGTGATGTCTGCTCAGCTCCACCGCTCCTGCGCCTAACCGTTTGTTCTGTACTACTGTAACCACCGATCGCAGCTCGGGCTTCTCCTCGGTCAGGGCCAGGGCGGTCGTTTACGATCTGACATTTCTTCTGCTCTCCGATCTCCGAGGCTCTGCCTTGAACAGAATCCCATCGGCTGGTCGCTGCAGATTTTGAGACCGATTGTTGGAGCATTCTCGTTCAGGTCTCGTGCGAAAGCCGACAGGAGCGAAACAGAGTAGCACACTCCTGATCCCGCACGCTTCGTGTGCTACGACTGATCCAACAAGTGAGTGCACACGCATGTCTGTCTTCTGCACTCGGCTCCAATTGCTGATCTATCAGCCATTAGCTCCCCCATAAAGCCCCCTTCAAGCCCCTGAGGCCCCATGTCTTCGGTTGCCGGTACTCGGATTACACCACATGATCTCAACATCAGTATGGTGGAAACGATGACCAGCCCTTGGAACCAATGGCCTGCGTCTGGCACGCCTAAGCCAGGCTTCTATTCTGATTTCCAATCAACAAATCCTAGTGACCGACGCCTTGCTCGAATAGCAACTTCACCCAGCTTTTCTCTGGGACATCCACCACCCCAATATCCTCCTCCACCGCTCGTGCCCAGAAGGGAGTCTATGCAAAGCAGCCAGGCGAGCACCCCATCACCTCTGGAGTGGCCTTCGCCGACATTTTTACCGAGCTTCAGTTTCTCCCGTACACCCGGCACAGCACCAAGGGCTCCCCATCATGACGTCCACTGCTCCCCAACGCAGAACAATTCCTCAGGTGGTGAGAGGTCTGATCCGGTCTTTCCTAGAGGCACGAGAATACAAGAAGTGTCACATATTCCGGGAATCAGTGGGAACTATGTTCCAGCGAGTGTCCCCCGACCGATTAATCATAGCGTGCCGGTCAGCCAGGCAGAAAGCCTGCCACCAAACACGAGGCAGGCTTGGCCAACGCAAGGTTCTCAACCGCCGGGTCATTCATCCAGCGAGGCGCAGACCCCTCGGCAGCACTCGAAGAGTAGCATGACGGTGCGTTCGCTGCTGAATGACGACAGAGTGTCTTCAGACCTGAAATTCGACCTGTGTCTACGGCAGCAGCCCGCGAATGCGCGGTCATGTGGATTGGGCGACAGGGATAGACGGGTCGTGGACCCGCCGCCGATTCTACAGCTGAAGATTGATGCTCCCTGGCTTTCAAGACAAGAAATCAGCCGCAAATTGAGACAACCTTCTTATGTTGTCCACTGCTCTATATGGAGCCCGGACGGCGAGGAGGACATGTCAGGGATGCCCGACGACTATACGAGGCAGAAACGATTAATGGGCAACCTCGTCGCATCCCCCTTTGTTGGGTTTGACGAGCGTGGGGAGGAAGGCTGCTTCTTCTGCTTCCCTGACATCTCATGTCGCACCCCTGGGAGGTACAGGCTCAAATTTGTACTTGTCGTCCTGGAGTGGCCCCTGCGACCGAACGCCAAATCGATGATCAGAGCCGAGCTGCTCTCCGACGTCTTCCAAACCTTTAGCGCTAAGGAGTTCCCTGGCATGCTCGAGTCGTCCGCGCTCGCCAAGGCCTTGAAGCATCAAGGGTGCAATATACCCACCAAGAAGGGCAACGATAAGACCAGCAAGAGGGACGAAAGCGACGAGAACTCGGGCGGAGAAGACTCCCCTCGCAAGCGAGCAAGGAACGGCAGCCTGTGAGAACGCTCTGTCCTCTTCTCGCCAGCTTGAGTTGTCACTCATAGGCGGATTTTGTAGGATACGGTGCCGGCTGTGAGTGTG
Source organism: Diaporthe amygdali (assembly GCF_026229845.1). Taxonomy (NCBI): domain Eukaryota; kingdom Fungi; phylum Ascomycota; class Sordariomycetes; order Diaporthales; family Diaporthaceae; genus Diaporthe; species Diaporthe amygdali. Next base: position 450,935 of record NW_026517052.1, on the reverse strand, counting down.
TTCCTGGTGGACATACTCACTGGACCTCGGCTTATTCGTTATACCTTCTGATAATCACTTCTCGAATTTTCTCGATATAATACTGGTTTCCTGGCTACTATCTGGACTGCGGCTCCGATGTGGGAGGCCAACTGAAGCCTACGAGCGCAAAGCCCCTCCCCGGGGGGGATGTGGCTTTCTGCGTGTGGATGGCGATGATTGGATGAACCGCTTGGGTCTGCCTGGGTCTGCTTGGGTCTGCTTGCGCACATGCATAAAAAGGAAGGGAAAAGAAGGCCAATGGCGTTTTCTGCATTCTGGGTACGTTGTGACTGCGAGCAGGGCGTGGTCACACGGTGAGAACGGAACAAGCTTGGTCTTGTTGCAACATTTGTCGGATAGGTCTATCCGTTATGGGCGTTGGGACTGGACTCGGGGTTGGGCGAAGGTCTAGACAATCGCATATACGTCAGGGGCGCTGGACTAGATTTTTCCCACCAGCACAAAACACGCGGGCGTTGCACGATGATGAACAGGGAAGTTTTGGACGATTCACGACCGGAGGTGCTCCACTGGGAGGTCAGCGTGTTGGTTTAGGTTCACCTAGCTATTTGGCTTCAAGGCCGAGGGTCTCTCCAAGGCCCAAAGACAATATAATACGAGGCACAGCAACCCCCTCCTATCGTTGGGTTGAAAACATTTGCCCGACTTCGTGGCCACCGAAGCCCCTTTCGGAAGTGATGGCAGGTATCACCGCAAGTGGTATTCCTTGTGCTACCATCAAGAGCACCATGAAAGCTTGAAAGGCCGGCCAAGCTCGCCCTTGAACAGTAACGCAGGCAAGGCAGAAACGCACAGGTAGGATAGGATAAAACCTTCAAGAGCCATCGACAAGGTTTAGGCTCGCTGGAAGATCTGGACGGAGATGGCCACCGCCAAGACTTATCATGAAGAGACGTCACACTTGACGGGCGATCAGACGAGACTTATTCCTCTTCGCCAGCCAAACGCCAGAACGACGCGAAAATAAATCTGACAGAAGCATCACATCCGAATTTCCCGTGAATGATAACGCGTAGTCCAGAGTCTTGTTTGTTTTGTGTGGTCGATTGTTCCCGGGGCCTGGGAACATCCAGGCCAGCGTGTGATGGGGAGTTTCGTTGAGGGATCAAGGGCCAAGTGTGGTTGTGAAACGGCCCGGCACCTTGCCGAATGACACTCCCCAGGTTCGGCCAGCCCTCTCTACTGCCATCACATGGGAAATATTCTCCGGCAAATCTGACTTTTCAGTGTCACCCCAGCCGCGTCCTTGGTTGGCGCGATATTTGGGTTACCACCCCTGGCCGCCTCGGCCTGGAGCTTCTGTTGATGCTTCTGGCCTGCACGTCACCGCCGGACCGGGTTTCCGCTGGGAGGGGCTGCAGGGAACTTGCAGAGCTTAATCCGCGCGGCTTGGACGAGATCGGACGACACCTGTGAGGGCGGGTTTTATTCCCGCGTCCATGGATGGGAAAAGGGGGGGGGGATACGAGCACGTCGAATCCCAGCCCGTTCCTTGAACTGGACCTTAAGATGGGCGCGGATGGATGTCTTCCCGCACGTGCAAGCTGCGGGTTCACCAATATGTGACCGGTTCCTACGAACGGCATGAAGCTTGGTGATGAGAAACATTTCTCTGTGGTGGAAAAGAACTATAACATGAACCTTTGGGACGAGGGACCCTGAGCTATGAGCTACCACACCATATTGAACCACGGTCGACGCGAACAACCCGCGTGCCACCCGTTCAACCGATCGACAGGCCACACACCACATCCTGGAAGAAACCGGGACTGTGCCTATCCTGCCCCAAGGACCTGTTTCTAGGTTTGTTTTTGTTACGACCCAGTAGCTCAAGCCCGGGGAGGCGGGCTTTGAATGGTTCTCTAGGTTTGCTCTGCCCTGCCCTCGTCCAGTAATCCCCGAGTGAATCAGCCTTACATCAGATGGTTTTCGGCACTGCATCGGTATGTCTGCCTTGTCTGAACTTTGTCAACTATATCGAAGCCGGTTTCCGTAGCTGTACCAGCATTGCCGCCTGTGAGAGGTGACGTGTGGGCGATATCAGCCTCGACTTTGAAGTAGGCGCCCAGAACGGGGAAGTATACGGTTGGTTCACCAGAACCACCTCAGAAAACCTTGACACCCTCTCTGCTCGATGTAGTCTAGTATCAGCAGCAGGAAGTTCCCATGGCCATTCCTCTGCGGAACAGTTTTGAGTCGGAAAATGACGGGTTAGTGACACAGAAGCGGCACCGCCGTGGAGCAGAGCCAGCTGTTACTGTACGGCATAACTAATATGGGAATATTCCAAGGAGTCATCCTCGTAGAAGAACATACGAGACTCAAGGCATATGTTGCAAGAATCCATGAATAGCTGGTTCGAGAGTTGATACTAGATGTACAGAGGTCTTGTACCTACAGCTCCCATGCTCCCAGACATCGGCTGACTGAACTGGCACCCGATCAGTGAAGTACATCCCGTGAGATTATCTTATGATATAGATGATCTGTACGACAGTGTCGATGATGGTTTCCTTTTGACGTTTCATATTTACTCCTGATTACCTGTAGGGGGGTTTGGGGTCCCCGCAATCAGTGTATCTGGACAATCGTCCATCGCACCAAACCTGATGCGCGCTTTTATCCCGTATCATGGAGGATGGCCCTGAGCACCCGCTATGCTTCTTCCTCGTCCTGAATCAACTTGAGATCTTCGCCGTCCGCGAGTCGAAACCACTCCCGGCTCATCATCTCCCGGTCCGTTCTGTCCTTCTCCCCCAGCCCTGTCTTCTCTGCCGCCATCTTCTCGAGCAACCCCAACTCGCGGCACGCCTCCTGTACACCTGATATAGCTGCCTTGAGCAGATACGTCCTTCGTTCAGGCGAGTCTTGCGGCACATCCATGAGGCATGCGAGTTGCCAGAAGCCCTGCGGGTTGTCTAGCTCAAGCGCCGCCACACGGAATAAGGCCCTGGCTTCCTTGTGGCGGTCCTGCCTCTGGAGTATTTTGCCTTGCTCCAGCGCCCAGCTGACCTCCCAGTCCCACCTCGGTGTTCGCGGCTCTGGGAGGCTCACATAATCTGGAATGGCCCCTTTCTTGATGTTGAAGCTTTGAGTATCACTGGTATGCGAAGTTGCGCCAGCTTGAGCCCCATGATCACCTTGTGCGCTGGACTTGGCCTTCAATTCCCACGCCTTTTCTGCTCTGCGAAATAAGTCCAAAGCCTGCTTTTCTTGGCTCTTAACTCCTGATTTTGCAAGAATGATACCCTGAAGAGTAAGCGCGTCGGGATCTGTGCCCTGTCGCAGAATCTTCTGAAAGCGAGCGTTTGCGTCAATGTATATTTTGGAAGAGGCCACCTTCTTCTGCATACCTAAAGGTACGCTGGAGAAGATGCGGACAAGCGATAATGTTGAAGGGTCATATCCCAGCTCCGACGCTGACCGTAGCATATGTGTGCCGAGCCTCCATCGCACGGCAGAGCTATCAGAGATGAGGAGGATTCCGATCCAGTGGAGGAGAGAGACAGGCAGATCGAAATCTAGACTTGGTCAGCCGCGTTCAGCGTATGAGAAAAGCATGCATTCGCGGCATATTTTTCAGGAAGGCCACCATAATGAAAGAAGAAAAAAGAAATGTTACTGAGCCTCATTCGGACCGTGCCTACCTTTCTCGAGTCTGGGTCGCCAGGAGCTCTCATGTTGTGTGGCTGCAGATACGTAGCGCTGAGCGGCGTCCACACACTGCAAGGGAGTAAGGTGCTGGGCACCCAGGCCTTCAATGCTTTGTGTCCAGTCCTTGATTGGTGGTACGTCAGATTGTGAGAAGATCAACCTTGGAGCCTCAGAACCTTTCGCAGATAACCTTGCTGATGCCGTTGATGAAGGAGATGGGCGGGCTGGAGGGCGGGCTGGATGGGAATTTTGTGCGAATTGCCGATTCCTTGGACTATGTACAGACTGAGGCAACAGCATATGTGGCGGATGAATGGGATTCTGATATGAAATCGTAGAACGAAAGTTGAGCAAGAGCAACAATCTCCTGGCCGGTTGGCCGGGAGTGATGAGTGAGCTCATGGGCTCATAGACTCGAATTTCGATGCGACTCGGATGTCTTCGGCGTGTTTATCGTAATTACGTACGCGACCTGTGAAAAGGATAGAGTAGGCAAAATATTTTATTTTCTGCCTCACGCGGACTTTCGGGGGCTTAGGTGTTTATGTCCACCTCAGTCTGTTCAAATCATTGAGATCCTCTCACACATGTATGAGGACTGGTAGTGGTCAGATTTGGCTGGCCGTGGACCAGACCGAGCCAGACGGATAAGGTGGGTCCAACAGGGCAGCTCTTGAGCCAATCACATATGCAGCAGCTCCACTGTTATCGATAAGGACCCTGGTAGAAAAGTTGGATGGATTTCAATCTCATCTCACCTTAACCACCCCCTCTGAAGTGAAGCACATCGACAGACCTGACAAAGGTTCACTACATGCAATCTAGCAAGACTTCAGATCGTACATATTATACATCACCTGGTGGATCAGGAGTTCTCATTTGAAGCACAAGATGGCCCCCAAGAAGGCCACAGCCAAGTCCCCAAAATCGAAATCCACTCCATCACGCCAGTCGAAGCCAGAGGTCGTCGAGCTCTCATCAGATGAGAATTCAAGTTACGACGACATACCGGACCTAGATGCGGAGGCAGCGCAGGATGAAGAGGCTGGGGATGATTCCGAGCCACAACCAGAGGCGGTGACGCCAGCAAGGAAGGGCGGCAAGCGGAAGGCAGCTGAGGAGGACGAGGATGAGAGCCCCAACGCAAAGAAGGCTAAGGTTTCTTCCGTTAAAATCTCCAAGTCCGAGTCGGGGTCGAGCGGCAAGAAGCACACCCACAGGAACGTCAAGGTCGAGATCCCCGTGTCGACGCCGGTGACGAAACCGGCCGGGAAGCACATCGTTTTCAACGACGACGACGGGCCCGCCGAGTTCTTCACGCCGCAGGAAGCCCCGGCACAAAATCTGCTGGACGTGCAACTTTCCAAGGGTGATGCTGAAGGTGATGCCAAGGTGGCCGAGGACGATGAGGAGAGTGACAGTGACGACGAGGCCCCGGAGGCCGTCTCATCGCACACAGCAGCAGCACAGGCTGCGAAGTCCGCCCAAGCGGCCACAAGAGCCGCAGAGAAGTAAGCCGAAAACATGACGGGTGGACGAGACCAGGCGGGCAATGTTTGCTAACTCAGGAGCACCAGACAATCAGAGCTTCAGAGGCGCAAGCGACAAGAGCGTGACGCGCGGCTCAAGCAGCAGGCTGAGACCCGCAAGAAGAAGCAGGGCGTCCCCGATAAGAAAGCAGCAGCAGAGGCAGCGGAGGTCTCTCCAGAGCCAGCACAAAAGACCGATGCGCCGACGCGCAAGCGACTCGACAGGCGTGCCCTCCCCGACATGCTGCCGGACGACTTCCTCGAGGCCGCCTCTGAGGATGAAGAGGACGACGAGGAAGGAGACTCAGACGACGGCAACCGGAAACCGAGGAAGGCAAAGTTCAACACTGTCGCGAAGCAGGTGGCCAAGGCCGAGTCCCGTCGGCCGCAGGACCAACGCGTGGGATCAACCGTGTACCGCGTCGTGAGGAAGCAGGATGACACGAGCCTGGCGCCGAAGCTGGGCAAGTACTCACGGCACGACAAGGAGCTGCTGCTGAGGAGGGGGAGGCCGGTGGCGAGGAAGGGTGGCTTCTTGGTGAAGCGGAGGTAAACCGGAGGTGGGGTAAAGAGAGGCCATCTTCAACCTGTTGGACTTAGGTAGCTTCGCAAAAAAAGCAAAGACATGATCTAGCCCCCAAAACAGTTTTCACTGACGCGCCATGGAGATCGCCTTTCAGGAAGATATGCGGGCCCTGGGTGGCGATGGGCCAGGAGTAAAAGCTGGATTCCTGTGAGAAGATGTAAAAGGCAGGCATGACCTCTCCGGGATTGCCGTGATACATCGACTTAATTGCGCAATTTCGTACCTAAGCAAAGTCTGGGCAGTAAGTACATTTGGAGGGAACTCCAAGGACGGCTACGATGAACTGGTGGACATGACGGAACGCAAATCAACAGCTCCAATATCTCTCACAAGGAGCCTTGACAGCGGGAAACTCCAGTCCGGAATGCCGTGGGGCCTGCAACTCCTAGGAACTAGAGCATTAATCATAAGCAGAACAGAAGGGCGGTAGACAGAAATGAGCCACAAACAGCTTTTGAGAAAACGTGTTGAAAGGAAACAGTCAAAATGTTGTGATCATGTCCAAGTTAGGTATGGCTAAGTCTGATTATCAATAAAGCATAAAGTATACATAACAATGTGACATGTCCCAGAGAACATCAATATGTCCAGAAAGAACCATCCCCAGCAACCCAGCTGGGGACGTGATGAGCAGAGCTCAGGGGTCCATTTTCCAAAACGCCGTCTCGTGACCAAGAGCCATGGTCTCCCCGAAATATATATGTCGGCCCGTCCGGTAAGCCCCATCAGACCGTCTGAAAGTTGCTAACACAAGCCCATACCCAGAGCGCAAGATTTTCTTCTTGCCCCGCGAAGCAGAGAGCCGACCCAGAATTGAAACGCCACCCAAGAAGTCGGTCATCGGCTCCACCGCCGGAGACCGAATCTGAAAGAGAATAAAATATAAACAATAACCGGCGTAGTATGAGGGGTATCAAAGCGCTTGTATATCCAATTGTAGTCGTCGAGTAAATTCCAATGTCGGGCAAATATGCCAAAATAAATGAAGTAAACGGCCGCAGCGGCCGAACTGTAGCTCCGTGATCACAGGAGCCAACTTATTGCCATGATCAAGATGGACGAGGAAAGTACCCATGACGGTCCCCGGACCAAAGCCGAAAACCCGGCGCTGGACACTATAGCCTCGGGCATTGTCGTGTTTGCGAAATTTGGCCCGCATAGGGTGTTGACCTGCTCGGCGGCCGAGTCGTACGTATTGGCAATAGGCTGCCTTCGATTTGCTGTGGCAACCTGATAAATGTCCATCGTGTCTTGGAGACACGAGGCACAAATAGGTACAGTGCCGCCCGGGAGAGTCGAGTTCAAAGGTAGGTAATAGAAATATGTCTCCGTTGGGTTTGTCTGGTTCGTTACTGCGTTCCCAAAACAGTACACGGCTGTTTTTGGATCTTTGAGGCAGGTGGCACTGTATACGACCTGGTAAGAGGTGAGACCCAGGTAGGCTTCCGTGACTGTCGGATTGCCCGCTTGGTAGTCAGCACCACAATTGCTCGAGTCAGTCAAGTTCCTAGCCACTCTTGCTAGGTAGTCGGTGCAGCGAGTAACGTTTGCCTCGCATGCATGATCGAGCACTGTCGATATGCTAACAAGCGACTTCTCAGCCTCAAAGAAGGATTGTGAGCTCTGCGTACCAAATCGTCAGCATAAAGTAGGGAGCTTGAAGGAGCAGTGGCTTGAGCGAGCAAGTGCAGCCTTACCTGAAGCATCATGGACACTGGATAACATGCTTGCAATTCGGGATCAGCAAGCATGCTTTCGAAGAAGGTCGGACAGCTGGTGGAAGTGAAGTTGCTTGATATGCCACCATCGAAGGGGCTCGGCAATGGGCTTGACGAAGTTGTAGATGTGGCAGTTGCTGACGGCGAAATTGTAATCTCAAATGTGGTGGTCACAGAGCCTCCAGCCGTAGCCCTTCGTCGAAGCTCATTCTCTGCTGGTTCCATCATTGTCCACTTTCCTTGGTCCAAGACTGGTATATGCGTGTCCAGCAGAAGAGCTTGTGCCAGATCTGGGGCCCGTGTTGGTTCCGGCAGCTCATCAATGGTAGTACGAGTCGCCAACGCGCTCGAGGCGAGCGACAACACAAGGCACAGTGCCGTGGACCATTGTATCCGTGGTCTGTAGTGAAGAGCTGTGTTTGAAGTCGACGAGTGGGCGAGAGCATCACCGCCAAAGAGAGAAATGTTGAAGGTAGCCATTGTCATATCGTGGCTGCACAACACATTTGATTCAAGTGAAACATAGTCCAGTGACACAGGTGAATCCCAGGTTTCCTCAACGAGTGACTGGTGACCAACGGAGTGGTCACGAAGGGAAGTGGGTGAAGGATCGTCGCCGGAATGCTGATCTTGGTGGTGACAAAGTGGACGATCGTCGCGCGGATTGCCGGATCAGCTCCTTTTTACCTCGTGGCGCGGGTTCGGCCCATGCCCTTTTAACGTAGCCGCAATGTAGCGATAGCACCAGAGTAGGGCCGGGAACAAAGACGGCTAGCAGGGCTGGCCAAGGTAGGAGAAAAGCGAAGGGAGGGAAGGGCTAATCTTAAGAGGCGCGGATGGTAGGGCGAGGTGGCAGTGGGACAGTATTTTATCAAGTTGACCTGCGCGGCGGGCTTGCTCCAAGGCCAGAACAGCTTAGGCGCGGACGGGTAAAATTAAGTCGGTTCCCGTAGAGCGGGAGGCCAAGCCAATGGAATGCGCCAGGGCACAAAGTCTACTTGTAGACAAAGAGAACTATGCCGCAGTGTAATCTGCACACGTAGCTGGCGTGAGAAGGTGCTGAAAAGCTAATAGTAATGACGCCGAGAAGAAGCGAGTGGTTTTCCAGCGAAGGGAAGGGCGAGGCGAGGCGAGGCGAGGTGCGGATAAACCATGCGGGGGCGTGAGAGGGCGCTTGGGAGAAGGGGCTACCCAGGTCTGACTGTGGTCTTGTCTGTGGTCTGAGATCTGACTGAGCAAAGTTTGGAATGGTGGGCAGCAGCAGCGTCGTTATCGACTTTGGACCGTTGAAAGGTCGGGAGAACCTTGACAGTAGGATCTCAGTGAGAGATAATTTTGGAGCGGCGCTGGAGGGTCGGCTACCAAAACGGGACGGCGAGCACACGACGAGGCTCGAAGAGGAAGAGGAAGACTCCTAGCCTGGCCTGGACTAGTAAGAGACACGACAAATACGGTCGGGGTCGGACCTTGCTGTTACGCGACCCAGAGCAAGTCGTATGAAAGTGGTTGACGGCCGGTGGTGGGGATGGGAGATGGGCAATCCAGAGACAAGAGGGAAACAAAACAAAAAAGAGCCAAACAAGCTCGAAGACACGAAGAGACAAGGCAGGGGAGGCAGGCGAGGCAATTAGCAAAATGACAGGAAGGGCCCTGGAAGGGAAGGTGCGTGCAGGACAGGGAAGGTAGGCAAGGTAGGCAAGGTAGGCAAGGTAGGCAAGGTAGGGAAGGTACAGGCTTCGGTTGGAATGGGCAGGCTCGTTTCTGTGATGGTGGGTGGACCTGCCCGTGTTGGAGGGACGAGTTATTGAGTGAGCGAGTGAGCGCGTGTGTATGTACACCTGGGCAGTACCACATGGTGCCCCTGGAAGAGGTGGGGGTTGATGTGACCGCCTGACCCTGGCCCTTGGCCCTGGCACTCGCCCTTCCCACACCCCCGGCCGAGCTTGGCCCTGGATGAACTACCAACAATCCGAGCCTCGAGGCCTGGGCGACCTTGGAAAGGTGGGGCCAGCAGGCCCGCAGGCCAGAGAGAGAGCTGGGATGAGATGGGATGAGAGTGCATCACAGAATTCAATAATTCGGTAAGCCATTCCCCTTCCAGAGCGCTGGTATGGGCCGGTGGGCTGAGATCCACGCAGACCGCCACATACTGTATCTAGGTACGCACTATTGTATTACATTATGTACCTGGGTAGACAGTTGAACAGTTGACCAGTTCCCAAGACGTTGCAGGAAAAAGAAACGGCCTGAGTAACGCCGTCGGCGGATGGGTGAATGGACCATGGATGGATGGCTTGAGCTGATCAGCATCAGCATCGACCGGGCGAACGACCGCCGATCTCTGCAAGAAATATGCACAGAACAAAGACTGTCGATCGTTGCTTCTAGACCTCCAAAGCCACTCCATTCCTCTGCCGAACGCTGGACCGGATGTCTGGGAAGCGAGGAAGCCCACAGCCTCCAATCCAGTGGGTGTGTGGTCTGTCTCTGGTGCGTGTTGGCTGCCCAGGCGGCCCGTCTCAAGGGCCAAGCCCACTCGCTGGCCTTCTCTTGTTTATGACAGGTGCGGTGCAGCCAGCCCATGGATAATTATAATATTAGAATAATCTCACCGCAGGATCCAGGAACCAACCCGTCACCGTCACCCACAAGGTCACCCACAAGCACTGACAGGCCCGGTCGATCGCCAGTTGACACCAACCTCATTTCGGCATGGCGAACAAACTCGGCCCCGTGTCCGGATTTTCCATTCCACTTCTCCACAGGAGAACCCTCCGGATCGACGTGCCGAGATCGTCGACCGAGGCCGGTCCATGCGAGCTTGCGTGAGCCCTGGGCCTGAGCCTGAGCCAGACCCACACGAGCTCATGTCTGGCTGGTCTGCCAGACTTGCAGTTCCTGCTGCTGCTTGCTCAGCCACATGGGTTGGGTGGGAGTGGGGTCCCCAATTACCGGGCCTGGAAATTGCTTTCTCAAGCTCTCCAGCTGTCCGAAGCTTCGCATACCCGTCGAAAAACTGACTCATCACAGCTCTGGTTTCCAGAAGAGTTTTAGACGGTGAAATAACAATGTATGTGGCCCCCTGAGCACTGCAGGCCCAGGTAATAACGGCAGGGAAGGTCGCACAGCAACTGTCTTTCTCCTCTGTGAATCTTCCAAGGCCGTCCACCCGCAGGCGCCCCCGGGCTGAGGATCATTAACAGAGGATCCAGGAAGCTCAGGAACCGCCGCCGCCCATCCTTACACCACCTCGACATTGTGCCACCGGGGCTTATGCAGCCTCAACCGGAAGTGGGCGCTTGTGCCTGGGCCTGTGCCTGGGCCTGAGCCTTTCGCTGTTTCGGTCCATGTTGCTGCTGCTTATTATTATATGGCTTGCCCTGTCAGGATTGCTCCCATCGTGCAAGCCACTTCACGCCGCCCTATTGCAGCCCTGTCTCACTTGAAGGAACACACCACGGCCTCTGGGGACATCCTTCAGATCGATAGTTCTTCCCCGGGTCTGGGCCTTGGGGGCTTTTGACAAAGCTGCTTACGTACCTATGTCTGTGAAGGTTGCAAGTCATGCGATGGGGTCGAGAGGCGTCACCACCACGAGATCAAGCCTCGCTTGTAAGTCTGGCAAACGCGACCCAACTCGTTCCAGAACGGGTGTCCTAATCTCGAGCACGAAGTCCACACGTGGTGGCTTGTGTATGCGAATCACAGGGACATCAGGCCCACGTCTGCCCAGGTGTCACTCGTCTACGAGATATTCTGATTTGCTGCCGAGCCGTCTCCGCAGGCAAGGGAGTCGATAAACACAAAAACCAACCGTGCAGCCGGACCTGCCCACCAGAGCACAATCGAGTGCTCGGGAGGAGCAATTGCCCGTCTTAAACACGAATCTCAGGCCGTCCCCCCAGAGCACCACATGCGCGTCCCGTCTCACTCTGATGCGAGACATTTGTGTACTGTTTCCTCGGAATGGACCGAGGCGCGCTCACATTCCACACGTACAAATCTTCAATAACATGACGCCGATTGCGGACGGTGAATACCTCGTTGGTAGATGGGCACTTTTCTTTTACTTACTTGTCTTCAGGCACTGCTCAAGGTTTCGTAGCAAAGGCTAAGTGCTGTGATAGTTTCACTCAGAAAGCCTCCATGGTATGAACTCCCATGATGCAAAATTTATTCGGACGACGTTTCTCTTCTCTCTTGGGAGATGGATAACCTTTCGTGAGATGACCTGCGGAACAAACTTCTTGCCCTGGGATAACTATATATAGAAGAACCTTGAGTCTTATAAGATAGACTTCAATCGGATAACCTTTCATGGGATGAACTCACAAGCTTAGAATAACTTTCTGCCAAGCTACCTCCCATGAACAACCTTTCGTGGAACGACATACGGGAAAAGCTTTTCTCCGTCTGTGATATGAACAAAGCTTCACGTACTTCTCTTGATGTGTCTTCCACCAAGTATTGGAAGAGACCTGCAATACCAGTCATGGGATAACCTCCTGTAGAGAAACCTCTTATGGGATAACCTCTTATGGGATAATATCCCATGGGACAGCCTCTTGTGGAGAAGTCTCCCTGCGGGACAAGCTCCGAATGGCTTCGGTCTTGTAGAATAACCAATAAACAGAACCATGAAGAATCTCAAAAACGGCTAGGCATCGTCATGACGAAATGCATTAAGCTATTGAATCGGGTCGACTATCTATCATCGATGTCGTCCTCTACCAAAATGAGATGAGAAATGCAATCGCTGCATATCATTCCCCAACGCCAATGTCTATGCAGATCTTTTCTGACCTGTAGCCAACCATGCCATGCAAAAATAGACAATATGCCACCGCTACAAAACCCAGCACAAACTCCCTGTTTTTGATGAGGTATGCATAAAGGCCCTGATGCAGGGCCCTGCAACACACAAACGTAAATCACATCATGCACATCGTCTTCAGAAATGCTGGAAGGCATGTCGGGAGAAGCAAAAACAACAATCCTGAGGGACGTGGATTGCTTAATGCTTAGCTCTTCTCCAAGCTCTGCAGCCGCACCAGCTCGGCGTACCTCCCGTTGGCGCGCATGAGGTCCTGGTGGTTGCCCTCCTCGACGACGACGCCCTTCTCGAACACATAGATGCAATCGGCCTTGGCGATCGTCGACAGCCTGTGGGCGACGGCGATGGTGGTGCGGCCCTTGGCGGCGCGGTCGAGCGCGGCCTGCACGACGTGCTCCGACTCCGAGTCGAGCGCCGACGTGGCCTCGTCGAGCAGCAGGATCTTGGGGTCGCGGATGAGCGCGCGCGCGATGGCCAGGCGCTGCTTCTGACCGCCCGACAGCAGCGTGCCCTTGGACCCGACCAGCGTGTTGAAGCCGTCGGGCAGCGACATGACGAACTCGTAGATGTTGGCCTCGCGGCACACCGCCTCGACCTGCGCGTCCGTGATCGTGTCCGGGTCCGTCGCGCCCAGCAGGATGTTCTCGCGGATCGTGCCCGCGTACAGCGTCGGCTCCTGGCTGACCAGCGCGATGAAGCTCCGGTAGTCGTTGACGTTCAGGGACGAGATCTCGCGCCCGTCGACGAAGATGCCGCCCGCGAGGGGGTTGTAGAAGCGCTCCAGGAGGGCGATGGTGGTGCTCTTGCCACACCCGCTGGGACCCACGAGCGCGATGTACTGACCTGGCTGGACCTGGAGGTTCAGACCCCTGAGGACAGGCACGTCGGACCGGGTGGGATACCTGAAGTGGACGTCACGGAACTCGATGGTGCCCTGAATGCTGTCCTTCTCCGTTCGGGACACCCTGTCGCCATCGTTGGACCAAGTATCGATCTGGGGCTTCCGGTCCGCGAGCTTCTTCAGCTCGCCAGTAGCGTGCTGAGCCTTGCCCATGTCCGGAGCGAATGAGAAGATGGTACCTGCAGATTGCGCACCGAAGATGACCTGTGAGAAGACTAGGAAGAACGTGAAGAGGCCGTACTCGCGCTTAGCGATGAGGGTTCCACCGTACCAGAACCCAAGAGCGAAACACAGGAACATGAACGACTGGCTGGCAGCGTACAGGGATGATGACCTCAGCACCGACTTCGTGCTGACCTTCAGCTGGCTAGCGATACTCTCGCGATACTTGGCAAGCACATCTTCCTCACGGGTCAGCGACGCGACAGTTCGAATGGCCGTGACAGCCTCGGAGGCGTAGCTGGCGGACGAGGCGTAGGCCTGTTTGGATCGAGTCTGGAACCTTGACAGCATCCAAACACGGAGGAAACCGCAGGCAAGCAGAACGGGAACCGTTGAGATACAAACGAGGGCCAGCTTCCAGCCAATGGCGAGTGCGACAACGATGCAGGTGACAAGTGTCGAGACGGTCATGAGGATGGTGCCGAGGGTAGCGCCGCTGAGCCCTGCCATGTGTGTCGTCTCCGTACTAAGGAACGAAGTGAGGGCACCAGCAGTGTTCTCGTCGCGGTCAAAGAACTCGACGTCCTGGCGAAGCATTGTTCGGAAAGCCCTGTCGCGAGCCCTGTGGATCATCCTCTCGGACCCAATGGCAAAAATGACGCCCTGAACCGCGAAACAGATGAGCATGGCCAAGCCCAGCATTAGGTACATCAAGCACCAGAAACTAGCATCCGACCTTATTCCCGGGATGGTTTGGGGTGTGACGGGCACGCTCAAGTCGGTGATGACATTAGCAAAGATGAAAGACATCGTCGGGTTACCACCGCCAGAGAGCGCGGCGAAAATGAGGCCGACAACCATGAGTTTCCACTCTTCCTTGTTGAAGGACGCAATCGTCTTGATGAGTGTCCACACGGAGTATTGTTTGTGCTCTTCGGGCTTGCGTCCTTGGAGAGCAATGCTCGAGAGAGACTTGGATGTAGCCTGACGGTTCAATCTCTGAGCGATGTTTGCATCTTCGGGATCAGCTTCAAAACCTTCACCCTCGACGGCGGTGACGGTCTCTCCATTCGATTCCTTCTTGTGAATACCATTCTCCTGCTCCGAGGATCCGTCTTCATCATCGGTCTCGTCGACCTTTGCGATTTCCTGTGCGGTAACCAGATTATAATATGCACCCTGCCTTGCAAGTAGCTCATTGTGGTTACCCTGCTCGACTATGCGCCCCTGGCTCATAACGACGATGTTATGAGCATCCCTGATAGTGGACAGACGGTGAGCAATGGCAATGGTGGTTCGTCCCTCGGCAGCCTGTTCCAGTGCCGCTTGCACAACACCCTCACTGCGAGAATCCACTGTGTGTAAAAGGTTAGCATTATTCTGAGACGAATCTAAAGGTAGGTGTTCTCAATGTCTATGAATAAATAGACAACTTACAAGCTGATGTTGCCTCATCCAGAAGCAATATCTTGGGGTCTGATACAATAGCTCGTGAGATCGCGATCCTTTGTTTTTGCCCACCCGAAAGCAGGAAGCCACGCTCGCCAACGTTCGTCTGGTATCCCTCCGGCAGGGCGGTGATAAAGTCATGAGCGTACGCCTTAACAGCAGCAGCCTCGATGAGCTCCTTCTGCTTCTCAGGGCTTTCGTGCTCATGCTTGGTGCCGACTAAGCCATGGCGAATATTCTCGTAGATGGTAGTGCCAAACAGCGTCGGCTCTTGGGACACCAAAGCGATCTGTTGACGCAGCCAACGCAGGTTGAGGGTCGATGTGTCGTGGCCATCCAGAAACACCTTTCCCTGGACCGGGGTGTAAAAGCGTTCGATCAGACCTACAATTGTTGATTTACCAGAGCCTGATGCTCCCACGAGGGCAGTCGTCTTGCCAGCGGGTATCTCGAGGGTCACGTCGTCCATGACCACGACATCGGGCCGGGATGGATAAATCATCTTGACGTTCTCGAGCCTGATGCTGCCATCCACCTTCTCGAGCTTCTCTCCCTCGGTGGAGGAGCTGTCCAGAGCGGAAGCACGGTCAATGGTATTGAAAATCTTTGCTGCGGCACCAAGGGCGGTCGTGAAAGCTTGTACATTAGGCGTGACGTTGCCCAAGGCAAATGAGCCAATCATGACGGCCATGGCGATCGTCAGGACTTTCTGCAGGGGAATGACGCCGTCAACCAAAAACCTGGAGCCCATCCAGAAGGCCAGACCATAGCTCCAGTTCATCACGAGCATGAGGAAACCAATCATGATAGCGATGGCGCTCTTGAGCCTAACACCGAAGAATTCGGCTTTGATCAGATGACCGTCATAAAGCTTGGCCAGCCTGTCTTGTGTCCCAAAGGCCACGGCGTTGCGGACGGAGCTGAGAGTCTCTTCAGCCACGGTACCCCCGAGTGCGTATGAGTTGATGTTCTTCTTGCTGTACTTGACGATGAACTGCGCGCCAGCACCCATAATACAAACAATTGCCACAACAACGGAAAAGAGGATCAGTGTCAGTTTCCAGTACATGACGAATCCGATGATGAAGGCCGCGAAGAAGGAAGCCAGGGCGGCAAGGGTCAGGGAGATCTTCTCGCTAATACCGTCCTGGATCAGGTTTGTGTCGGCTGTGATGCGGGTAACGACCTCACCAGACCCAAGATTGTCGAAGAAGCCGATGTTCTGCTTCAGGCAGCTCTCGAGATAGTGCTCACGGATCTTGCCAGCGATGTGCTCACCGGTATAGATGTATACAACGGTGGCTACGTAGGTGGTGACGAACTCGCCGATGCCCAGGTAGACGAAGATGAGGACCAGGTCTGTCATGCCACTCATGAACTCGTCGTAGGTCTTGGTGCCGTTGAAGAAGCCGGCAAAGGTCCCTTGCAAGCTACCGAAGATGACGGTCATGACGGGGAGGATGGCACCGGAGGCGATTGCGCAGATGGAGCCGATGACGAGAAGAATGAGGTCGACTCTTGTTGCGTACCGATACAGCGTGCGCAGGCCGACCTTCACATCTGGGGTCTCGACTTGTCGCCTCAGAATGGCGGCCTGCTCTGGGGCCATGCCCACGTATGGGTCGGCCTTCTTCTCATCCTGGGGTTTGATGACCTTGGAATCCAGCTTCTGGAGGTCGACACGTTCTTCACTGTCGTTCTCTAATGTCTTGTCAGATATCTTTTCCGGGTCTGATTTTGCTGTATTGCCCCTGGTCTCCGTGTCGCTCGCTGGTGTTTGGCTGCGACTGGAGGATTCATCGTTCCCAGCATTGGCATTGGGTTGATTATTGGGAGTTTTCTCAGCCATAATGGCTTGGCGTCGTGCTGAGAACCCAGCACGTAAGCTCCAGAAGCCGCAAAGTTTTTGGGTTGCGTCAAGAAAACCTCAGGTGTGTTTCGTGAGAGTAGTAGTGAAGTTGATGCGCCCGCGACAACTAGTCTGCGCCGCTGTGATTATGGAATATGCTCTACCCTGGGTCCCCTTTTCTTGAGCTAGAAACCAGTTTGGCGTACAGGGAAGGGAAGAATAGAAGTTGAGAATGAAGACGATTGACACTTGAGGCGAAGATGGAGGTTGCGCTCAATGTATTAAGAAGGAGGATGGGTACCAGGTGGGAAGCGGCAGGGAGGCGACTGGGGCGACGAAATATGTACAAGTCTCGCCCGGGAGAGGTAGCTACCGAATTGTAGCTGCACAATTTTGACTCGGGCTGGATTCAAGGACTCTTTTACTGACTTACCTGCTTGCATTGACCTGCACACGAATAAGAGAGCGACTTGGGTGGAGGTGGCAGGCTGGTCGCATCAGACTATTCACCAAACGAGTGCGGAATTCGCACTTGTTCTGTCCGAAATGTAGGCGTGCGGGATCCACCGCCCCCTGTCCCAGTCCCAGTCCCCTGCTCGCTGCCCTTCTAGAATTACTGCGGCACCTTCTGACTCCACTGCCCGACCTGGTTTCTCTCCTTAGTGCACACGTATCTCGCACTCGTATCTTAGTAGTCGAGGCCGATGACTCTTTGCCGGTCCCATCAGTCAGCAGCTGAGGCCTGAGGGAGTAAGAGACTGTCCGCATGTATTCATAATGAATACTTCCTGTGAGATCGCCTCGCAGATCGGTGTATATTTCCCTCCTACAACCTCCTCCTTCTACAGGATAAGCTCATATGGGATGGCATCCCGTGGGTTAGCCCGATTGGGCAATCTACTTCCGAATAGCCTCTGTTGACTGTACCAGTAGAATGACCTCCTTCCCATTGGGTATCGCAGGATGATCTCCCAAGCCGTTGTCCTACTGAATGGCTTCTCACGCAAGTTGTTTCTCCTCCTTCTCTCGTAAGTTGGCCTGGCCACTGGTGTGCAAGTCTGAGATCGCTCGGTCTCCACTTGTCGTCTTCCTTTTCTCGCATTCGCGATGGCGGGGTAGTAACTTTATCCCCTCGTTATCGCAAAATTCAAGGAGGGATCTACGGTGTGGCCGTGAATAGTCGGTGGACGGAATGGGGAGGATTAGTGTCTTGACTGCAGAATACGCTAATCGTCACCCGGGGGACTCAGCGGCAGGACGGCGGCCGTTTCTGGCTCGCCGTTGGCTGTCCATGGTCACGGCTTTCGGATGTCGCGTGGCGGGTCCCGGAAGCCAAACGGATTCAATCTCATCTCCGATGCTGCTGGTACGGATAAGAATATCGACTGCTGCGTGTCAAGATACCGTGGCTGGAATGAATCAGGATGATTACGATCGCTGCCCCCGGCACGATGACTGCGTTATAGTAATCAGATACTCTCCATTGGACACACGGCAATGTTGTGTACGGTCGTCTTCATGTTCGTCGTCGTCGTGGCACCAAGGCTAGCCCTCAGAGTCAGGTCATCATCCCTTTACGCGTACTACAGTACAGTGACTCTGCACTGACCGTGTGTTTGGACAGGCAAAGGTCCCCACGTTGACGCCCGTGAAAAGCCCCACAAGCCTGCAGCATCCTGGCCAGCAGCCCACGCAATAGTACATAGCCTAACGTAATATCTCGAGCCGGGGCAGCAAAAGTCCAATAGGGCATGGGGCGTAGTCGGAATTCGGACGCCCCCTAGCTCGCCCAACTCCGTAGGCCCCAACCTTGAAATTGCCTCCTTAAAACACTGGCGAGTACTTTCTCGGGGTGTCGATAGAGACCGACAATGCTTACGAGCAGCACTAGACATGTTTCAACAATGGACGGTGAATGACTTACTGCCGGGACTGCGCAGGATGGGCTATGCTTACAACTTGGTCGCGGAAGTCCAAGCCTCGACCGACAGTTCGGATATCAGAGACATAAGATGATTCATATGTGCGTACTAAGATGGTAAGACGGGCATCGCCAGCTCCGGTCCTGGGGTTTGCTGTTTGACAGCCACCTTTGAGAGAGGCAGTGTGTTCGCTAGTTACCTGATGACCAGTCCAAGGAGACCACTAGCAATCCAGAAGAGGGCTGTTGAGTTGTGCACTCAGCCGTCGGGAGAGTCGTCGTCGTTGATGAATCTTATTGTCACAAAGCGAAAGTTTGAACATGAGGCTCATGACACAGCTGTCCAACGGGCGCTTCTTAATTGGCACAAGATTCTGCCTGAACTTTGTCAGAACCATCCTTACTTTATCCCTGCACGTGCCGTTTAGGCGTATTGGGACATATGACAACCATGCCTCCGGTGCCAGAACATACGGGACTAATATTCAGAGTGTAGGCACGGAGGTAGATAAATTTTGCTACAGTCTGGAAGACGTTCTCTGTGATTCCAACCTGAGTGTACTCAGTCCCTCTTAGTTCGAAGCGAAAATAGCGTCAAACTATCACCATGTAGTGTCCTAGGTTCTGTGACTTCGCAAGGAGCTGTCCAGGTTCCGCCAAGAGGTGAATGGTTCGGATGGAAATAAGTCGGGTGGCGGAAGGGAATATTTGCGCCTCAGAAAAGAGCTGTCCTTACATAAACGTGCTTGCTATTCACTGGCGAGCTGTGAAAGTGGCGCGCTGCAGCCAAGCAAGGGTCCCCCACATACGTCACACTCACACGCCTGGAGCTTTTTCAGCCTCGTCACTGCTCAGGAGGCGTTCGTCCGGATTCCAGCCTGCGCAGAAGAGCGAAAAGAAACGAAATCTGTCCTTTTCGGTCCAAGTGATTCTTGAATTTAGCCAGGACAGATGGGTCCAGTGTTGTGTCTTTGAATATTCCCCTGTTTTCGACGACAGAACTGTACGAGTGAACTTGGGGGAGTCATTGGATCGAGCATACCTTCAGCTCAACCCTCAATCACGACAACGCGGCTTAAGTATCCCGCCATGAACGCTCCTCTCAGCACCCTCTTGGCGGGCCTCGCCCTACTGGCTGTCTCGGCAGAGGCCAAAGGCAAGCCTCGCGATGCCATTCTGCTCTCTCAGGTAAGTTGTCCAGGTCCAGCTTCCCTGCTCTGCTACACCCACACGCATGTTGGCCAGACAGCACATTTTCACCATGACCAACTACTCACACCTCCCCTCCAGGTCGAATCTCTCACCCTCCGCGCCGACAGGGAGACCACCCACCGCCGCGCCCCCGCCGTCCCGCAGCTCAAGTGCGTGTCCTCCCGCGCCATCTGCTCAAAGTACAAGATCGACACGATGCGCTGCGAGAACAAGGGCTCCGGCTACGACAGCGAGGACATCCAGTGGAGCTGTTCCGCCTCGCTCCCAACCGAGCTAAAGCTCGGTTCCACCGACGTGGTGCGTGCGACCTCTAACCTCCTGGGGGCACAGGCTCCTATCGGGAAGCCTAACCCATGATCCAAGGATCCGTGAACTGACTAAGGAGACAGATCTGCGAAGGGTACTCCTCGCCAGACGACCCGTACGTCCTAAAGGGCAGCTGTGGCGTGGAGTACCGCATGGCCCTGACGCGCGAGGGCGAGGAGAAGTGGCCCGATCTGGGCGGCGGCGGGTCGGACTGGCGAGGAGACGGCAGCGGGGCCGGCCTGACGGGCTACATTTTTTGGGTCATATTCTTTGCCGTCCTGGCGTTCATCATCTACAACGGCTTCATCAACGCCAGGGGCAACAACGGAGACGGGCGCCGACCAATACGGAACAACGGTGGCAACTTCTGGGGAGGAGGGGGAGGAGGGGGAGGAGGAGGTGGCGGCGGCGGTGGCGATTTTGGGAACGACGACCCACCGCCGCCTTACCCGGGCACGAACAACAATAACTACAGGAGCAAGCCCAGGTCCTCGGGAGGAAGCAGTACACAGCGTGGAAGTACTGCACAGCAGGGTTGGCGGCCGGATTTCTGGAGCGCAGCCGGAGGTGCTGCAGCGGGTGCAGCAGCGGCGTACGGCGCGGGAAGGATGGGTAGGAACAACGACACTCGCCGGAATGGAGCGGGTTACGGGGGAAGCAATTATGGAAGCACTTGGGGCAGTGGAGGAGCGGGCCCGTCGAGGTCCGGCTCGTCAGGGTCGAGTAGCGGTTCCGGCGTGAGCAGTTCTCGTCACGAAAGCACGGGTTTCGGCTCGACCAGTCGACGTTAGGTCACTCATGCATGTCGTCAATGAGCTTCACAAGTTGTCATTACCAGAGCTGGGCATCCTGACCGTCGGTGCCTGGATGCGTAATGTCACGGGCTCAAAATCGAGACACAGATCTACAGCGACCATGTTTAAGAGTGCCGACGTGAGGTGACCTTATCAATTAGTCTATGTGCAAATGCATGGCGACATGCAAACCGCGAGGGCCTGAGAGCATCTAGCAGGATCTCGCCGTCCGATATCCATCTACGTACCCTGAACAGTAGGTTTCCGACTCAGAACGCCTCGTCGTTCCTGCTCCGCCTGATTCCTCCTGGATTCCTCCTGGGTATTGTCTCCTTCTGTACAACAGGGCCCCTCAATCCAAACAACGCGCGTTACTCGAGCTGGTCTCAAATGTACAGCGAAACCTCGAATCAGAAAGCCACAGCAAAGTCCGTGGAGTATCCATGCGAACGCCATTCTCTTCTTGCTCAGGTCAGGTAGATAGGCACGATATCTGGCCGGTCATATGGCTTGCTGCAGTTCGGGCATTTTCTCATCCGATTAGTGAGACGTGCCTCCGCACATTCTTTGCAGAAGATGTGGTTGCAGGTCCTGAGCATGGAGTTCTTGGGGTTCAGTTGGCAGATTGAACATAGAGCAATTTGCTTGAACACAGGTTAGTTATTGATCCAGTAAAACATTAAACGGCGTTCACTTACTCTGAGATCGTTAAGCTCGCTCGAGGACTTGCCGAAGGCCTTCTTTTTCCATGTCTCTAGGTCCTTCTCAGCATGCTCCAGTCGCACCTTGAGCCTCTCAGCCTCGGTCTCGTGGCTGTTCGCCTTTTCTTTCTCCGCGACTGCCACCACATCCTTGGCTTTGACCAAATTCTGTAGCTCTGTGATTTGCGACTTAACGCTGTCGGACCGTCGGATGGCATCGGCGCTCGAAATCTTGAGACCACGACTCTCCTCAAGAATGGCCACATTAGACTGCTTCAGATCCGTGAGTTGCTTCTCCAGATTGCTGATCAGTGTGCGCGCCTGTGTATCGTGTTCCTTGAGTGCCGCAATGATTTCGGAGCTCTTGCCGTTCTGCTGCCGAAGGGTCCTGATCTCGTTGTTGCGTATATCCGCATCTTTGCGAGCCGCAAAATATTTTTGATCGGCCTTGCTCTTCTCCTGTATGAGAACCGCCATCCGCTCCTCCACCAAATGCTGGTCCATGACCTTCTTTTTGGAAATGCCCATGGAACGCTTGTATGCCTTCTCCATAGATGGCAGTTCCTGATTGATCGACTGGAAATCCTTCTCCAACTTCAAAAATCTCTCTCGCAGCTCCTCCGCGGTGATCGAATCGAGGTCGGGGCGAGTATCGGACGCGGGCGCATCCGAGCTCGGGCGAAGTCGTTCAAGCTCCATTTCCAGTGCTGCAATCCGGTCCTCCTTGGCGCCAACTAATTCCTTGATATTCTCTAGGGATGTTCGTTCCTGCTCCTGCTGGGCCTGACGGATGCCCTTGTCAGCCAGAAGTTCGTCTCTCTGCGATCGAACACGAGTGAGATCTGTTTCCCTGATCTGAATCTGCTCCTCAAGATCTGCCGTAACGTTCTGTGCCTCGCGTTCTAGCTGACTTCGGAAAGACGTCCTTTCAGCCTGCAATTTCTCAGCCTCAAGGCGAAGCTGCTTGTTGGTGGCCTCCAGATCGTTGACTCGTTTGATGAGATCCTCGTTCTGAGATTTGAAAGCTTTGAAGACGTCCGTTCGCACGAACTCTTCATCCGTAACGCTCTCGCGTTTAATTTTCAATGTTGAGTTCTCATCCTTCAGGGCCTTGATCTCGGAAATTGCTGATTCCAACTGCTCCTTTTGCTTAGCCAACGCAGCGACAGCCTCCTGGTATTTCATGTGCAAGTTTTCGTCATGACCGTTGCTGTCACCATTGTCGTCGCCGTTTTCTGCCGCGGCGGGGGCGCTCCGACTTGTCGAAGAAGCAAGAGCCTGCTGCTCCAGCTTCTGAACTTGTGCACTCTTGGCGCGATCTAATTTCTTCTCGGCTTTGACAACGCGCAGCATGGCCGCATCAAGGTTTGCTGAAAGCTCTTCCTTCTTATGGGCGAGGCTTTCCAACTGCACCTTGTACTCCTTCTGCTCGGCCAAAAGAGACTTGATCTTGGACTCCATTTCAGCAATCTCGGGCTTAACGTCGCCCCGATGTGTGGCCAGCCGATTGAAAAGAGTTTCGAGTATTGACTTGATTGCCTTGCCGTTCTCAGCCAGGTGTTTCTGGAAAAGCTGGCCATCTTGGGAGCCCAATCCGATCGACGGTGACAAATCTGCGAGACATTCCAGTTACGAGGGCCGTGGAGGATGGAGTGAAGTATGTAAGCTTACCGTGAGTTTCGAATTTGTCCGTAAATGTGCCTTCGGCGACCAGCTCAACCTCTTGCAACAGCTTCAATATGTCAGCTAAGCCCAAAACATGCGGGGCTCGAACGCGCATCTTACCTGAAGCCACCACGCATCGATGGTTCTCAAATGTGCGTCATAGTATTCATACTGCTTCCCAAGCTCCTCGAGACGGGCCTCTAGTTGTGTTTTCTCTCTCTTGTACTCGAGCATCTGGCGATATATTGCATCTTTTTGAAATGCCTGAGAACCCAACAGTCAGCATGTATCCCTTCGAAAACGTCGAGCGGATGGGTAGTGTAACGACCATTCAGGATGGAGTGGGAGAGGATGCCAGCGGATGGTTGAAGGGCATTTGAGAACCTGAGCGCTCGGCATGCTGCAGCCAGCAAGCCATGCATTAGCACTGAACGAGTGGGCAATTCCTCACGGTATGTTGAACCCTGAGAGACAGACACCGAGATATCAGAGCCTCCGACCCTGTTTGTGGTGTTGTGCTGTGTGTTTGAAGAGGGTTTGCTTTGACCACGATGATGCGGGGAGGGCGTTGGTGTTGTTGTGATGGATGAACAGAGACCAACATCACTCACCTCAATCCAAGCCTCGTCCTTCATGTCGAGGGCGTCATCACGAGACTTGCTGCTGCCATTGACCTGATGGCGTTTGCTGGGAGGAGCAAGGTCATCGGCAGTGCTGATGGCAGGTCTCTTCCTGTCCTCCATCTTGACGAGGGGAGAAGGGAGAATGGCCGAGGGAGAAGTGGCAACAGGCATGAGAGACGTCGGTGAGCAGGCTGCAGGCTAAAGAAGGGCGCGCTGCTGAAAATCAGGTGTTTAGTGATGATGAAGAAGGCATGGACTCCAGATGGATCCTAGAGCCAGGTATTGCCCTGGGTCGAGCAGTGGTTGTGATGGTCATCAAAGGGAGCGTGGATGAGCAGGTGGTGGTAGTGCAAGGGTGGAAGTTGAGGACATTGATTAAAGATGGAGTTTTCACGAGTCACCAAGCGCCAGTAGTCCCATCTGTTGCAGGTGCAGAGCCGTGTCGGAATGGCGCTAGGGGAAGAGGGGGGCTAGTACCAATCGAGGGCGAGCTTACCGCATCCCACTAAAAGTTACTGTCAGTCTATCACCGCCGTCCACTTGCATTTCTCGATCTCAATCTGCACTGCCGACTTCGAGACTTCCGCGACCTCTGCCGACTTGGCTTCCACGGTGCTCTACCTCTTCGAGTACCTGTCTGACTGCAATGACGAGGCAGCCACCCGGAACAAGCGCACAGAGAAGCCTGCACGACGGAGGCTAAAAACAGGATCGCGGGATGAGTTCGATGCTGAAGAAAGGCGCGGGTGCCTTCAAGCCCAAGGCACCGATCGCGAGGAGACGACCTGCCCCTGCCACGACCGCACCGGCCGTAAATGCTGTTGCTGCTACGGACACACCGACGGGAACGTCACCTGCTCAGGAAACTGGTCCTGATGCCCTTCGCGACGCTGCCAGTTCACCTACTATCGTCGAGTCAAGACTTGAGCCGCCGAGCCAACCCACTTTGTCGAACACATTGTCCGAGATACCCTCACCATCTAGCGAGCCGCCTGCTAGTACGACGCGCACCCGAAGAACTAGGAGCCCTGAAGCCAGACGCGACGCAGCCGCGACGAAGGGTCCTCTTGTAGCCGAGGCCCGGGCTTCTGCTATCCCCACCACCGGCGACAATACGCACCCCGCTGCCAGCGACACGTCCCATCCGGAGCCTTTGACTCGGCCGGGCACGATCTCTTCGGCCACCCCCAGACAGCCGGATGACGACACTGCTCCTACACAAGAGTCGGTGGAAGCCTCAAGGCCCACTACTGCGCAAGGAGACACAGCGACGGCGACGAAGCCCAAGACCACCCCCCGCAAAGGAGGCCCTTCCGCGCTCAAGCCAGCTCGATCCACACCCGCAAAGAAGGCCAAATCTGCCGCCGAGCTCACCGTGCCATCTCCTGTACCCACTCCAGACGTCGGTTTGACACCATCTGCAAGCACATCGGCGGCACCATCCGTTGACAACGGCGAAGGGTCCTCGACGACCTCCACGGCCAAGACCAGAAAACCAGCGGCAAGGCAATCTAGGAAACGAAAAGCAACTGCTGCAACAGCAGAGAGCGAGGCAGATACTGGCACAGAGACCGTGGGTCCGCCCAAAAAGAAGAGAGCGCCACGGAAAAAGAAAGCTGTTACAAATGGCGAGGAAAGTGCAACCCAAGCGAGCGATGCCGAGAACGGCGAAGCTGTGGCACCCAAGAAGAGGGCGCCAAGGAAAAAGAAGATAGCAGGCCCGGTTGGCAACGCTGAGGATGGGGATGGAGAAAATGGACCGACTCCTACCGAGACTGAAGGAGAAGAGACGGAGAGGACCAAAAAGGCCCGACGGCAGCGATCCGTGACGCCCGAGGATGCTGAGCAGCAAAAGGTCGACCATGAGCAGATGGTCATGAGCGAGCTGACCAGAGACCTGAGGATAGGCGCCAAGTTCAGCAAGTACGACGAGCTGCGCGAGAGGATCCGGAAGAAGCGCGCCCACCAGCGGCTCATCAAGCTGGGCAAGCTACCGCCAGGCGAGGAGATGCCGGACGAGACCACATCAGAGTCTGGGACGCCAGCTTCCGACAGCGCCAAGAAGCCCGCGCCGGCGCTGCCACGGCTGATAGTAGAGGAGGCGCCCGGTGACTCGGTCCCACAGCTCGAAATAGTGGATGGGCACATCCGGATCAACGAGGCTTCTATGCAGTATGATAGGCACGCGGCCGCAGACCAGGCGCGTGGCGTGGTGCTCGAGCAGGAGGAAGACGACTTCACAACACCAGTGACGCAGCGGACGTACATGAGGCGGCAGCCGCAAGGCAACTTCTGGACGGACGCCGAGACGATCAAGTTCTACCACGGGCTGCGCATGTTCGGCACGGACTTCAACATGATCTCCAAGATGTTCGGCGGCGCCAAGAACCGCCGGCAAGTCAAGCTCAAGTTCAACCGCGAGGAGAGGGCCAACCCCGTCGCCGTCAACAGGTGCATCATCGGAGAGAAGGACGTCCCGATGGACCTTGAGGCCGTCGATGGCGCCGACGCGCTTGAGGACTCCAAGGCCATCACCGACGAGCTGGCCCGCCTCAAGGCGGAGCAGGAGGCCGAGACGCGGAGGCAGGAGGAGGAGGAGGCCGCCTCGAACCGCAGGAAGAAGGACGAGCTCTTCGGCAGGAAGAAGGGCGACAAGGCCTCCCGCGGACTCGACGAGCAGCAGCAGCACATCGACAACGTCGGCAACGACCCTTTCGGCGGTGCGAACAACCCCGCGGGCGGTGCGGACCTGCACGCTGGCGCCCAGTACGGGGTCGGCACCGACCCAGACGTCATCGACGAGACGGACCTGCCCTCTGCCGCGCCCACTCGGGGCAGGACGCGCGGAGCGGGCAGAGGCCGCAAGGCGACGCAGGTGTTTGCGGGCGGCATCGGTGGCTGAGTGGACAAGCCTCGTTTGGCCTTGGATTCTTTTTCCTTTGTTTCATGGCGTACATGCGTGCATACAACGCGGACTGTTTGATACCCCGCTTTCTCGTCACTTCTCTTTGGTTGGCGTCGATCAAAAAGGCTTGCGTTTGTTTGTTGTTGAGACATGGGGTCGGCGCGGATGGTTGGCACACGTCAATGTTTATTACTATGCAAGAACGGGCTTAGAGCCTCAGGGCGTGGGAAAAGGTGACCGATAGTCATCAAGTATCGTACTTTTACATCTGTATTAAGGCTTGCTAAGCCTTTAGACATAAGGGATTAACTGCCCCGGAATTCAAATGATCTGAGTCTTCCGTTATTTTATTTCCGCCGACTACCAAAAATTCCTTGATCATAGCTTCCCTCATCCGTGCCGCATGTCTGTCGACTGCTTCATGCGTGCGGGACTGTCCCACATGGTGTACTAACGATTCGAGGGCGTTGAGCAAATCATCGAAGACTTGCATTCTGTAGTGGTCACTGCAAACAAGCAGTCGCGTCGGTGGCAACATGTATTGGGGTCGTTCCCATCATCACCAGACTGCTTCTCCCGTCTTCTAGAGAGTTCTGTCTCCCAAACGGCAACTTGGGGGCCCAGTTGCTGATCCTCTCCTACCAGCTCGCAAAGCTTCCAAAGTCATAGGCACCCAGATAACCCCAGCTTATTGCCTCATTCAAAGAGCCGATCCCGGGTCGTGCAGTTCGCCAAACCATTTTGGCCGCTTACTGAGCATTAGGGGGCTCCTCATCGTCAGGCTGGTCAAACAGAAAGTTGGCAGCGAGCTCCTCGTTCTTGTCACAGGCGAAGTAGGCCTGGATGGCCTGGTCGCGGTCGAAGCCCAGGCGGCAAAGCTGTCTCCTGTTAGCACGGACTGTAAAGATAGAGGGAAATACGCAGAATACGCACTCGCTCAATGGCGTCCCGCTCCTCCTCAGTCACGGCAATAGCCTGAGCTCCAGGAGGCAAGGGAGCATCGTCATCACCGTCCTCACCCAACAAGCTGAGGAATTGATCGGGGTGCTGGGAGATCAAGTGGGCGAGCTGGGGGTTGCTAGCGCCCAGTTGTTGCAGGATAGGCTCTAGCATCTGAGGTTGCTGTTGGACAACTTGGCGAAGCTGCTGGAACTGAGGGTTGTGTCGCAAGAAATCCAAGTTGCCGAGTCCTTGCCCGCCAGCGGCAGCGGCGGCGGCAGCAGCGGCGGCTCCCACTCCAGCACCCGCACCAGCCCCGCGAGCACCAGCTCCACCAGGACCACCACGTCCCTGTTGTGCGGCTAGGTCGAACAAATTCACGCTGTCATCACCACCTCCAGCAGCCGGTGCTGCGGCAGGGGCAGAGGGCGCGGCAGGCTGTGCGGGTTGTGCGGGCTGCTGCTCTTGCTGTAGGTTCTCCGGAATTCCCTGATATCACGTCAGCCACATGTATTTACTACTTGGTCGCCGCAATTGTTATGCTCACCGTCAAAAGGTACTCGACAGCGCGATCTGGGTTGTTAAAAGCGGCGCGCATGGCGGCATCGATTTGGGATCGCTCAAAGCCCATCGCCTCCATGTTCGCAATGGCTTCGGCACGCTGACCGCCCAAAGCCAAGGCGTTGGGATCGTTGTAGGAGGCCTCAGAGCTCCGTGCCGCAGGAGTGGGCGTCGCGGGAGCGGCTGCAGCGGGGGCTGAACTCGTGGCGGCCGGGGCGGCCGGTGGCGCTGGTGTGGAAGATTGAGCAGCCGGAGCGGGAGTCGCGGGGACGTTGGAAGAAGAAGAAGAAGCTGCGGCAGCGGGCTTGGGCTCAGCTTTGGGCTGTGGTTTATTAGCGACCCGGCATGGCAAGAGTGTGTGGCAAAAGTTGACGATTGGTGGATTTTACCTTGTTCACAACGCAGACGACAAACCCCTTCTCCTCGATCTTGTAAGACTCAACGGTATCCTCATCCTTCAATATCTTGCCTAGCGCTTGGTCAGCTAGGTCCTTGCGCCAGAGATGCTGAATCAGATTTCACAAACCGGCGTGGATCAACTTCTGCAGCTTGGGCTCCCATCCCTTCTCCTCCGAGATCTTTTGCTTGACAGAAGAGATCTAGACAATTCAAAAGTCAGTTTCGCTCGAGCTCGTCCGTATCGACATGAGGGTAGCCATGGCCGCAGAGGCGGAGGAGGCGACCCGGAGGAAGAGGGCGGGCATACCAGGTCAGAGGGCTCGCATTCGATGACGAACTTCTGCTGCTTCAAGTCCTAATGTGGAGGCAACGGTATTAGCGCAAATTGCCTGCAGAAACTCTGTAATTGGATCGAGACGAGGAGATGGTTGAGGTTGCGGCGTGCCGATTCGCAAGGCAAGGCACAGCAAAGCAAAGCGCAAAGCTAGAGCTCCCAGCGCTTGGGATCTGACGCACCTTGAAAGTGACCTTCATGGTGGGCAAGAGTAGTGCAGGTGTAGACTGCTCTCTCTGGAGGGTGTGCGGTGATGTCTGGTGATGAAAGAAGGCCCAGAAATGCAGGTCGTACTGGGCGGGCGAGAGTTCAAGGTTGGGAAGGGGAGGTGGATGGACGGATGATGTCGAGGTCAAGGTTGAGGTCGAGTTGGGGTCCGTCCAAGTCGACAGCCGTCAGTCACTGATATGCTGTGGGTGGGGCTTGGCTGAGCAATGTGAGTGAGGGAGGCAGCGCCGGCGGCTGGCAGCAAAGGTTAGCCAGTGTGGGGCAGGCTAGCGCGGCTCATGGATGCCTTGAGGTCTGCCTAAGGTATGGGATCTAGGTTACCAGGTATCCGCCACCCTACAAGCTCTACCTGGCCACTGAGGGGAGTACAATTAGACATAGACCAGCTATCAAAACCAAAAGTGTCTGGCCATGCTCTGCTGTTTCCAAAGCTGCTGGTCCCAAGTTTTCGTCCCAATATAGTCTTTTATTCAAGCTTGCCAAAGTCCTACCCCTGCTGTTGCCTTGCCCCGCCTTGGAGAGCAGCTTTTGCCGGTGTTATTAGCAATATTAGCAGGGTCGCATGATATGGGTGTGTACACCAAACGTTCCTATCTTCAATTGTTGATAATTGTTTGTTTTTTGCTCTTCTAGCTTGTCACAGCAGCTGAGCCTCAAGCTCCTGACTGCTTCAATCGCCAGGGATAGTGATCACATCTACTCGTCACACTCCTCTCCCACCCTCTCTCTCCTCTCCCCTTCCACCCACCCACACACACTCTCCCTGTCCTCTCTCCCCCTTCTCTCCCCTGCCTCCTCTGCGCCGCCCAAGCTCCTCCAGACATTGTCTCGTCTGAAAGGTGTATAAACGCCTCGCTAAAAGAAGTTGAAAGGAAATATGGTATCAAGATGTTTTGTATATCCCACCACCTCCCAAGGTTCCCCAGCCAGGCAGACCCTTCAGCCTGCCCCAAAAACCCATATGTACTCTTTTTTGCTTTCCCACTCCCCTGTCGGTGGGCCCAAAACTACACCGGGGCCGTCTAAAGAGCCAGCCCATTGAAACATTATGTTAAGGAAAGTTGTGTCAGTAAGACACGTAATGATAGGTGCCGGAAATTACAGCAGTCAGGGCGGGTGGGTTTACCACCCGACACCTTCAAGAGCTGCCAGCCCCGGTCCGGACGGGCCCTCCCTGCTCTGCGTCTTCCGAGTCTGGTACGTGTGCAGGCTCGTACTTGATCCGGCGTTGAGGATGTAATCAGGGATAGGCGGCGTGACGTTCCTCTCTGGCGCCTCGCCCGCGTCTCCGGAGTCCTCTGACTTGCTTCCATCGCTGGCCATGCTGAAGCTCTTGTTCGCCTCGCCGAAGGTGTCAAACGAGCCCGTTCTCGTCAGCGGGCTTGAGGCCACAGGCAAGCTGTCGCTTCGCATTCGGCTCAAGCTTCGGATAGATTGCCGGTCGGAAATGAGGAAGCCGGCTTGTGGTGCTGCTATTACCACCGTGCCAGGACTCGCCAGGGGTGGCGGAGTTGGTGAGTCCGAGCGGAATAGCGGGTGAATGTGCGACTCGCTAGCCGAAGCCTGTTGAGTAAAGGCACGCTGTGGCGGCTGCGGGGGTTGAGTACGCGTGGATGCTGGGCTGAAGCTGCGGCTGCGTCTCCTGAGGCGAGGAGGCTCGAGATCCAGTGGGGTCCCGGGGCTCGGGCTCCGACTGGTGGTGGGACTGGCCGGAATAGTCTCCAGGAATCGGCCAGGTGTGGCAGGCGACGACGATTCAAGCACCGTCTGTCTGTTCTGTGGGTCCACAGACGAAGTATCCCACGAGTCGAAACTCTCTCCAAGCCCTCGTTCCCCGGAGCCGATGGATGTAATTGATTCAAGGGATGGAGCTCGGCGGCTGCGTTGGCTGCGTTGGCTTCTTTGACTGCGGAGGCTCCGGCTGCTAGACAACAAGCGGGTCTTTGACGAGATCGGGCGCACGACGTTTGTTAACGACGAGGCCACTGACGAGATTGTTCCGGTGGCGGAGAACCCGCCGCTGGACGATGGAGGGCTCTTGGAATCGATGGACACATTTCGGGTGGCGGGCTCGGCCGGGCTCGTGCTGCTATATGGCACGGTCTTCACCCGGGTCGTAGGTGAACGCCGGCCAATTTCCAACATGCTGGGCGAGTCTGAGGGATGGTCCTCTTGCGAGCGATCGTTGACAAAGCGAACTACCAGGAAAAGTAGCTGCGCGACGAAAGATAACACCAGCAGTGCGGCGGCTCCACCGAGGAATCCCAGTGTGTTGTTTCCGAGTACTTTACTGCCGGACAGGCAGATGAGTGTTGCGACTGTCAGAGCAGCTGCGACAACGCAAAGAACGACACAGGAACCAAACCACAACCCGTTGACTGTTCTTGAGGTGTTCTTCTTGTTAGAGATGATGAGAATCCACGACAATAGGGCCAGCACCGCCGACTCTAGTACGGACGATATTATTGCCGTGATTCGGGTTGACGATGTGGGGTTCGAACGAGGCAATGCGAGGATGATCTGGAGGATCAACAAGATCAACGAGGCTGTCACAGCGACAGCCCCAAGCACGGCTGAGGCTAATGGGCGAGACATGCTCATAACGTTGATCTTGGTTCTGAATTCATACGTCAGAAATGACGAATTTTTGTGCGTACCAGGGTCTGAGACAGTCTGGTGGTGCCCGGGCTGTGAGACACACGCGACGGGCCGAGGTGGCGAGTTGGCGAGAACGAGTGTGGTGATCCGTAGATCCTGCCGCAAAATAGGTAAACGAGTGGACGAAGGTCGATCGGCCTCACAGAAGCCAAAACCAAACAAAGCCAGGCGGAGCCCCGAGAACAAGAGCCCAGCTTGTTCTTATTATTCCGTCAGCGAGAGCTGCGCCCCTAAGTTCCAGAATAGGACCAAGATCGTCCCCCTGAAGATCGTCCCCTCGGCGCCGGTGGGTAAGGGTGCGCCGTGGGTGCCGAAGGAAACAGGTCGGAAATGAATTTGGTGGAGCCGGCGAGCCGGGATGCCAAAGGGCAGGCGCGAGACCAACGCACGCCGACCAGGTTCTAGAAACTGACCAGGCAGTTCAGTGGACCTGCTATTGTGGGACGTCGAGATTGGCGATGACGGCACCGAAGCGAAGAAGCGGGAGGATGTTGGCAGGTGTGTGTAATATTTTTCCGGCGTTTGATCAACGTGACGAGATGGTGTGGATATGGCAGCCGAGCCGAGTTCATCACCGGTTTCTCGGACTAACAGTGAATAAAACCTCTCCAGAGCGTAAGAAATAGGTCGAGGTCGACTCCGTTCAAAGATGTTCCCTCAACTGGGTGGGGTGAGGCCACCAAGGAGTGAGTGAGGATCGAATCAAACTCAACAAAGAGACGGGTACTGGTGCAAAGAAGTAGCACAGGCCCAAGATGAAAGATATGTATGGGATGAGTAGGAAACAAGGTTCTCGCCTCAGGGTGAACCGGGTCTCGACAATGGGCCGCGTGAGAGTCCGCGTCTCTGAGGTCGCAGGACCAGACCAAAAGTTCGGGACGGAAGGGGTTTTGGTAGAACCGCACACTATTTGCAAGGAATCCAAAGAGGAGAGGAGCCAAAACAAAGTTGTGAGGAGATGACGAGGGGGTGAGATGGGGACTGTATATGGGTCTTCGCGGGAGCTGGGCTCTGGATGCCGGGTTGGCCCAGTGCAACGGCAGCACCGGGGAAGGACGCGTTCTGTCGCGTGTGGATCAGGGATCCAGCTGAAAATGTCCGTTCTTTGTTGTGCAGCAACGACAAGGGTCCCGGTGGGGCAGCCGAGCCTTCCAGGGCTAGGCAAGTCGGGTGGGCCTGGGTTTCGCGTGGTGGCTGTCGCCAAGCATGTGGGAATTCTCCGTATTGGCCCGTTGCTGCTCGCTCTCATCAGAGTCAGACAGAGACTTGCTTCTCCTTTGCCTGACCAATCTCGCCCTCCTTCGCGTCGAGAATTTATAAAACCCCGCCTGAGGCCCAATATAGATGATGATATAGTGTCCCTGAGCAGGCCTGCGGT
This sequence comes from Diaporthe amygdali, assembly GCF_026229845.1. NCBI lineage: Eukaryota > Fungi > Ascomycota > Sordariomycetes > Diaporthales > Diaporthaceae > Diaporthe > Diaporthe amygdali. Next base: position 417,587 of record NW_026517052.1, on the reverse strand, counting down.
GCCGACTCCGTCGACGTTGGTGCTCCAGAATATGGTGGATATCAAAAGTCCTGCGTTGGAAGCGATATTGTTGGTTGCACAATGATCCTCCTGAGGGAGGGGGGCAGCAAAGTACAATAGCAGCGACCGAGTGTGGACGTCCCGGCCCTTGAAAATGGATGGAGGTGGCCGAGAGCCAAAGAGCTTTCACCAGCTTTATTGCTGAGCCTGTCTGTCAATCTTGTCTTCCTTGATTGTTCTTGACGCATGGTGACCCTTGACCTGGGAAGAGGTACCCTGACAAGCCATCGCGTGCGACCCTCGCATGTGGTGCGATATTAGGAGCACAGGAGCAGTGGAACTGTGCATCGCCTGCCAGTGAACGATGGCAACTGAGAAGATTTGAGGAGGCTCCAGGGCAGGCGAGCAGACCGCTCGTCCCCTGCACAACAAGGTACGGTGCTGCAAAGTGGACTGACTTGGATGACCGCGCGGTATGTGACCTTGGAGTTTAGCTTTACGGCAACCTTTTTCTTGTGCAGTTCGCACATTCTGGTTCACCTCGGTGTCTGGGAGACCCATGTGACAGTAGCGTGTTAAGACCCGATGTTATTGACGATGCCGTTGTTTTCAGGTCGCTAAACAGGAGAGGGAAGCTGTTCGCCCCCGGGGTTTAGTAAACAAATGCATTGACGCAAACGACGGCCAGCCCAATCAGCGATGCTGTTGTTGTGTCTTAGCACGGCCGGCAAACCGAAAACGACACTGGTCGAAGCGAATTGCTCTTTGAGACTGCCGTATGCTATGCGAGGCATGTCTCTGTGCATGCGCAGACCGGCGTTGTGGTGACAAGTTACAAGCACGGCATCTTGCTCGAGGCAGATTGCTCGGTTGTCTGGCATCGTGATCTATCTCGATGCATGGCACCTAGCCATATGCAGGTACAGCCGCCCTCTGTGCGTGCCCGCTTCACTTCACCTCACTGTTGTTGGGCCAGTTGGGCTGGGTTGCTGTGGGCGGGAAAAAGTCTTCCAACCTCAATCCATGCTCGAGGTAGCACTCCACCCTGGCTGGCCTTGTTTCAACGCTTCTCGACTAGGAGCGTCAACCAGGTGCGGATCTGTCCCCGGCGGCCAAAGCTCTGGGGCACGCTGGAGAGCACTGACGAGAGCCAGTGGACACAGAGCTTCTGGCAATTTTTGCGTCGTCGGGCGCAATCAGCAGCGCAATTGACTCTGTGTTGTCTGGCCCTGGGGCTCGCAAGCCTTGTCCGGCCAGGAGATTCGTCTGCACAGGCCCGAGATTTCACTATAAGGGCTCGTCCGGCCAGGGGGCCCCAGCATGGTCATTCATGCAAGCCGGACACGCGAGATTTGTTGCAGGCACTCAATTTAGTGATGTTGAACGATCGATGACTAAAGAGAAGGTGACCGATTTGGATTGGTGCCCCCACCTGTCATTTGTCAAGTCGTTGGATCTGTGGGAGTGCTTCGGTAATCTTGACCTCCCCCCACGGGATCCGGGAGACGAGGATCCTTTCTCGTTACAGCCTCTCAGTGCCGTCCGTCGCGTGCACAGGCGGAAAGACAATTACCGCGTCAAAACGTGGTTTCTGGGGCTCGGCATCCTTCAATGGCCCAGGCGAAGTCATGGTAATGTCGGTCGCCGCGGGTCCATGACAATTGTGCCTGAGCCTGCGCCTGAGAGGAGCGAGGGGTTACAACATATTTCGGCCGGGCCTGCCCGAGGAAACATCGTGTAGATACAAGACAGGCGATCTACCACCTCGGGCTGAACCTCAGGAGCTCGAGAAATTGTAGGAGGTAGGGTTATCTGCTCGAGTCCTCAGAGCTGTCATTTCGACGGCTCTTGGCTGGTCACTGGCCGTTCCTTTGTGAAGCGAGTGAACCTTGTCCCTGAGCGTGCCATGAGGCTAAGAAAGTTTCCCCGTTCTAGGCCCAAACGGCTGGCAGGGAACAATCAATTGACAACTGAACCGGTTTATGGTTAAGTCAGTGCTAATATATGTCATTTCCACACCCTGTGGGTGGTTGTGAGGGTTTCGCCAGCCCCTGACACCGGTTTCCCAGGCACACCAGCTCCGTCATCAGGGAACGCAGGCAGGCACACATTGGCACCAGGGACAGCGCTGCGCGACGTGTTGTGCCCATTGGCTGCCTGAGCGGTGCTCTCGCTTGGGAAGACTGCACTGGCCAAGTTGGGCCTGGTGCCGGACTGCCAGTGCTCTTTAGGTTCAACTCCTGCTCTTGCGAGGCGGGGCAGCTTCTGCACTGGGCCGGGATCAAGGACTTGCGGCGATTGGAATGTCGTCAGCAATGGAGCTGCCGGGCCGGAAGGCAGTCGGAACTGACTCTGGATCGTGAGGCGGGCTGGCGGGACGCAACGGCTCCCTCGTGGGACCCAGTTGTGCCAGCACGGTATCCATCCCCAGTGTGCCTGTGAGCGTGCTGGCGTGCCAACCACGGCGTGCACACACAGATTGATTAGAATACGAAGAGCTGTGACTGCTGTGCTGTACAGGCTCCACTCCCGCCTGGCGTGGCCTCGCCGTCTGCACCGTCGTAGAGAATCTGAAGGGTTGGGCAAGAGTACTGCGCTCTACCGAATGGAGATTTGATGTCATAGTGACAAGAGTGGACTGTCAAGGCGGGTGAGGTGAACCTTGATAGATGAGCCAGCCGGATGGCCCCCTCGATCTCAGCGAGTCAGCGAACCGTTTTCGTTCTCGTACCTGCATGACAGGGCGGAGGGAGGGGGGAGGCGGAGAGGTGGAGAGACAAGCTGCAGGTACACCACGATGCGGTACGGTATATGCATGTGTACCGTGGTACCAGAATGCATACATGCACATATCTGCATGTGCTGCGTAATGTATGTGCGCATCTTCTGTGCAGTCCGTTGCACCGCAGGATTGTGGTGAGGCGACATGGAGGGACGAAAGCTGGGGCTGACTCAACAAAGTTGTCGGCTCGATCAAGTAGTGGCAACATCGCCGGTCGCCATCTCAACCGCCTGCCTCTGACACGATCCACAGCCGGTTCTCCGGGTAGACGCTGTAGTGAGCTGCCGTTGAGATGCGGGAATTAAGTCCGGCATATACCGAACGAACAATGCCTTGTTTTTAGCGGTTCGTATACATACATAGTACACTGTCTGTGGGCTCTATACTGTGAGGCCTGACACTGTAAATACATCATAATATCTGAATTGTGTCATTTTACTGGCGGGGCTGGCTGCATGCAGGTCAACTTTTTTTTTTCCTCTTCCCCTCACAATGCACCTTCTGCGGGAATTTTCTTTGCTTGTCTTGATTTCCAGGACCTGTTCTCATCTCAACTTCAGGCTTCGAGTAAAAAGCTGATGACGCGGGGCCTGCTGCAGATGCACTGCACTGCATATGCAGAATCACTGCAGAATGTGTCAAAAGTATGGTTGGGAAAAGGCTCAGTCTTGTCCGGCACCCCGCTCCAATCAACCATGACAGGATTGGCCCACACCATGATTAGCAGTCCAGTATTGAATGATGTACTCGAGCCTATCCGACTTTCCCAAAACTCAATGCTTCAAGCTGGACGGGATGTACCCAGCCAAGTCACGCAGCAGCTGCATTGATTGGCAACCATAACAGCCATCCATGCCCTGCTGGTCTGCTTGCTCTTCTTAGCTGACACTCCTCTCTCTGATACTGGGCACTTGCTGTGTGATAAGCCGTGGATTATCTCGTGGGCAGTCGGGTGAGACGTTCTCCTTCAGGAGACTCTGTGGGATAACCTGCTATGCGATGACCTGCTATGGGACAACCTGTCATGGATTGACTTGTTGGGGAATAATTTCCTATGGGATAACCTCCTTGGAATAACCTGTGGGATAGCCTCATCCCGTGGAATAACCTACTGTGGGATAACCTCCTCCTACTGTGGGATAACCTACTGTGGGATAACCTCCTGTGGATCAACCTACTATGGATTAACCTCCTGTGGATTAACCTCCTGTAGAATAAGCTTCAATAGTAGTAGGATAACCTCCTGTGGGAGTCGCGCCGATTGTCGGTTTCTTACTGATATTCCGACCCCAATGTATGGTACATCGTATAATACTGTGACTGATTGATTGGCTTTCGCACTTTTGCAGCAATTCCAAGTACCAGATTATGTGTATTTTCCAAGCCCCAAAGGCTGTTTGTTATATACAGTGCCTCATGTGTTACTCATACATACTCACTCCTGTCCGCCCACCCGGGCTGCAACGCACTCCAATCCCTCGAGAACCCATAGTCTGTCTGGTACAGACCGTAGTTGACGAGCTTGACTTCATCGAGGCGCGCGCCATCGTCTGTCTGTGCCCAGATGCTGACCGCGATGGTGTTGGACCCCTGGTTGTTGATGATGCCAGGCGGCACGGGGAACACAGTCTGTGGGCCGATATGAGGCTCATATTTGCCGTATTGGTATCCGTTTATCCAGAACATAACCCTCGCGACAGTCCCGGCAGGCGAGGAGAAAGACAAGCCGAGGGGTGCGTCAAGGTCGTCCTCGATGTCCAATGTGAAGTTAGAGATGTAGAAGCGAATACCTGAGGTGCTTAGCCCATCGAACGGCGTCGAGGCATCCCACCCGCCGAGTGAGGGGGGGTATGACGACACAGGCGAGAAGCCTGGCAGATGCCAGCCTAGTCGCTCGCCGTATAGGCCGCCTTCATTCATCGGCCCACGGACGGCATCAATGTTTGCGCTGCCACCAGCGTTGCCCTGGATCTTCCAGAGTGTGAAACCGGTGTCGGTAGTCGTCGTGCCTGGCAGCAGCTGCGCGCCGAGGATGCCTCTTGGATTTTCGACACCCTTGGCGGTCGATGTCTGGTCGTGTCCGTGGTAGTCTACAACGACTGTCAAGACGTTGGTACCGTTGCTCTTCTGGAGCGCGGACAGCGGAAGGTCGAGGACTTGAGTCGTGGTTGTGAGCGAGGCATTGCCCGGGTCGCCGCCGATAAGGATGCCGTTCAGCCAGGCGTTCCAGCCAAAAGCTAGGCCACCACTCGCACTAATGTTTACGGATGTGAAGTTGGACCCTAAGAAGTAGCCACGGTATAGCTTCGCGCCGGGATAATACCCGTAGTCAGATGAGAAGAGGACGGGAAGCGTGTACGGCTTGATGGGGGATTGGGTGGAGGTCTTGTTGCAGATGGCCCAGGCGGAATCATCAAAGTCGGCTTGCGCTTCTGGAAGAGAGTCCGCCGAGGTCCACGAGTCCAGAGAAGGCAGTGATACTGAGCGTGCTTCTGTGCCTGGGATATCTGCAGTATATGTACCATAGGCCGTCTGGCTTGTGCTAAGCTCTTGACCGTTCCAAACGATACTCGTGATAGGGGTTGCACCGACAAAAGCCTCCAACGTCGTTGCCACATCGTTGTCGCCCGATATGTGAAGGGCGCCATCGCTAATCGATGCGCTTCTGACGAGGTATGGTCCTAGGACGAACGCCTTCTGGCCGGGGGAGCGGTATACCTCGGGGATTGTTGATGGTGCCCAGAACGTCCATGCGGTTGGTTGGTCCAGGAGATATACCAGTACGTTGTTAGAGAACTTAACAAAGGTTGCCCCTGAACCTTGGACGTACGTGAAAGTCTGACCGCCTGTTGTGCTGTTGGAAGAGCTGAGAGCAGAGCTCCCGTGCACATCGTAAGTGAGGCCTGGCTCGCCCTTGAAGGCGAATTGGCCAGTCTGTCCCTCCTTGAGGTAGAATACTATAGCGTCGGCGTCTTCAAATGTGGCCCAGGTTGCGACATCAGCCGAGGAATATAGCAGGGTATGGCCACCGAAGGCATAATCTGTGACAAAGATACGGCTCTGTCTGCCAAGCAACGAGAGATTTGGCACAGTGACTGCTCCGGAGCTCGTGTTCAATGTAGCCGAAAACGTCACATTCGCAGTAGATTGTGTACTGCTCTGCTGAGCAACAGTGAAAGTGGCACCAGTGTCTGGATTCCCCAGAACCCAAGTAAAAATAGAGCTTGATGATACCTGTTTCGGATCAGTCCCGTGTCGAGTGCTTAGAGACCAAACTGCACTTACTTGATATCCAGTTCCATTGCCCACCATTTCCGTCTTAAGAAGATCTGGAGAGGAGCTTGCGAAAAGGTTCACCAGCTTCGTCTGGAACAGCTTGTCCCATTGTTGGCGAGTCTCCCGGAGCGGAGCACTGTGGTATTTGGATTAATACGCAGTATACCAATATAGAAAGTGGATATACTGACCTGTAGTCGTAACTAGTATATACGACTGGTGCCGCTGAATGCCCCCAATTCGTGCCACCATATGTCATGTAGAAGTTCTGTAGCGTAACCCTTTGGCCAATGTTATTCTTATAGCTACAAAAGGCTGTTAGCGACATAAATTGCCTTGGACAGGCCTGATTGAGCAGACGTGAGGGTCTACAGGTTGCTTCGAACATACTAGACATCTGGGAAGGCTGGGTCGTGCTCAGAAGTACATGTGTCGTAGAAGGAGCCACTCCCCCAAGCGCTGAACCATCCTCCTTGGAATTCTGGCATATACTCGGGCTGGGTATAGCTGTAATTCTGGAACCCTGACGAAACAGTTAGCCTTAACCCTCTGGTGGTAAAGAAGAAGGCCGTTATCTTTCAGCTTACATTGGTAGTATGTCCGCACGACCTTGAATCCGGTTAAGGGATTTGTGCAAGATTGACCTCCGGGATAACTGTCGAGGCCATAGACATTGACAGCCCCTCCAACATCCTGATAGTCCGTGCTCCATGATTGGCCCCTCATACCCTTCTCATTATGTGTGAAAGGGACGACAATGCCGGCGTCGCGGAAAGCTGTCTTGAGCTGTTCCATGTATATGACCAAGGTATTATCCGCCGAATGGACTGACTCCGTGAGTTCATTCTCGACCTGGTTGAGGATCACGGGACCACCGTTGGTGATTTGGTTGGCCGCGATTATTGACCCAATCTTCTGCAGCCAGGGAGTCCAAGCCTGATGGTAGGCCTCATCGCTTGTCCTTAGGTTACCCATACTGCCGTCAGAGCCCCACAGAGCCAAACCGCCTCCATTTGTCTCAGCATTACAGTAAGGTCTTCTGCATGTTAGTTACATATTATGGGGCTCGGCTTGAAGGTTTCTGGGAGGCTCTTGGAGGTATGGAGATGGTGGCATCGCAGCAGGTGCAGTATCGTACTTACCCGGCACGGGCAATGACCCAGAGGCCTGCTTCCTTTGCGTAATCAAATAGCTGTTGGATATCCTTCCCTGGGCTTTCGAAGTCGAAGACTCCCTTGGAAGGAGAGTGGTAAGACCAGAAGAAGTATATGCTCACGGTGTTGAAACCGTTTGCCTTGAATCGGTGAAAGATGTCCAGCCAGAGCTCCGGCACGGGCAACCGCTGGTAATGGAACTCCGCAGAGTTGATAAATGCTCTTGTACCGTTGACTGAGAGACTGTAGGAGTCCCAGGACACAAGATCCGTCAGACCATCGTCGGTGGAAACAACGCTAGATACCCAACCCAAAAGGGTGGTGATGAAGAGGAGCGGCCGCATCATGCCCACCAGACTCCGCGATCAAAGCGGTTGTTGGCGTAGACGACAGATGGATATGCCTGGACGGTAGGCACTCTGAGCTGGTCGCAACCTCAAGAAGAGGCGCACCATTGTATATAACCATAAAGACATGGCCAAATGGTGCAATCTTTAATTACCATGACAGAGTCTGATGATCAGCATGATGGTTCCTCAGTTACATCGCCTCTCGGAGGAGTTACCGAGGACGCGGTATTCCCAGCAATCAAGAGCCAAGCATGCTCGCTTTTTTGTGGCCCTGGCATGTCTAACATGAGCCCAGCAGCCTTTTCGGGGTTGGGTCAACTAGGCTCCTGGAAGAAAATGGGGAAATAACGATTAAGCGAGCCAAATTACACTCTTGATGGAGGCGTCTCGATGCATTGTTACGCCGAATGCGCGGATGGTCAGGCGTGGAAACGGTCGGTCGCCGCTGGGCCGAGCCGTCGAGGAGGGGACGTTGCAGGGATCCCGAAGCTTCGTCACGGCGCTTATTCAATGCCTATGAAAGTGAGGAATCAAAGCTTATTCACGCAAAGGCGCTCGCCCATCCTGTGGCGTCTGAGGAGTGTTTTGGAATATTTGAAAACTCGTTCCTGAAAGCTACTACCCAATAGAACATTGAAGGTCATTCCGTAGGTTATCCCAAGAGGTTCTTCACCCGCAGAAACTGCACATGAAGCGTCCCTGCAAGAAGTTATCCCACAAAAGGGTATCCCATAGAAGAGTGTCCTGCAGATGAGGATCCCACAGGAGGTTATCTTATACAAAGCTATCCCACATGAGATTATCTCATAAAAAAATCCCCCATAGGAAGTTACCATAAACGAGTTTATCCCAAAACAGATTACCTTGAGGAGGTTATCCCATAGGAGGTTATCCCATAGCAGGTTATCCCGTGTGGGGTTATCCCACAGCAGCTTGTTCCACAGGAGATTGTCCCACAGCGGGTTATCCTATAAGAGGCTATCCAACAGGAGGTCATCTATACGGAAACGGTCTAGGGCCGAAGGGAGCGTTTGTAAATATCCTGCGACAGCTATCTCCGTCGAAGATGCCAACGGGCGGGAGTTGGGGAGGAAGCAGGGCCGGGACAGACACGTCCCAGTTTGCGATAAAGCGGACTCGTCTATGAGTCTTTTTAACTCATGCCTTTTGGGAGCAGGCAGCATTTACGTACTGTTCCTTAATCCAGCATGAGGGCTAGACATTGCCGATGGTGCCATGCACTTGCACAGAACACCCTCCTCAGATCCTAGTGCAGCCAAAGACACATGTAATGCCCGAGTATTGCAAAGTTCGCAAGCGAACAACAACTCGAAAATCAAAGGAATTTTCATACGAGTACTGCACATGTGACACTACTAGTATGGAATGAGCCGTCCTTGAGTCCCATTCGCTGCATGCGACCACACCATCCTTATGCCCGACAACGAACGGCTGGCGAATCGCCTCACTGGAAGTGCTGCTGACCGCGAAACAAGGCCTTTTTAGTCTCCGGGCCTATCACGACACTTCCTGACAGGCCACAAAAGGGTCCTTCTCACTAAAGTCAACACTTGATGGGTATACTTTGTCTCGGCTTGAGAATTAGCAGAGCAAGCGCCGGCGAACATTGGACTCATCGTGACATGTCTGTGCAGGCGAGGACTGGATTCCCGCTCTGCCATATTCTCCAGTTCACACACTCTTGTCGGTGGACACACATACGTAGGAGCTGGTCGGCCATTTCCGTGAGGTTCTGTCATTCTTGTGCAAGTCTTGAGAAGCCCGACCGTAATTCCCGTTCTTATCGAAACAACAGCTTTGCGTGGCCCTGAGTCCTGCCCCTGGCAAGCCTGGATACCAGAAAGACCGGTGCTGCCTGTAGGTCCCGTCCCATTCCTCGGAATGTTCTGTGTTGCAGAAACGCACAAAATCATACAAGTGCCCACCCGCCGAGTCCATGCGCCAAAATGGAAACAACACCCGTTCAACACCTCCAACCCATGTTCAGATACAGAAACTCCACTTTGCCCATGTTGAATCCCCGTCCCCGCCCTGAAATGACAACTGCAAATGCGACAACGATTGTCTGCCTCCAAGTGACCTATCTTGCTCCAATAGTCATGACTCCAAGAATGCAAATAATTGCTGCACACTAGTACAGCCTTTCGTATGTCCCCCCCTCCCCTTCAAACACACTAGATTGAAGCCGACCCGGCGGCTCAATGAAAGCACGCCCACTCTCAGGTGGTGAGTGGAGAAAGACTGAAGCCGTTTCCAGAATTGAAGGAGTCCAAAGAGACAGAGCAACTCCAAGGGTATATAGTCTAAGTCGATAGGAAGAGTGAAGACAGTACGATATGAGGACCTCGGAGATATGTGCTGGCAATTCCAGCCACAAAGCTGTGGGGACAAGGTAGGCGGTCGATCGCGGGAAGTCGAGAAGGAACCTTCCAAGTTCTGAGGATGATCTCAAGGAAGAACCGTACGCAGTCCTTTGCCAACCTGGCAACAGTCGGTCACGGCCTCTTCGTATTCCTGTGTCATATCCCTGCCAACAGTGCCCGAGTGGCGCTGCAATCGGAATCCATGTCGGGACCACAGCCACATATCCCACGGACTATGCTGAGTTCGTCACTGGCGGCGGGTCGCGTACTGCAGGTCCCACCACGGATGTGGAAGGCCCATCGTGTGGCTCTCTCGTCGGGTCTGGGGTGACAAGGTTGCCGATTGACGGTGATTTCTCCGATTTCGCTTGTTCTATGTAGGGTCTGGGAAGGACGCGTGCCATCTCTCCAGCAGCCCCGATGCTTCCTCCACCTGTAGACCTCGAATCTGCGGGCCGCGTGGCAGTGTGATATGCTGTCCTCGAACTTGCATGACCAGCGACTGGTGTGCCTGTAGCTGGCGATATTGCTGGCTTCGGGCTGATGGGAACTGGCGTGCTCGTCGGGTAATTAACGGAATTTGCTCGGGCTTGCGCTTCTTTCTCCGCCTTGGAGGGTCTGCCTCGCTTCCGCACGGTGGGATTCGACTGAAAGACACCGTAGCCATTAGAAGGAGATTTAGACTGAAAAACACCGTATCCCTCCACTGCCGGCTGTTTGGGATCCGAGGAAGGTCGCGGCTGAATAGCGCGCGAGGTTGCGACGGGCTGGTGAAGCTGGGGCAACTGCGGCTGAGTCTGAGCTGGAGGCTGCGGCTGAGGAAGGGGAGGAGGCTGTCGCGGTTGATATTGTATGGGAGTCATTGAAGCCACTCGTTTGGGTACGTGTTCGCTGAAGTCGCTCACAGACTTTCTCTTCAGATTTGGCAGACTGGGTAGTTGTAATTCTCTATCCAGCAGTTGCGATGCCGCGCGCATGCACTGGTGCATGTTTCGACCTGTGGCAGAGATGGTCAGGGTCAAATACCACGACTAGGATTCAAAACCGACCTGCTCACCTCCAGGTAGTTGCATTGCAAACCAGTCAGCTTGCAGGTTGTACGTTTCTGGCGGTCGACGTTATTAGCATTGTCGCACATCAAGAACAAAGCTGAGAGCTAGATCAGGAGGGGCGGACTCACTGATAAACTCGACAAGCTGACCAGTCTCAACCTGGCTGGCCTTGATGTATTCTGCGAGCACAAAGCGCTGCTCAAAACAATATTAGACACGGCGGCAGGGCAGGGGACCGGGACTCAGGAGGGTGTACCTTCTCGTCCTCAGTGAAGGCATCCATCATGCAAAACCTATGTGTGAACACAACGAACGAGCGACATTTCAGGTGAAAGGAGAGACGGTGGGGTTGAGGCCCGCAGTGGGAGAAGGGTGTCGATATCACAGGCAGAAGTGCAAGGCAGCTCCCTCAGAGAAGGCGAAAGACGTTGGCCGGCAGGCGAAGGGGCACAGAGAGAAGAAGGAACCGGCACGACATGTAATTGCCGTAATGCCCCCAAAACGAGGCCGCCGAATAAGAACGAGTGATTGGCGAGGGGCTTGAGAAACGAAGTCGACTAGAGAGAATGCGCCCCCTGGGTCAGTGGGACAGGTAGGCGCGAGCAGGCGAGCAAGCGCGCGTCTGATGAGGGTGCTGTCGGAGGAGAGTTGAGAGGCCTAGAGAAACGGCTGCAGTGACCTGGGCAAATGCAGAAGCATGAGCCGAGATTTGGTTACACAGAGTTGCGGTTGGACCCCTGCTTGCTACCTGCGCCTGGCTGGCCCCAGGTCGTAGAAAAAAAGCTTTCCTAGGTCTTCCTGGCGCTGTGGTCCGTCCGCCTCCGGGAGCAAAGTAGTGCTGTCCTGGTCGGTTCTGTGCCGTACGATGCCGTGCCGTGTCCCGTGGTCCGCGGGGCCGTGGTCTGTGGTCGAGGTCCAGTCGTCGATGTCGAAGATATGGCGGCCGGACAAGGTTAGAGAGACACGGGCGAGGCTGACCTGATATGTCTCTTTTGCTGGGTACCTGGCTCTTATGGCTGGCCGGAAAGGCAAAAGGCAGCAGCAGAAGCAGCGAGGCGTAGGCAATCACCCTGCAATGCAGGGGGGAGACACAGCATGCGCCCTGCCTGAGCACCGTGACTACCCAGGGTAGTAGAGAAAGTCCAGTGCAGATGGAATGAATGTCTACTTGCGAGCCTAGGCCCAGGCCAGTCGGGTGGGATCCAGTCGGTCGCTCGCTCGCTCGCTTGGTTGATGGTTCACTGAAGTGACTCAGTTCCACGGGGTGGTTGGGAGGCCGCTCAGGAGCAGCTGTGATTGATTGATTGATTGCCTGCTCGTAAATCGAAGGAGTGAGAAATATGCCCACGGGCCGTGTGAAATGAGATGTGGGCTGGGGGTGGATGTTCCAATATTTGGTCGGTGCAAGGATCGCGAGTGATTATCCTCGACTTCGACTTCGCCGGTGTGAATCTCGAATGTTGCACAATTTGTCCAACGAAGATATGAGCTGGGGTGTTCATAATTCGAGGACGCCCAATTCCAGTTTGGGCAATTTCCCCAAATCCAGAAGGAAGGAAACGAAACGAGACGAGCCACGACGCTCGGTCCAGCCTTTTCCTTGCTTCGCGTGACGGAGATAAAAAACAGCGGCCAGGGTGTGTCGGTGGTCGAGGCTGAGATCGTCGCCCCAGTTTCCAGTCCCTTCTTCTCTCGTCCCTCCCTCGCCATCCACATCAGCACAATATGCGCCGCCTCTGCCTGTCATCTTTTTCCCCAGAATCTCACTCATGCCATGACACGATATCCACTCGCATCGGAACTGAGATCGAAACCGAAATCGGGACCAGGCATGCAGCTAGCACCCGGCCCTGCTGCAGGAGATCTAATGCGGTATCAGGGCTCGAGATGCTAGACAGGTCTCTCTCTGTGTGTGTCTCTGCTTTGGCTGCACGCACGTCGCATCCGTGCTGGCATCGCATCACTGACTGCAGATTGTTGCGCCCCGCAGGCCAATGGGCTCTGTCCCAGCCCACCCGCGGGGGCACCTGATACCCCCTTCACCAGCACTCACCGTCTGTCTGGCTGGCCTTTGCGGTGCCCCGTGTTAGCTGAAAGTCATCACACATTCAGTGCTCACCAGCGGCACTAAAAGTCTCCAGAATGACGAACCAAGCTGGGCGTCATCTTGGACGTTGCCCTCCCTGGGAATGGCAACTCACGAGATAGGCGTGCGGCCGACGCCTTACAAGCGACTTGCGGTCCAATCAGACTTTCGTCCTCAGACAAGGCCGTCTTTCGTAAGCCAGGCCCGGTGGGACAGGATTTCTCTCTGCCACCGCGCTGCAGCATCTCAGTGGTTGTCCGTCACAGACGGCGCACACCAATGAGAGCCGTCAGGCTGGCCGTCGATGATCATGGCTGCTTGAGCACAAGCCAGCAGTTCTTGTGGTAGGACTGAGCCGCATGCATGGCTCGACTGCGAACAAAGAAGTTGACTCTGCACTCTGCACTCTGCAAATGAACTGCTGCTTGCCTGGGCCCGGTCGATGTGGGAACACACCAGGTTGATATCTTTTATCCTTGATGCTCACCGCTCCGTGCTCCCGACCAAGGTTCTCCACCCTATATCCGACCGGTCAACCTGTCTGCACAATGCGTTGGCATTGTAGCCGGCCACGACAGAAGCTTCCGTTCTACTATCTCATCCGGCGCTTCAGCCGACCTACCGTCTCTGCGTGCAGTTGCGTGTGGCCATCCTCCAGCCGCCACGTCAGTAGACTTGCTTTTCCCCGCCAGGAAGCTGGCAAACACTATCTCTCAGCAGACACTCTCGATGGTAACAAACACGGCACGCTATGTTCTTGCTGCTACCATCACTGGTCACGAGCACCGCTAGTCTGCATCATTGCGCAGACTTCTCCACGATGGATGAATGAACGACTTCACTGAATCATCAGGTCAGTCTCCAAGGTATTTCCATTGTTAAGCCTGTGGCCATGCCTCTGCCACCAGCAGATCCCTCGAGGGCAGGGTGGATGTCTGTCTGCGAAGCAAACAACCCACAGTAATACCATGCACAATCATAACATCATAGTGGCCTGAAAATTGCTATACTACACGTATCTGCTGCTACAGCAAGCCTTCGGACTGAGCTATGTGCGATTGAGAGGGGACGGTCTTGGTCTAATGTGATTCTAGTGTTCCTTTGAATGGAGACACTCAAGGAAGGCCACCAGTCACCTCGCAAGTGCTCCTTGACTGACAGCCAACAAGGTACGAAGGTCTGATATACTAGACCTGGGTCATGCTATTATTATGCTCTGTGTACTCCGGATTTCAAAACAAAAACAGAGCTTCACCACTCTGGTGCCCTATCCATTTGCTGTCGATGACTGATTCTAATTCAGCCAGGTCGGGGTGTTGCGCTGGAGTTGTGTGATTGATAAGCTTTGTCCCTGGCGACAAGGGACACTGCTTGAATCTTCATTTGGTATAAGAACTTGATGTTTGTGTGAAGCTATTCACAACACATTCAATACAAGAATACAAGCATCATGAGGCCATCAACCAAGAGCAAATTGAGATGCGCTCCTGGATTGCGGGCTACCCCAATCTCCTGGTACTGACCCCCCCTCCCCGCTCATCCACGCCCCTCCGCACTTTTTTCCGCGCTATCGGGCAGTCGGGGCGGCACACTTAAGTCCGGCAGGCACTGATTGGGGCCCTGCTGCAACATCGACGAGTGAATGCAGGGATCCGTCAATGCTTTAGGACTGGTGATCTTCTGCGACTTGCGCCAGTAAGAGCCGACCTGAACCTTTCCACCATCCAGACCCGCACTCTTTGCGACCAACAGACCAAAACCCAGGTTGCGATTGTAATCATCCGCCACGGCATACACACAGAGAATTGAATTTCAGAACTCGGAAACAGTCGCAGACAACGGGTTCTGAAGCCAGGACCTGCCATGTCGAAGATACTGGGCCACCAAGTCCGATAGCGAACCCTGCCGTCTCGTCTCTGGTCTCTCTGGTCTCTGCTTAGCCTCGACCATTCCCTTTCCTCTCCCACTTCCCCGTCTGCGGTTCGCCTTTGCAATTCGCCTTCGGCCTCCGGTCCTGCTCCTGCTCCAGCATTCTTTTCTCTGCATCGCACGTACGCGTACACGTCTATGGACCGCGCCAGCATTCACCGACTCGCCCTTGCACCCTCGCGCCCGTCCCCTTGCCACATTAATCCACGTCTGAGTCGCAACCACGTACTGCCACTGTAGGACTCTTAGAGCTCGCCCGAGCAGACAGGATGGACGCGGAGGATCGCAAGGCAGATGCGTCTCCAGCCGTCAAGATGGAGGACGGTCTGAGGGAGAACATGTCGGCTTTCAAGACGAGGCGCAGTGCTTCTACCTCCCCCAACGAGTCGAAGCCCTCGAGATCCTCGAGTCTGTCGCCAGGAGCAAAGGCAGACAACGAGAGCACCTCGACACCCGAAAACGATCCTGCGCCCAAACTCTCGAGAAAACATTCCTCCAAAGCCGTCACTCGTACACCGCCCCTGTTCAGCCACCTTCCAGATGTCACAGAAGAGTCCATGGCGGCCTTTCAGGTCATCCCCGACTGCCTGTACGGGGCGAAACACATGGGGTCGTCAGAACATGATGCGTTGGATTGTGATTGCGCCGAAGAATGGCGTAAGTTCCCCCTCATCAAGCCTGCACTGTCGTCGACCTCATTCATTAGGCCTTTGTTTTTGACCTCTGTGAACAGACAATGGCCAGAACCACGCCTGTGGTGAAGACTCTGACTGCATCAATCGAGCGACCAAGATGGAGTGTGTTGATGGCGACTGCAACTGCGGCTCCGGCTGCCAGAATCAGCGCTTCCAGCGCAAACAATTTGCACGTGTTTCTGTCATCAAGACTGAGAAGAAGGGCTTCGGCCTCAGGGCCGATGTCGACCTGCAGCCCAATGATTTCGTGTTCGAGTACATTGGTGAAGTCATCAACGAGCCTACTTTCCGACGAAGAATGATGCAGTATGATCAAGAAGGTATCAAGCATTTCTATTTCATGTCGCTGACGAGGACTGAATTTGTCGACGCCACCAAAAAGGGCAACCTGGGGCGGTTCTGCAATCACTCCTGCAACCCAAACTGCTACGTGGACAAGTGGGTGGTTGGTGAAAAATTGCGCATGGGCATTTTCACCGGCCGTGCAGTCAAGGCCGGCGAAGAACTGGTCTTCAACTACAACGTGGACCGCTACGGCGCTGACCCGCAGCCCTGCTACTGTGGTGAGCCAAATTGCACAGGGTTCATTGGCGGCAAGACCCAGACAGAGCGTGCCACCAAATTGCCCCTTGCGACCATTGAGGCGCTGGGTATCGACGATGGCGACAGCTGGGATACCACTGTCGCGAAGAAACCCCGCAAAAAGAAGCCCACCGAGGACGAGGAAGAGTACGTCAATAGCGTGCAGCTTCGTGGCCTCGATGAGAGCGGTGTCACTAAGGTCATGGCCGCCCTGATGCAGTGCAAGGAAAAATGGATTGCCGTCAAATTGCTACAGCGCATTCAGAACGCCGACGATGACCGGGTTCGCAACAGGGTTGTGCAGATGCACGGCTACCAGATCCTCAAAACGACGCTCAACGCCTTCAGAGATGACAACAACATTGTTCTACAGATTCTCGACATACTTTACAAGTTTCCACGGTTGACGAGGAATAAGATTGCCGATTCCAACATTGAGGCAGTGGTTGAGAGTCTCACCCCATCGGAACATGAGGAGGTGGCGGCCGAATCGAAGCGCCTACTGGAAGAGTGGAGCAAATTGGAGACGGCTTACCGGATTCCTCGAAGGAAATTTGACCCCGCCGCCCAGCCCGCCAACTCTTTCGAGGAACGCCGAAAGCACGACCACAAGGAAGAGACACAGTCGAAGCCGGTCATCGCGCCTGGAGTAGTAATTCCAAAGGGCCCGAAGAGCAACATCCCACAGCGAAATGCAGCATACTTTGCTCCGCGGCCGCGACGGGTATTCCCAACCGGCAATGCTCTGCCACAAGGTTGGTTTATGGCCAAAGACGCGGAGGGGAAGGTGTATTACTACTCCCAAGGCGGGACCGTGACCTGGCAACGCCCAACTGTGCCGGCCCAGGCGGCCAAGGTGCCTTCGAAGAAGCAACAACACGATCAGGCGGTCATGGATATCATTGAGAACCTCAGCAAGGAGCCTACGCCTAAGCCCTCTGCCTCACTAACCCCACAGCGACAGAGCACTCCCGTCCCAGATGTCAAGAAGGAAAAGTGGCGTTCTCTGCCGGTCGAAAAGCAGATGAAGATCTATGAGAACACGGTACGTCTATCACTTCGCCGCCCTGACCCTGTCAACTGACATGCAGTCAAGCTCTTCCCACACATCAAGCCTGTCGTGGATAGGTTCCGCCACAAGTTACCCAAAGAGGAACTTAAGAGGTTCGCCAAAGACGTCAGCAAGAAGCTGGTGGCTTCAGACTACAAGAACAAACGCGTAGAAGACCCTACCAGTATCACTGAGAAACAGGAGAAGAAGATCCGCAAATTCGTGAAAGAATTCTTCGACCGTGCAGTACAAAAGTACCACGAGCTCGAAAAGCGGAAGAAGGCAGAACGTGCAGCGGGACCGAGCCACGAAAAGACGAAGGAGCCGAATAGCGAAGCCATCGCATCTGTGGAAACGCCAGGCACCACCGAGCCTGCTGGTGACGAACTCCCTGTCCTTAGTGACGCCGAAGACGGCGCAACAGGTTCTCCGGAGCGCAAGCGAAAGCGAGACGAAGATGATCTCCTAGATGCTAGTCTCACTCCTGATGAGCCACCGTCGGTGAAGCGTCTGAAGGACGATGACACGATGGAGGATTCAAGCCCGCCGCCGCCGCCGCCACCCCCAGAGGAGGCGATGGATGTTGACATGACCCCGACTCAGGTAGCAGAACTCTCATGCGAGCAGGAACAAGCTCAACGGCTTGCCGACGAAGCTGAGCAGGATAGGCTCCGCCAGGAACAGGACCTGCAGCGTGAAAATGAGGAAGCAGAGAAGTGGTTTGAGATGGAACAGAAGAGCCAGCAAGTGGCCGCGACTAACGGAGTCTTGTCTGAGGGCGCCAGCGTGAATGGGACATCGCCAACCGCAGAGTGAGGCGATGGCTCCCATGAGGAGGCCATGAAGCGTGAAAATGAGGGGTTGAAGCAACAGGTTTTGGAGCAGTAATGACAGCTGGTGGGTCCACCCGTGGTGAGGGTTGGACAACAAGGAGGATAGCACACGTGCAAACAAAAGAGAGAGAGCTGCCCACTTGCTTTCCCCCCGGTTGGTGCTAGATACGTCTATCCTGAGATATTCAGGGACACCAGTCAAGAGGGGCTGTACGATCGCAATCTCATTTCTTGCAGCAGCATTATTAGGCTCGCTTGGTGTTTATCACGGAAGGGCTGTTCGGATCCGACGCTATTGTATATACGCCGGTGTCATTGTGCAAGAAGAAACGCGGATGGTCAGTGTTCACGGACCAGGGCAGGGCTGGCAGGGCGGCCAAGGTGTGGACAAATTCTCGAGGGTTGAGGGAGCAGCCGCCTGTTCTACGGAGTTATAATGGAAAGTCATGATACCAGCGCATCTGCATTTGGAGACGGCGTGCCTCAAGGGGATTTTGCACTTTTGGAACCGGCGTTTTCGGGGGGTTGTGAAGGTCACCACCCCCCTTTTGGACTCGGGGCGGGATCAACAGCACTGGGCGGGCGCCAGGGTCGCGTGGAAACAGAAGGCCGATCGAGGATGCTGGCGCACAGGCACTGCACACTGCGCGGCACATACAGCCAGGCTTTCGAAGGGTGCATCGGGGAGGCTCTCAAGCAGCTCCGCTCCTGCTAATGACTGCATCAACCTGCTGTACCCCGAGGGGGCCAGCCCAGCTTGCAGTCGGGATGAAGATGAGGGCGAAGGGACTGGGAGGGGGGGTCTGGGAAAGGAGTCTGCGCGACGCCTCCTGGCCTTGCAGGGGGACCCCCCCCTTCCATCTTCCCCGAGGCAATCATGCCTCTTTCAAGCTCTTGGGGAAAGCCCAACAAAATAGATCAATTACAGATCACATTCTACATGTTGATTCCCACCTGCCTTCATGGAGATTATTGGGCAGTATGTCTGACCCTTGACAGCCTTTGAGAGCATTGTGTACGCAGATTGTAGATGCCAGAATTAGTGTGACTGCCCACATTTACTTCCTATACTAGATAGAACATCTGTGTGAAGAGCGTCCGATGGGATAGTCTGCAAGGCATTGCAGAAGCAACAACAATATCTGACGAGGTCTCCCATTGTCCTCTTCTGCAATCTTCAATTACCCACGCGAGCTTAGAGGTCCCAGCTCAATTAGACATGACCTATTTTATGTGAGGTTCTTATTTCATGAGTGTCCTGTCCGGATGGGATAAGAACCCATCCAGCTGCTGCCCACCCTCTTACCAGAGTGGGTTGGTCCCCAACAGCACAACTCGGTCGTATAGCGACATGATCTCCGAATTGCTCCTTCAGTTTTCAGTCTCTTCCGAGGCTCCTTTTTTTATTGCAATGAAAGGGATGTCAGCTACGGTGTGAGACGGGTATCGTCGGCGGCTCGGACAACCTCAATCCCAGAATGTCCACCCCCACCGGGAGGGTCCGGGCTCCACGGACTATCTCTCAACTCACCTCGTCCATTCACCTTTATGAACCCCCATCTTACCTCGCCTGCTATCCTCCTCTTCCACCACCTGGTGCCCTATTCAGTCTAGGTCTCCAGACTCCGGCATGACAGACTCCCCAAACGAATATGTAGATCCGGAGGGGGGTGCTCCCATTCTGTGGAAACACCCCAGCCCCTTCGACACACAGCTCGCCCGGTTCATGCGCCATGTCAGCCGCAAGTATGAGATCAAGCTGGAGACATACCCCATGCTGTACCAGTGGTCGATCGACAACACCGCCGAGTTCTGGGGGGAGGCGTGGGAGTTCTGCGGCGTCACCTGCTCTCACCCGTACGATGCCGTGCTGCCGGGCGGCGGTGGGGCGGCCATGTTCCCCCGGCCGGACTTCTTCTCGGGCGCGCGCCTCAACTTTGCCGAGAACTTGCTCTTCCCGGCCAACGTGGACGTGGACGCCTCCGGGGTTGCCGTCATCACCGCTACGGAGAGATCCGGCGACGTCGTCGAGACCTCGTGGGCGGAGCTGAGGGAAGCCGTTCGCCGCTGCGCCAACGCGCTACGGGCCGCGGGGCTGAAGCAGGGCGATGTCGTGGCGGGCTACGTGTCCAACCATGTTCAGGCATTAGTTGCTATGCTGGCCGCTGCATCAATCGGGGCCGTCTGGTCGGGAATCAGCCCCGACAACGGCGTCTCGGCCGTGCTTGACCGGCTGGCGCAGCTCGGGCCGAAGGTGCTGTTCGCGGACGACGGGATGGTCTACAACGGCAAGGAGTGGTCGAGCACGGCAAAGACGTCGGAGATAGTGTCGGAGCTCACCAAGAAGGGGCTCGAGCTGGTCATAGTTATCAGAAATCTCCCGGACGGGGACCTCGGGCTCGAGGACCTGAGGGGCAAGGTCGCGAGGGTGGAGGAGTACGAGAGCTTCCTCGGCAGCTCATCAGACGATCAACTCCGTTTCGAGCAGCTGCCGCCCTCACACCCTCTGTATATCCTCTTCTCCTCGGGAACGACCGGCTTGCCCAAGGCTATCATTCATACCGCCGCTGGGACACTCATACAGCACAAGAAGGAGCACTTCCTTCACTGCTCCGTTTCGCCGGCGTCCCGGATGCTCTACTACACCACCACGAGCTGGATGATGTGGCACTGGAGTGTCTCCGCCCTGGCGGTTGGTGCCTCCCTCGTCCTGTACTCGGGCTCGCCCTTCAGGCCCCACGGGTACTCCTCAATACCAAAGCTCCTCTCTGAGCTGCGGGTCACACACTTTGGCACAAGCGCCGCATACCTGGTAGCCCTGGAGGCCAACAACGTCCGCCCCGTCGACGACCCATCTCTGGACCTCAGCCACCTCGAGGCCATCTACTCGACCGCGTCGCCCCTGCCCCCCTCGACCTTCAGCTTCGTCTACGAGGCCTTCCCCAAGACGATCAACCTGGGCTCCATCACCGGCGGCACCGACATCATCTCGCTGTTCGGCGCCCCTTGCCCGCTGGTGCCCGTCCGCGTGGGCGAGATCCAGTGCGCCGGGCTGGGGATGGCCATCAAGGTTGTGGACAGCACCTCCGCGGCCGACGATCCCAGGCCTGTGGACCCTCCCGATGCGCCTGGGGATCTGGTCTGCGTGAAGCCGTTCCCGTGCCAGCCGTTGACGTTTTACGGGGAGAATGGTAACGAGAAGTACCGTTCTGCCTAGTAAGTCTTCTCCTGGCTGTTTTCGCACCCAGATACCACTTTGCCTGTCCACATCAAACCTATACTCACAAGCTAACAATTCCCAGCTTTGAACGCTTTCCAGGAATATGGCATCACGGTGATTTTATCCAAATCACCTCAACCGGCGGCCGTGAGTACATCAATCTTCTCAGCACCGTGCCATTTTACTATCATGCCCCTTGTACCACCTAAACCTATCACTCCGTATCCCGTCGCCAAAACTCTAACACACTTCGCCTCCCAAAGTGAAAATGCTCGGAAGGAGCGACGGCGTCCTCAAGCCCGCAGGCGTCCGCTTCGGCTCGGCCGAGATCTACAACATCCTGACCAAGTTCTTCGCGGCCGAGGTCGAGGACTCGGTGTGCGTGGGCCGGCGGCGGCCGGACGTCGACAAGGACGAGACGGTCTGCCTCTTCGTCGTGATGGCGCCGGGCAAGGCCTTCGCGAAGGGCGACACGGACGCGCGGATCCGCGCCGTCATCAAGGCCCAGCTCAGCCCGCGCCACGTCCCCGCCGTCGTCGAGGAGTGCGGCCCCGCGGGTGTCCCCAAGACGGGCAATGGCAAGAAGATCGAGGTCGCTGTCAAGCAGATCCTCTCCGGTATGGAGGTTAAGACGAATGCCAGTGTTGCGAATCCGGAGGCGTTGGAGTGGTTCAGGAGGTGGGCCGAGGAGCACCCTTGATCAACGTACCTCTGTTTCCGTTGGGCGAGGAAAAACAAAGAAATAAAGGGGAGAGGCGTTGGTCACTCACATTGCAAAAACGAGGTGCGGTAAAATCGGAAGCAGGGTCATCGGTGGCTTAGATTCTGTTGATATTCACTGTCTAGATGCTAGATGCCTTGGGGTCTATTATGCCCAAGCATACAGTACATCGCGTCGCACCTACAACCAGGGCATTGCGCGCGCACCTACACATGCCAGTTCCCTCCCAAAACCATCCCAAATTGGACACCTGAACGCCGCAGATGCTCTAATATAACATTTACTCAAGAAGTTTGAAAAGTCTACTCAATGTCTAGCCGCTCGGCCCCGCGCCTCCATTGCCACTCCCTCTTCCTCGGCTGTCGTCGAGCAACAGATGCGGCTTGATGTAGTCCTCATCCAGCTGCCTGAAGAGAGCCGAGGGATCTTCCGAGGTAAGTAGCTGCTTAATAGCGCCTGCTGCTGATTTGGCCCCTTCGGTCAAGGTGGCGGCTCTCTCCCGTGTCCCCGAGAGCACCGGCTGAGAGGCTGCTGAGCTCTCACCAGGTGGAACGCTGGTCGGTGGTACAGGGCTCGCCCGTCGTTTCGGAGCGGCAGGCGGCAGGTCGGAGATATCGACGTCGCTGCCCAAGTCAGAGTCTGTGACGCTGGCAGAGTTACTGCCGAGCAGGTCAGACTGTTCAGGGTCGGGGAAGTTGGCTCTAGAGCCCTTCCGGCTTATACTCGCTGGCCGGTCGAATCCATGCGGGCTTCGGTGGCCTGACGACCAGCTGTGAGGATCACTGCTACCGTTGCGCCTCCCGTTAGAGTTGCCATCCACCCGACCTAAAGACAAGGTCGAATTCGTCCGTCGCGGTATATATCCAATCCCTGTGCCCGAGCGCTTATAGTAGCTGCCTCCACCGATAGCTTCGATATCGAACTCATCATCCGAGTCGATCTCTTCCACCACACCCGTGCGGATATTCAAGATTTCCAGCATTCGAGCCGTTGTGCCTCCGAAGATGATCACCGTCAACACCACCACCACCAAGACTGTTGCCTTCAGTGCAAATCTGTCATTTCCAGTGATGAGCGCCGCCAAAGCCACACCTACGGCACCTCGAAGTCCAGCCCAAAATAGCATTGCCTGATAGTTGTAGGGCAATTCATCTGGCTGGTCCATGATTCCTCGGCGCTGGGCCTTGTAGCGGATGAACCAATTGATGGCTCGTGATAAGGGAAATACCGCAACCCATCTCGCAGCGCACACAGCCAAGACGGTGACAATGGTGAGCAAAGGCTTGTACTCAAGATCCTCTCCGGTGAAAAGTGAGAGGCCTAGGTAAATAAAAATAAAGTTTTCTGACAACTGCGCAAGGACCTGGAACAGGTACTTGGTTGTAAGCTGGGTTCTCCGGGACATGTTGAAGTAGGCATAGTGCTTGAGAGTGATGCCGCAGAAGAGCAAAGAGACGATGCCTGACATCTTGATGGCCTGAGAGAAGAAATAGGTCGAATAGGCGATCAAGACTATCAGACAGCTCTCAATCTTGGGGAATCTCCGGACATATGTGTATTTCAGACACAGCGCAGCACCGATTCCGACAGCAACGCCGATAGCCAAGCTGCCGAAGAAGTCGAACAGGAAAGTGCCGATACCATAAAAGAGGCTTGCCAGCCCGGACATCTCCTTGTCACCGTTCTTTGCCTTTTGAGCGGCCTCGAAGATGACGATCGCAATGGCGTCGTTGAGAATGGCCTCGCCAAATATGATGGTGTATAGCTTGGGATCGACCTTGTAGGAGGTGAAGATGGCGAGAATGGTGACAGGGTCCGTAGCAGATAGTGTTGCGCCGACCGCGATTGCATCCGTCCAACCCATGTTTAGGCCATCGAGGGGGACCCGTGTGTACAGCCATAGAATAACGCCGATGGTGAAGGCGGAGAGGAAGGTGCCGGCGAACGCAAATGTCAGGATCGTACCAATGTTCCGGAAGAAGTTGGCTTGGTGTAGTTCGTAACCTGACGAGAGGATGATGGGGGGCAGCAGCAGGTTGAAGAAGATCTGGTAGTCGAAGCTGACGAGGTTCTGTAGGTTCTCACCACCGGCGACCCGAAGTGTCAACCCAACAACCATGCCTGGCGGGTGTCAGTAACAGCTCTAAGGTGTATGGAAGGCCAGGGAGTGGGGGAGGCCGAGGACGAACCAGCAAAGATGGAGGCGACAGTCTCGTGGATGGCAGTGACCTTCCTCTGCTGGAGGAAGTAGCTGGTGAACAGAGCTACTATGAGCAGCACGATGAGGATGAAGAGGGCCCACGAGGCGTAGATCTCCTTCTGGGATGCGTCCTCGCCGTCCGGGTCGGCATCTTCAGAGGCGCGCCGAGCAATGTCGGCGGCGTGGCCGAGGACGTCGGCCAGCATGGTCGCGATCCAGCCGGCGCCGGCGGGGTCAGATCAGAGAGAGGGGGTGTCGACGGAGTGAGTGGGAATGGGTGTGACCAAGAAGTATCTCATGGGTGGCGGCACAAGGGTGGCGGGCGCCGCATTCGATGCTGTTGTCGTGAGGTTGAAGACGAGGGAGGGGTGGGAGCTGAAGCTTTGGTTAGGCTGAAGCTGTGCGTGGTTGAGGTCGAGCTCTCGCGAAGGGATCGGATACTGCAGGCTAGGCGTTCACCAGGAAGTGCCAAGACGTGTATCGCAGTATCGCAGTATCGCACTTGTTAGTGTCGTGGGGCCCGATGTGATGCGATGGACGCCCAGATGGTCTAGAAGGGTTGGCAGTACATGTATATCAAGCTGCCTATTCTGGGACGGAATTAGGCCAATGCCACTTGTACTTCTGGCCTCTCTCGGTCCTATCCGAAGTTTAGAGGAAGGGAGACCAAGGACAGGCCCAGATCCAGGTTGATTCGTTGGTGCTACGCAGCAGGTTACGTCGATAGTGTCCAAGTGGGGGCTCGGTGACCAGGTTAACAAGGGATACGTAATGCTTCACGTGATGTTATATGGGCCAGTTTTAATAAGATCTGGAGCTTGCTGTTGCTGTTTAACATTGCGCAGTACCGTCAAATACCTGGGTACTTGCTGTACACAGTATTGAAACTGATGGAGAGTCTTCATTCAAGAGGATCGTTCGTGTTCACCTGCGGCTCACAGACATTGCGTTCACAAATGGAGCGACTGTTTTGACTGACTGAGAAGTGCTTCAGCAAGATCTTGCACAGATGATACCAGTCACATTCAACTCGACACCTGACCAAATGATGGTATCACCCATGCATCCTGTCAGCCTGTTTACGATATGCTATTCTGGACTGCAAAGACGGAGTGCCTGTTGTTGAGCACAGACTATTACGTACAAAGTATGCGGTGCAACAACTGAGTGAACATTTGAGGAAGGGTTTGTGGAGACCTGTCGAGATAGGTATGTAGATAGGTAGGGAATGCAGAAGATAGAATCCTGGGGTAAACAGGGACGATTCTGGAATGGACTGCCGACTGCTTAGAGCTCTGGCCGGCCCGTTTTGAGTGGGGAATGGAGGACGGCGGACGGAGTATGGAGCATGGAGCATGGAGTATGGAGTACTTTGGTACACGACGAAAGACACTACCCGGAGTACCTGCAGGCTGGGTGCAGCATCGCGTGGCCGCTCCCAGGTGGGCTGTGACGTCTGCCGCTTGGTGTCAGCCAGCCAGAACACGCCTCACCAGCTTCTAATTATGTCCGTCTGCTGAACGTCTCTCACCTCCCTACTGGCCATCCCATCTGTCGTGCCTGACACCTCGCAGCATTGGACCCTTGAAGTCTCGTGGCATCCTCTGACTTGGCCTGCTTGGTCGCATGATGGCCCGCCATCCCGAACTGAACCTAATCCGCAGCGCAACCTTAACCTCGAGCAGTCAGTTCCGTCTTGCCCTTCTACATTGAACCTCATCTCGTCCTTGGACAACCACCTATACTCCAATCCCCCCTTTCATGGATATCATATAGTACCTACCCTGAACTTGATCTTCCTTCTTCCATTGCCTCGCGGTAGCACATCCAGTTGGCGTGCCGATATTGTCGTCCATTCATTTTCACTCGTTCGGCGGCACAACCGGAAACGCGCATTCGCAAACCGCGAGCACTCCGGTACTCCAGCCACAGTTGAGCCCGACAACCCGGACTGTTCCACACTCCTTGTCACGCATGACTTCGCCATTTGCCGAGTCTTCGACTAAAGGTCGCCCCTCCGCCGAGGTCGACGGTCCTAACACCTCATCCACGAGCAGTCAAGGGCCCACAACCCCCACCCGTAGTAGCTCCTCCCTCGACGGCCCCGACCGCGAAGACAATCCCGGCGGTGTCAACGAACAATCGCCCCTCCTTTCCCCGGAGCCCGACGGGAGCGATCGGGGCAGTGAACGGCATGGCTTTCTTGAGCGACACGCCTCGGCGCAGGAGCCCGACGAGTTTCAGTCTACAAAGAGCCTCTGGTACTTGCTGGTCCTGACCATCAGTATAGGCGGACTGCAGATTGCGTGGTCTGTTGAGCTCTCAAATGGCTCTCCCTACCTGATGTCGCTTGGCCTGAGCAAGTCGCTCATGGCACTGGTCTGGATCGCTGGGCCGCTTTCCGGCACCCTGGTACAACCGTACGTAGGCATGCTGAGCGACAACTGCAGGGTGCCCTGGGGGAAGCGGAAGCCCTTTATGCTCGGCGGGGCTGCCGCCACAATCGTCTCTCTCATGATCCTGTCCTGGACCAAGGATATTGTCGGCGGTTTCTTGAGCCTCTTTGGGGCTGATCCGACGTCTCAGGGCGTCAAGGTAACCACCATAGTAGTTGCGGTGATATGGGTCTACATCCTTGACTTTGCTATCAACACAGGTGGGTGGGAACCTTATGTGCTACTGCTACTGTCGACGACCTGTCAGTGTCACTAATTCGATACTCGTTAGTCCAAGCTGCAATCAGGGCCTTCATCGTGGACTGCTGCCCGGCTCACCAGCAGGAAGCTGCCAACTCAATGGCAAGTAGGTTGACGGGGATTGGAAATATTATTGGCTACATCGCGGGATACGTCAATTTGCCCCAGATCACATGGTGGCTGGGCAACACCCAGTTCAAGGACCTCTGTGCCATAGCGAGCATCGCTCTAGGATCAACAGTGTTGATGAGCTGTTTGCTCATCAAAGAGAGGAATCCGCAGCTCGAAGAACCTAAGACAGCGAACCGCAAGCAAACTGGTGTGTTCTCGTTCTTCATCAGCCTCTTCGCATCCATGAAGAGGCTGCCGCCGCAGATCAAGAAGGTCTGTGTTGTCCAGTTTTGCGCATGGATCGGCTTCTTCCCCATGCTATTCTACACATCGTCCTACATTGGCGAGATATATGTCCAGCCATTTCTCGAAGAAAACCCGAACATGACGCCCGAAGAGATTGACGAGCTGTATGAGAAGGCAACAAGAGTTGGGACGTTTGCGCTGCTGATTTTCTCAATCACCAGCTTGCTCACAAATGTCTTTCTACCTTTCTTCATCGCACCAACATATGACAGCCAGCCCATAGGAGAAGCCCCGGGCGAGGGCCCGGTCACCTCTTTCCGGGATCGCGGTGAAGAGAAGAAGGCTTGGACAGATCGCTTAATTATCCCTGGCTTGACGCTCCGCCGCGCTTGGCTGCTCTCACAGCTGCTCTTCATGGGCAGCATGCTCTGCGCGGTCCTTGTCCGGACAGTACCGGCAGCTACAGTGCTCGTTGGCCTGGTTGGCATCACCTGGGCACTGACGCTCTGGGCACCGTGGGCAATCATCAGTGCAGAGATCAGCCGAAGGGATGCGCTCCTCCGCCAGAAAAGAAGAGCTTTCTCGCCACCGGGAGCCGCGGGCTCATCCTCCAATGCGGCTTCCGGCTTTGACGGTTACACTTCCGACCAAGACCACAAACTAGACGGGTCCGAAGGCGAGCCCGACCAGGCAGGCGTTATACTAGGCATCCACAACATGGCCATTGCTGCGCCGCAGATCATCGCCACGGTCGGCTCGAGCCTCATCTTCAAAATATTCCAGAAGCCTAGAGGGACACCCGGCGACCACTCGATCGCCATCGTGATGGCTATAGGCGGTGTCGCGGTGGGGGCCTCGGCGTGGTTCATTCATCTGATTAAGGACGAGCCAGCCAGTCTACCTGCAGATGACGCGGCATCGGACGCGGAAGAGGGCAGTATGTCTTCGCCGGGTTCACCAAGCGCCGATCGCGCGCCTTACGACAGGGTGCGCAGTACCGAGCAGCTGCCAAGGGCTAGCCTGGAAAGAGCGACGTTGATGAGGAACAAGAGCTTCTCCGGGATGGATTATGCTTAGGTTGCTGGTCAAGGCTGTTTCTCTACCAAGAGCAAGCGCGGTGGCGTGGCTGGAGCGACTGATTTCGGCGTTTTACTTCAAAGTGTATCATCATATGGCCATAGAGTTCACTGAATTTTCTGGGGGTTGGTCGGTGCTCGTAGAAGAAGCCGCTTTTGGATTGTCATACGGTGTTTGGATAGGTTTTCTGTTTCGATTATCAATACTGATACTGCAGAATTAGATGCATTCTATAGTCTCTTCGAAAGACAAAGAATGGACAGAGCAGAGGCGCGCAATTTGTGTACCACAAGAGCAAGTTCTACCCAGTGATACAAAAGCTACACAAGAACACCAAACACTAGTTATACCCGGCTTACAGAAGACAACAACCGCATGCAGCGACGTGTTGATGACAGCACCGCCTAGGTGCTACTGAGTCTCGTGCTTGTCTGTTACACCGCTGCAAGCATCGCCACATTAACGTCTGATTGCTTGGTGTCTATCCATCTAACCATGTGCCATCCACATCTTGCTCCGCTGCCTCACGGGTCGTTGTGTGAAGCGCCTCTTACTCCGCTACACCCGCGCACAGAGTTCGGCCTCTCCACAGGTTGCGGACGGCGTCAATGTTGCGCTACGAGACCATTGCCTGCCAGCCAGCTGCGTCTCCCAGAAAAGCTCCAAGCTGCTGCGCAATACAGATCTACACTGTCGTCATCCCTGGGCTTGCGTGTTTCTATCTATTCTTCGGAAGCTGCGCAGTTTGCGCCGACCCCTGACGGCTACAAACCGGTGTATTTATCCTTTGCACTTCACATCACGTACTGCCCTGGTGTGGATTTTTGTTACACGACTTTCGTTCTGGCCAAATTTGAGGAGCAATTGAGTTTCGTCTTCGAATACAGCTTGTAGAGGTCCTCAAGATTTTGACAAATGCCCACAAGGTTAAAGGAATGCTCAAGATATCTACACAGGCACGGGAGCTCACCGTCTTTCACTTTGCATGTTACCTCATAGAATTTGAGACCCACCAACTGGTTAGCTCAAAAGATGGTAAGCGGAATTACGCGAGACGCATACTTCTGTCATACACCGTCTGGGTTGTGTGCTTGTTCATGGGTGGAAATTACGGGTGCCAGGCGTAAGCACGCCAGCAGGCGTCGAATATAGAATGTTTTCTTGGCTGGAAACTTTGTTTCACATTTAGACATAACACCGTAGAAGAGCTGATTCAGGATAATTGCTTTCCAAGTCCCGGTGCCGAAGTCGTAGCGGGAACGGTACTTCGGCCCCCTGGCCTGAGGCTAAAAGACCACACCCGCCGGTGAGGTCCGACTTACACCAGGGGTGTCCCACTTTGAAGATCCCTATGCAGATCCCTACACAACGGAACGTCCACTCCGCAGGACATTCTGCATTCTGGTTCGGAGCTGGGGTGTCGAATTACGAAGCTCTTGAGGGCCAAATTGAGAAGTGCTGCTTCAGGTTCCGCATCGTCACGTCGCTGACCAGCACGCTTTCCGGGCAGTTATTTTGGGTCATGCCCCCTATTCGATCCGGCGCGGCGGAACGGGCAGCCAGTCCAATCCTAGAACAATCATCTGAGGTGATGTTGACTCGCTGATCATGCTCAAATAAATTGCTGAGCGTCCCTCAAAGCATACGATCTTTCCTTAGACGCTGTTAGACAACATTGATTCTCGCCAACCGTCAAGATGCAACTCACCAGCTTCCTCCTCGCTAGTCTTGTTTCCGTCTCCCAGGCCGCGGTCATCTGGTAAGTTTCTCTTGTGGCATTGTCCGATATAGTATATTTCAATGTACCCCAAGCATGGTATGAATGTATTGGTCTATACGATTAAAGCGTATGGACCTTTATATAGCACAGTTCTCGGATAAGCTGAGATATGCCACAAGACATGATGATATACTGACATTATAGACAGGGACGGCAGATTTAACGACTTTACGAGTGCTAGCGACCTGAACAACTGTGAGCTACCTTCAATAACTCCAATACCCTGACCTGGGCACGTTCAGTGCTGGAACACGACTATACAGATCATTGCTTGTACTAATCTCAAACAGGGTCATGGAGCAACCAGGTCGGGCCATACCAGTACTACATCCACGGCTCCGAAACCGTGGATAAGTACATAGAACTCTCACCCGACTACGTCAACCCGGCCGACACCTCGTCCAAGCAAGGGGCCAAGTTCACGCTCGACAGCACGGCGTACTGGAACGGCCAGACCATGCGGCGCATCGAGCTCATCCCCCAGACCAGCGCAGCCATAAATCAGGGCAAGGTGTGGTATCACTTTACCATCTCGCGCAAGGACACGAACGCGCCCAGTGTGTACAGGGAACACCAGATCAACTTCTTTGAGAGCCACTTCACCGAGCTCAAGTCGGGCTGGATCAGCGGCGAGAGCGGCACCAGCAACCCCAAGCTGCAGTGGATGGTCAGCCAGCAGAGCAAGTGGAGCGTGGACGAGTGGCAGCCTGATGTCTTCTACAACTTTGCCTACGAGATCGTGAGTCGCCAAATTTTCCTGATATAGTGATTGTCTCCTGGACTGACACTGCCGCTATAGGATTTCTCGGCCAATACGGTTGGGCTCTGGCATTCTACCGGGGCGGCTGACCTGACCCAGGTGGTCGCACCAGTGTCGGCTTCGACTTCATCGAACGGGGCTGACTGGCACCTTGGCGTTCTTGAGCTGCCTCGTGATGGATACTCTGACGCCAATGAGGACTTTTACTTCTCTGGCGTCTACATAGAGTCTGGCTCTATCACCAAGACCGTTGCAGGCCCAGCTTAGAAGATGTGAGGAGGCTTTGACGATCTAAGACCCCTGCGGTCGAGACCTCAGGGGATTCGGAACATATTGTACATATCACACTCCCGAATGTATTTAACAAAATAGGGTTTGAGTATTTGAACACTTGCATGACTATCCCAATCCACATTATTGCGATGTCGTAGCCGATCAACTTAGGACATTACCGCACTAATGACTGCCCGTCAAAACATTGAAATAATCCAGCGCCTTGGCAAGCATGAATTACACCCTCTTCGTCACCCCTCTAGGACGCTGTGCCCAGTTGTTCTCGAGGTCAAAGAGTGAGCCCAGCTTAGGCAAGTCGCATCCGTCGACCATCTGGTCGAAGGGGAGTCACAGCTGGGCCGGTAGTAAATGCAGGAATGGTCGACACCTGCACATGGCGCTCTATAGTCTTGGTACACGGGCCTATGGTCGTGAAAACCTCGCCTGGTGTACCGAGGCCGGCCGAATTGGTACCCGAAATGCCATCCCAGCGCATACAGCTACAAGCAAATATCAGCACAGTTGCTCCCCGACATCTTATTCGACCGGGGAGGATGCGGGTGAAACGAGGGTTGGTAAGTAGGGACACTCACTATGAGGTGCCATCGCTGGAGCACCAGGAATCGTCGCAATGGACACTGCTTGTACCCGAGGGCTCGATCAATGTCAACGTAAATGGTGCTGTTATCGACGGCGTGAAGTCGACGCGCGTGAATGGCGGGAAGCCAGTTGTAGGCTCCCAGGTAGCCTCCTCGGAGCTCGAGGGGACGGGCACTGACAGGTGTGTGCCTGAGTGGGGTGGGATAATCTGCGTATTCTCAAGTTAAGAAGTGTATCGAACCCCAGAAATATAATATGACAGCGCTGAGGCAAGCGGGAGCGTGTATCAGTGCCTCTCCCAAGAATACACCGCCCAGGAAGATGTCGTCCACAACTGGGGTCAGGCATACGTACGAAGGTAACAGTACTCGATTCTGGTGCGCTGAATCCAGGTGTGAGCGTCCAAACGGTTGAGGGACGCGGAAAATGCTCAGTAGTCCAGGCCCAGGTAGGGGAAAACTCAGAAAAGGACGAACTGGGGACTGGCTCGGAAGAGGATGGAGGAGGGAGTGGCTCAGAAGATGATGCCGAAGAAAGTGGCTTGGAAGACGTGACAGGTGCTGGTGGTGCTTCAGAGGATGAGGGAGAAATTGAAGCAGACTCGGCGGATGTGGCAGGAGAAGTTAGTGCTGGTTCTGAAGAAGCAGTCGAGTTGATCGGCGGAGCTCCTGACACCGTTGAGGAGGCCGAGGGAGACTGAGAGGCTGATGTGCTTGAGTTGCCTAGCGGCGGGGCCTCTAGAGAGCTCGTTGGGGAACTTGTAGCGGGAGCTGAGGACGGCGGCGTCTGTGGTGAGCCCATCGGGGGATTGGTGAGGGTGGCTGAAGAAGACGATGCCTCCGTCGTCCCTTCTGGATTATCAGGATCCCTGGTGACTGTGACCCAGTCTGTTTCGGATACGGTACTCCTCTTCGCTAAAGCCAATGGGACACCTGGTATGGTAGTTGTCGTATAGACGACGTGAGGGATGTGGGTGACGGTTGTGGTGGTGAATGTCGTGCTTGTAGTGCTGAACAGATCTGTCTTGACAATGTCCCAGGTCGAGTACCCGGGGGTGGTGTAGATATTCGCGACCAATACGATGGTACTGATGGCGTACATCTCCCACGGATAGAGCGATAATGTTTCCCAAACAGTGGTGGTTTGCTTCCTGTCGACAGGATCAAAGTCATCATCATCACCGCCTCTTCCGCCCCATAATCTAGCCAATGCTGCTGGAGCTATCGCTATCGCGGCAAGGAGGAAATTGAGCTTCATGGTGGTTAAAAGGTGCTGGACAGGCTGTGCTATTTGTGAGATGAAATTAGCATCGCGATGAGACGTAAGCTGGGTTACTTCACATTAGTGCTGAAAGGAAAGGAGAGCTCAGACAGAATTTTGGTATTCGAAGGGATGATGCTATTTCTGCCTGCTCTGGAATAAGACGAGGCCAGTTGAAGTAATGAATCTCGACGCAGGGACTACCAGTCAGGTAAAGAGCCAAGATAACAGGACATAAAGGGTTTTGAAGTGCCTTCGGATTGCCTTTTTAATCTCCCAAGCTGGAAGTCCGTTCTTGCTGCTCCATCTGTCTATATTGTTCCTCCCAACCGAAGGCTGAATTCACTTCATCCCGTACATGTGCCGACTGTTGTGAACTTCAGGCCCACGAATTCGGATGATCTGGCTCGTGGTGGGTGTTGTTTGATAGCACACAGCGGGAATATGCAAGTTCCCTTTCCCAGGGCACACAAAAGCCTTCACTTTGAGATCGGGGAACACATCCACCGCAGATTGACATATGCAGGGCCTTATTTTCCGGAGGTGGAGCTTATCCCGGAGTGCCATAATTCTCCGATGACATGAGCAGTCGGGGGCCTCTCTATAAGTATCCTTATCATGCCATATCGATTTCCCACCTTACTTCAGACAGGTCGCGGTTGAAGACCGTCAACAACGAGTTCATGAGGACAGCAAGTGCCACCAGCAATGTCTCGGACTGGAGGCTGTTCTTCCAGATTTACATCAGATCCATCCCTCGAGTCTGACGCGGAAGACCAAGACATACACAAGATAACATTTATCTCCGTATGTGACCATCTTGGTGTGATGAGATGGCTGATCGGTAGTTCCTGTAAGAGGTCTCGTTCGTAGCTTCATGGCGACACCATCTTCCAAATAATATCACTCGTGACTCGCGGCCAATAATTCAGAACTGATCGCAGTGATGACAGGTTGTCCGTTCGCGAAGCCGACGTATGCCATGTACCAGGTCCAACGTATACTCGAGCTGGGAACACTCGTGTAAGGTGATGAACGTTGAACATCAATCATGTAAGTGACAGAAAGACCATTCAGGCTCGTCTTTCGATGACAACATTGGTTTGACCACCAGTCACCAGATTGGTCTGATCGCGACCGCGCTGGATCGATCCCGCTGGCCCGCGGACGGAGATGAGAATCACAGATGTGGCCGTACTTCGGGAGAGTTGTGGCCTACCTAGGGTGGTTCCACATGACCAGAATGAAAGACTGACTGTGCATGTAGACGGGCCAAATAAGTACTGCATAGCTAGCTTCCTGCAGACTCTACACTGGCGTCCCACCCCCTGGATCGTCATCGTCAGCCTCCATGAAGGAGTGAACGCCGGTAATTGCGTTAGGCCTCGGGTACGTTTCGGTAGATGCCGCAGCGTATTGTTGGCTGTATCTTCCAGCCGCCGAGAGAACCCACATTTTCAGCGGCAGGTCAACGAAATCATATGCGATTCGGAGGGCGTACGCAATCCTGTATGGACCCATTATGCCCCGTCCAACGTGTTCGGTCGCCCGAAGTATGTTCCTGGCGAGCTCCTGATTGTCCTCATCGTATGGCCGTTCTTCTTCAACTTCGTAACATTGGTTCAAAGCCTCCTGGAGGATCAGCATTGTTGCCCAGTAGCCGACTTCCACCGACCCAATCCACGGGCTCGAGAACATGAGGACGGTCATGAAAGGGGAAGTTGGGTCCGCAGAAGGCACCTCCACGGGCTGTGTTATTCCGCCCCCAGAGACTGCTCTCTCGTGCCAGACACGGTACTCGGAACGCAGCGAGCCCGCCTGTTCCAAGAGCAGTTTGACTCGAGCGGGATCTGGCGTGATACCGTGTCGCCTCTCTTCTCGAATGCTGTAACCCCAGCTTAATATCAGTGGGATCTTGGCCAGCAAGATATAGTAACCATCCTGGAATCTAACAAAAGGCGGCTTCGGGACACGCGTAGTGTCCCAAATATCCTGAGAACCCTCTTCTTTATTCATGGCGAAGTCAGACAGCCTTGACGAGAGGTTCTGCCACTTGGGTTGGTTGAGAAAGCAGTCCTCGCCGGCAAAGAGACATCGCACGATGATGATGGGGCGGAAACAGCTCAGCGAAGCCCTCTCAAAGGGCGTAGAGAAGGACTTGGGCCCGCGTGCCTGGATGAGCTTGGACACGCCGACGGCGTGCATCATCCAGCTCAGGGGGTTTGAGGTGCCTGCGAACAGCTCGAATAGGCAGCATAACATCGTAGCAGCCAGGGTCTCGGCCGACTTCCAGGCGACGGGGTGGTTGAGAGCTTTTTGGAGGCCGGCCAGGGACCGGCCGTAGACGTCGCGGCTCCTGCTGAGCTGAGCCTGGTCCCCCTTGGCCTTGCCTATCATCTGTAGCAGGTATGCGGACATGGCCGTGTCAAGCGTCTGGAACCTTCCCAGGTAGCTGATGAGCGAGGAGAACCAAGGGGCACTGTACACGATCTCCTCACGTGAGCAGACGTGGAAGAGCTCGCCGATTACACTGTGTATGAAAGGTACAGTTGATACACGCAGTGACTCGGGGATCTGGTTGTTCAGAGATCCAGCACTCCCAGCAGCTTGACCCCAGGCTTGTAATGGTGACTCTTGGGCCGTCGAAGGTACATTGGTGACAATCGAGCTCGAAGCTGAGCTTGAAGAGAAGTCTAGCTGAGTCTCATTGCCCTTGTGCTGGTCCTGGCCTCTTGGACGGATAGCGTGCTTTACAGACACGAACTTGTGACCTTTGCCATACCCTGGGCATTCTGCACGATATTTGATGCAATTCCCACAAGCTATCGACAACGGTCAGCATCGAGAATGTCTCCACGCTGCAGAAAGGGGTATATGGATTGCAGGGACCCTACATGGGCGGTTCTGATCGCATTTCACTCTCCTCTTGACGCAGAGCGCGCACCCCTTGCTGCGAGGCACACCGACCATCGCTGTTGATCTACCGACGAGTGTCTACACCCAGAAGACAACATGTCGTATGTTCCAACTTTTGTTTGTGTTCTTGATTAATCACGGCCCCATCCTGTGTCAGCAAGAGCGGGTAACACGTCACAAGGCTGAAGTGCTGAGCCACCCAAAGGAGATAGCCAGCGCCTTTCCCATTGGGTCTCGCCGTGGAGAGGGCTGAACTAGCTAGTGCTTGACACTCTGCCATGCCCCCCAATTGTGGTTTGAAGGATGCAAATTACGAAGGAATCCAACGGCTCTCATCATTTCCGCTCCCGCAGCATCCGGAAAGTCGAAGAGGTCGGTCTCGAAGCTGGGGTGCAGAACCCGAGCCGGGCCGACACTACGAACACACACAATAAAGCGAGAAGACAGCCCGCCAATTTAGGTTGGATGGCATATAATCATCATATGCAGTACCTGTCCGGACATGTGCATGACGTGCCGTCTTCTTGTGGCCGAAACATGCCTACAGCGTAGATAACCCGTCCCGATGACCTGCAGGCTGAAACGCTCATGTGGATGGAAACAACAGATCAAGATGCGGATGTTTTTTTCGCTTTTCTGATACGATAACGAAATCCTCGTATTCCAACCCGTTGGCCCGGGATAGTGTCCCCCATTCAACAACGGGCGCCTCCAGGGCTGGCTGCGGATTGGACGGCGTCGGAAGCTCGGCCGCACCTCGAGGGGAGTAGCTGCATTCCACATACGCAAGCCGCTCGTTGCATCCTACCATACATGCAGCTTTAGTCGTGGCTAGGGCATCAAGAGGGTTTGGTGTGTGCGTCTACCCGGTAACCAGCCTCCAGGACCGTCGGTCGGTCTGGCCCTCTCTGGTCCCAAGCGTACGGTACGGCGGAGATATGGTGAATACTAAGTGGACTACAGCCAGTTGCGTGGACCTTGCTGAAGCGCTTTGGCAAGAAGCCGTGTCTCGGTATAGAGCGCCGGCAGACTTTTTTTTCTGGCCGCTGCTGGCTGCGCGGTGCTCATCACAGGTGTCACTGCGCCAGGCAGGATAAACACTCGCTGGTAAATGACATTACGACGGCACATCTCCACCGTATGCAGCACCGGCAGACATCCACTGCATGTGTCCTGCGACAGTCACGGATCGACGTCAGCCGCGCATTTCACGCTGGGCGACACAGAGGACAGTACCAATCGGACAGGCCTGGCTGTGCGACCGGCGATGTCGGCGCAACTACCGAGCAACACACGTCGAGACACACAGCCACCGCCCTTTGGTTGCAACGTTTTCATGGGCGTGGTCGCGGTCTCAGATCGGTTGTTGACTCCTGTCAGCCACTCCTGTGGCGGTCAACCACTGGCATCGTCGCGTGTGGTGACACAGATCTCGCGTAGCTCCGCGAAGAAGGAAAGCAGTTGAGAGGAAATGGGGGGAAGGGTGATTGTTCCGGACCTGGCGATCCTCAGGCTGAGTGGTGATCGCCGCCAGGGCCAAAAAAAAAAGGGCTGCACGGGTGCGTAAGCTAGTGAGACGGACCTGAAGATCATCTGAGCGAGAGCCACTGCTGGGACAGCAAAGCTGACGACGAGGGCTGTTAAACCTTCCCTTCTGGCACACGCCTACACGCTTGTCGCTGAGGCGGTAGGACAACGATACCCCCCCTCGACGCTGGTCCAATACACGTGTCGATGGTGCGACGGTGCGGACGTGGGGTGACGACGCCCAAATATGCCCGACTGGCTGCAGGGTGGTGATCTCTCATCCCTCGTCAGACGTCCAAGTCTCAGTCGTGCATCGAGAACTTGCAGACCGGAGGAGGGGTGGCTGGCTGGTTGTGATGGTGGGGTCGAGGCTTAATGGGCAGGTAGGGGGCCCAACTGCGGAAGCGAGCAGTCGTGTAACCCCTCAGGTGCAGCTGGTTGCCCTGGGCCATGTTCCGAGTGTTCGCGTCGGATGGCAGCATTATAGGGCAGAGGGTTCCGTTGGACAGGCACAATTACTCGGCCAAGAACCAGCTGCAACTGTCGTGTCTCTGGGGGTGGGGATGTCCATTTGTATAACAAGGGGACTGACTGTACACAGTAGTGTGAGATTGCAATTGGCCCTTGTTGAGAAGTTGCCTACTTCCACGGGAGTATGTGCAGGATGAAGGGTGAGAAAGTGTAGGCCCGGTAAGCCGTCGCCGACTGTTCGGGATAGGAGGACCCGATAGCGCAGAGACGACTGGGGCTTTTCCTCCGTCCGATGTCCGGCAGAGCACGGCCGAGCCGGCACCCTGCTAAGGCTTCGTGCCAGAGAAGACGTGCAGCTCCTTGGACCCGCTAGACCACCTGGACTTGCAGGCTGCGACCGGATATGCAATGCAGATGAAGCTCTGACCGAGCGTCACGACCAGATGCCGCGGCCTATCAGGCGGCGGCAACATCTTGGAACAAATCTGTGTCCGTGTGTGGCCCTCGACAAGAGTCGGTGACAGATGCAATGTCAAAGAGGCTCGTTGATAGGCCGCCATGTGCCGACATTACAACATGATGTTGCTGTGTCGTCGGCGACCTCGTCAGGAGCAAGGGAGGCTGGCCGCCTCGAGGGATCCGAGGTCGACCCCGCGCTGCGAATTCCCAATCTCGGCTCCTCATTGCTCAATTAATGACACCTCTAGGGTTGCATGCAGGTGATGAGTATGACGCGAAGGAAGTTGGCCGCGGCTCAGTCCAACGGCGCTTCAGCCTGGGCATGAGACGAGATGACAGACAGCAGAGCTGCGGCCGATTTCATTTTCGTCCTCATTTTAAACCTTCCCTTGGGGGTCGGTCTCGGCTCGGGGCACACCCTCTCCGGCCAGAGCCAGACCTTGCTGCTTCCTGAACCTGGGGAAGATTCTGGCTTGGATTAGACTTTGGTCCAACGCCGTGGACGTGGACCACTTGCCCATCTCAGCCAAGTGCTTGAGAGTTGTGTGAGCAGGCTGATATGTGCGGTGTGGAAGCATGCCTCCGTGGTCTTGGGAGGCATCGTTTGAGACTGAAATTTGGGTATCCCAGGCCATATTGGCACTGCTGTATAGCACTATAAATTAAACAATGGCGTTTTAGCAGGCCAGCAGCGATAGCCTTGCCGGTCTGGCTCGCAGCTTGTGCACGGAGGACTGAGATCTCAGATCGACCCGCTCCCCCTTCCCTCAGGTCCCTTAGCCGGGGCGGGAAGCGGAATGATCGGGGGGTTTCGGCTCCATTCCAGGCGAGATTGATGGCGAAGGATACGTTTGAAATGCAATTGTGCCCGCCCTGCTCGCCTTGGTCCTTGGACGGGCCGTGTGCCAGGCAAGCGAGCAACGGGGCCACAGGGACGCTGGAACAATAAAGAGACGGCAATGGCGGTTGTGGTCGCAAAAACAAGCAGCAGCAACCCTGATGGCCGAAAGTTAATTTGATACTGATTGGCATTTCCAGTATCGTGATTGTCATTTCTCCATCCCAACATAGTCTGTTTGAGGTCTTGGTCCTTTCATATGTACAACGTGTCGGCTCGCAATTTCGTGCGATAACAAGCATTCAAGCGTTGTGTGATAAAGCGATGGGAAGCCATGTGCTGTCAGGGCTGTGTGCCTGGTGTGTAGGTGTATGCAGTCAAAGTAGCCTGTCTGGCTGTCTGGGTAGACCCAGATAGGTACTCTACTAATTAATGCCCCCTTCCAAAAGGGCCGTGGGTGATAAAGGCGGGTATACTGTGCCCATTACCACTCTACCTAGTTCTACCATAGTACGCATGTATCTATTGCCTGGCACGCCTGGCTGCCTGTTTGGAAAATCTTACGATGGCGAGGGGGACCCCTGGCTGCTAAATCCAGACCATTTGCCTAGGTAGATTTGGTTTGATTGACTTGACGCGGCGCGCGACGCGGGAGGACTGATGGACTGGGTCTGTGGGGATGAACAGGCGGCGGGTAGACAGTGAACAGTGAACAGTGGACAGTGGGAGGAACTTGGAAGAGGGAGGCAAGACTCCTCTATTGCGAGGCTGCGGGCAATATTCAAAACATGCCGTAAACTGTGGTACCAGCCCGGCGGTGCTCGCATACGATCGATCATCGATGTGTGTGGCCCTCCCAGTCTCTAGCCTGGTCTCCAGTCTCGAAGGGTCCAGTTGTCTATTGTCAGGTGTCGAGTGTCGTCATGTAGCCCCGGACCCAGGCCAGAACTTGGAGGCCAGCCTCGTTTCCTCGTGTGCTCTTGACCTCGAAATAGACCCATCACATCCAGGCTTGTTTTTCTTCTTTTTGATTTTGCTGCTCACCGACTGCCACCTGCCACCTGCACGTCTGGCAAAATAGGGGCGGCTCAACTCAGATGACAGGACAGAGGGCCACTTTACTCCATACCACCAGGCTGTGGGGAATTATTTGCCTGCGATAATGATCAGATTGCTAGATTGCCTACCAATACGAGCCTCCCTGCCCGCACCCTGACGGCGCGGGCCCCCTTTCCATAGCCAGGATCCCTGCACAGATCACCGGAATGCAAACAGGAAGTTGGCAGACGGGCAAGATACCGCCGCTCGTCGAGTTTTGACGTGCGCGCATTGTCACAAGCCCGCAAGCCTCACCACCTCTCATTTGCCACCCCGCCCGCACTGGACTGCTGCGAGGCTCACGACTTGCGGGTCTCCGGAGCGATGATCTGAGGGGTGGAGAGGAGTCATGAGGGTGCAGGTCGCAGGTTGCTTTGGCCCGTCTTGTCACCCCCGTTTGGGGAGCGGTAAGTGGATGAGGCCGAGGGAGAACCGCCCGGAGACGAGGCGCCGCCGAGGTCAGGGTCTCATCAGTACTGTCGATAGCGGCGGGCAGGGACACGAAGGGGGGAGGGACTCATTACGCAGACCATCAATTCAGGCAGGTGAATCTCCGGCTCCGCGTCCGCTGCCGGAAAGCGGTCAGATCGCTGTGCCGTAGACCTAGTGCTAGAGGGTGGTGTGTATGTGTGTGTGTGCGTACGTAGATACTGGCTACTGCTGGTGAGGGTTTTATCGCCAGCGACTGAGAAGGTGGATTGAGGACGATCAAGCGGGGTCACCAGAAGAGAGGCTGTCGCCAACCTCGCCTCGCCTCGCCTCGTTTCGTCTGCCCGGGCGGCCATCCTCTTTCACACTGGGCAGAAAGTGTAGACCACAGTCACAACCCGACGGAACAGAGGCGAGGCCAAGCTCGCAGGCTCGTCAAGGAAGGCTTGAGACCGTGGACGAGCCTGGCCTGGTCACGGCCGCGTCAAACAGAGACAAAAGGGCAGCGAAGCGTGCTGTCTTGTACTCTGCTGGGTTGCGTACGCGGTGGTATGGTGCTCAGTACTAATTACTTGCTGCTGGGTATTGTACTGTGGTAACGGAGGAGTGCATGTCGAGCTTGCAGGGACAGCCTTGCTTAGCGCGGACGGATTCAATGCCACCAGGCAGAGTACCCAATGACAGCGGGCGTTCAATCTCCCATTTGCCCCCCCATGCCCCCATACCCCCATCCCATCCGTCTTGGATCGCATCCATCAACACCCGCGAACTTGTTGTCGCAGGCCGGCGTGTGTGTGTGTGTGTGAGTGTGCGTGGGTGTTAGTGTTGCGGTCCCTTTGGGAAAGGAACCCTTGGTGGGTGTGTTGCCCCTTTTTGGACTGTGTTGCATTCTGGACACACAATGTTGTCTTGTCTGGTCGTGCTGCCCCGTGATGGAGACGAGAGAGAAAGATGGATGTGTTCGTGCGTACGTGCGTCCAGACACGAATTACATAGGCAGATACGTAGATAGATGTGTACCAATTGGCCTCAATTGGGTAGACGACGTAAAATACTGTAGATACAGTATTCGAGTCAACCATCCCTGGGCAGACAAGATCGCGGCAAAGCACAAAAAAAAAGGGACAGACCACGCAATGCAATGCACAACATGCTCCAAGAAACATGCCACGGTCGGCCGGATTCCCACTGTCACAAATTGGGGTTGCTCATCAATTTACAGTTGCTTTAGCTGATTTTGGAGTAGCATCTGCCTCGCAGGCGTGAGCGCTAGGCCCCCCTGGGGCCCCTGGAAGGGGAAAAAAAGACTGGACGATGGGCTTTGGACTGGACGCGAGAAACGGAGGGAAGGAAAAGAGGTGCAGGAGTGCAGAGTGCAGAGTGCAAATGTGGAGCAGGGTCCCTGGGCCCCTGGGCCCCTTCCCAAGTCCAGTCCAGTCCTGGGTTACGGCTGCTGGTAGTAGGTACGGGGTTGCTGTGCTGCTGTGGGCAGGAATCCGTACTGTTACCCCCATCCCAGACGCTCCCAGACTGAGATGACAGAGCATCTCTCGGTTTGGTTGGCTCAACGAAAAGGGTTGCTCTGCGTCGGGCCCCAGTTTGCCCATGCACGCGTTCCTGCTGTTGCCCCTGTTCCTTGCACCTGCTCGTCTTTTCCATGCAGATTTGTTGCTGCTGCTACTGCTTGTAGCTTGTAGCTTTCCTGGGGGGGCGCTCTTTCTCGTTCTGGTCCTGGTCTTGGTCTTCCCTCTCAGGGCGCCTGGCCTTCTTTTCTCCCCTCGCCGACCTCCTTCCACCCATTCCACCTCGTCCTGTACAACACGATACGGCACGACACGACAGGACACTGTCAAGACACCACCCTCGTCCCGTCTTCTTCCTTGTTGTACTCCCTTCTCTTCATCACCGCCTCTTTTGTCTTTAGCCCTTCTCTATCTACTCCTTGTTTTTCTTTTCTTGTGTCTTTCTCCGGTCCAACCTCCGCTCGGCCCATTATTGTTTCTAGAGACCCGAGTCGTCCAAAGCTGTCGCTCCTCCTCACCACCACCCCTTGCTTGGCTCCGACTGGCAACACCAACACAGCATCACGACCGCGAACCACCACGGCCGCCTACAACACAACAAAGCCACAATCGGCTCTACTACCGATTCCAATCCAGCCCGCCTGCTACCTCCAGCTCCTGGCACTGTCCCGGCTGCAATCCAGTACGATTCGCTCAGGAGGCAACTTCCTTTTTGTCTGAGTCGTCTTTGTGTGTTTTACAGCATCGCTTGCATTGTCTTCACCACGCCCGCCGCGAGCCCGTCACGTCCATCTGCCTGGCCCGTTTGTGTCCCGCCTCGCATATCTTCCAACCAAGCGTGCATATCGCTCCAGTGTGCCCCCTCAAACCGCCCGAGCGGAACAACGAAAACTACAGCCAATCCCACAGCCACGACCCGTTTCCTTCGTGTACAGCCTTGTCAAGCCCACGACGCTTCTGATCCCAAAAGCGGCTCCTCATGTCCCTGCTCTAGCAGCCAACCACCACCGGGTACAGCCTGGGACTCTTGATCCGACATTCAATTGTCCAGCCTTACCTGTGTAGAGAGGTCCTCTTCTGATCTCGTAACCTTCCAGCGAGTTCACGGTGACAGTGAGCTTCAGTCGAAGGTCATCTACCTCCTTGTGCCCAATCGGCCGCAGGCGTCCATCACCACCGCTGCCCCCGACTGTCGTTTGCAATTTCCTATCCTCGCGCTATTTGCTTCCCGTTTTACCCATCTTGGGGGACACCTCCACTCTCGGCGTCAACGAATTGGCAAGTCCCCGGCCCTTGAATCGAACACATCAGCCCACTGCTCGCCTCCACGTGTCCCTCGATTTGACGATACGCATGCTCTGTTTAGGCCTGTCAGGAACTTTGAGGCTAACAAACCGGGTTGCAGAAAGTTTGCTTTCGAGCCTGCTTCGGGCGGGAAAAGGTCTCCCCCTGATAGACCTTCTCTACCTTGATCGAAAGCTTTCGATACGAATCTCAGAATCGAATTTTCGACAAGACAATGGCCGCGTTGGTTCAAGCATACCCTCAGCAAACTAGTACCGTTTCAATGCTTCAGACAAGGACCGGATCGAATTCGAGCATGATGCCCCCTCAATCTCAGACGAACCAGCAATACGCCGGTGCTCAACAACAGAGGAACAATTACCACGGAGTGGCTGGAGGTGTCACTGGTCCGGTGGCCTATAGAGGAGCTTCTGCCCCCATCCAACCATACTCCTTCACGGCTACCCCGAGCCTCAGCCCAAACGGACAGTGGCAGCACTATTCGGCCTATCGGGCATCGTCTTCTCCTTCCATCCCGACAATGCAGAGCTTCGATCCAGCTAATGGCACGGCGCGGTCACGGCACGGCGCGAACGCCTCTATGCCCAACTTGCCCAACTCGGCGTTGAACATCGCCTCGGTTGGGTCTCGTGACGACTCCGTGCTGTCTGTCCCGGGCACGAGAAGAGTCAGTCCTGGCCCTCGGCCACAGTCTGCTTTTCTCCCCAACTCCACAAACCAGTTA
Organism: Diaporthe amygdali; assembly: GCF_026229845.1. Classification (NCBI taxonomy): domain Eukaryota; kingdom Fungi; phylum Ascomycota; class Sordariomycetes; order Diaporthales; family Diaporthaceae; genus Diaporthe; species Diaporthe amygdali. The sequence goes on along the minus strand of NW_026517052.1, from coordinate 373,179 downwards.
CCGTCGGTGTCAACGACACCCGCAAAAAGCCAACCCGACCGATATCGACGAAACGCGGCTCAACGAGCGCCGGAATCAGGGGCGTCACAGGGCTCAGCAACTCCATCAGGCTCGGGTATGGCAGCTGTGAGCCATCTGTACAGCCAGCCAAGCCCCAACAAGGAACGGCGGCCTAGCCCATCAAGTTTGACCAGGCCGAGCAGTTTCTACGCGAAGGTACCAGGCTCCGTGGATGATATGCAACTCGGAAGACATCAAGAGGATTCCAGAAGGTTTCGCCGGCGCAGCATGCCCGCTTTGGATACTACTGATCTGCCCATGCCCAAATCCCTGCAACCAACGGATCTCAAGCGATCAGAAGACACATCTGCGGACCGCTCAGCAGCCAAAGGTGGCAACGATAAAGATCAAATTAAGACTGCCAGGCTGGTGACCATCAGCAGCCCGGTGGCGGGCGCGAAGAACGGTAGCTCTGATAGTCTCGTCTCGAGCCGGAGCAGTAATTCTCGACCATCTTCGGTGAGTGTCTCCATCTGATCCCACCCCCTGAAACACACGATCCAATCACAGTGCCTATGCAGGGCCAGACCCTTTAAGTTTCCACATGCTGACGACTTATGTATCCAGTCTGCCCACCGTAACAACGTTCCAACCCCAACCGGGAACCCCGCCCAGCTTTCTGAGCCCACAGATCAAACGTCTACCAATCCAGACTCTCCTAGGCTTGTCAACATCCCACCCAGGAGCTCATCTTCCGATGCCGCCAAACGGCTTGCCAATCCATCGCCGCTATCAAAGCCGGTGACGATGGACACTGAGAAGGGGTCCAAGGGATCGAAGGAACCTGCGGCTGCCACCGCCAGGCCCGAGTCTAAGACTGGTTCTGCCGAGCCTTCGTCAAGCACTGGTTATGACAGTCCTGCCGTCAAGCAATTGGCTGCCATTAACCAGAAAGGAGGCAAGTTGAAGAGCAAGACCTCAAGACTTCGCCGGGCCTTGTCTTTTGGAAGTGCTGCCGAGCTCAGGCGAGCTGGGGCTGCGGATGGGAGCAAGGAGAATGGCGGATCCTCGGAGGCGACGACTTCGCAACAGAACCAACCTGCTGGGGAGCTCGATGCAGAGCAGGCCCGTATCGCTGAACTGCAAGAGGCCGCGGGAATTGGCAACAATATCTACGCTGGCTCAAGGCTGTTCTCAGGCTCCACTGATAACCTTTCTATCTCCTCCACGGCCTCCTCGGCCTCGATTATGATCCGAAAGATGGGTCGTGGGATGAAGAAAGGCGGACGCTCCCTGGCTGGCTTGTTCCGGCCGAAGTCCATCGTCGGTGTACCCACTGCGGAGGTCCCAGAAGCGAGCCAGGCTGCCGTGTCCATGGTGACAGTTGAGGCGGAGAGGGAACGCGTCAACGTCAACCCCGACCCAAATCCAAATAACGGTGGCGGCACCGGTTTTCCGCGACTGGAACGGAACTCCATGGATGTTAGCAACGCAGCCGACGGGTTGACGCCGGAGCGAGCTGGAAGTTCGGGAACAGACAACTCCAACTCGCGAAAGAGCATCGTTGGTGGTGACAGGGAGCGAGCTGAGGTGCTGGCGGCAGTACGAAAAGGCATCCTGAAACGTAGGTCTCTCCCCGTGCCCGCCTGTATGGTTGCAACCAATGCTAATGAGAAATTAGACTCCAACGGCTCTTCTAGCCCTTCGCCCCGAGTCGAGAGAGGTCCCCTCTTCGATTTGCCCGCGGTCCCTCACGTCGCTGACTCTCCAAACTCGAGTGCTCCTAGCACCCCCAACGACGAAGCGAACCACAATCGGAGCGGGTCTGTCACAATTGGCAGCGAGGACTATTTCATGACAGCCCTGCGGCTCCGTCATGAGACCCGAAGCGCCCCCGGCACACCGCAAGGTGGGCAGAGTAAACGCAACGCGACGTTCAGCCCTCGGATCGTCTTCCATGACACGTGGCCAAGCCAGGAGTACGACCGTCGCTCCGAGATTGCAACGTGCAACCGCCTCACACCCATGCTGGCGCAGCAGATCAAAGAGGAGCTCAACAACTTTAAGATGGTAGGTTGCGGCCGCTCTAGTAACATCGGGTGTCATGTGACCACGCACTAACGCGAGATGCAGGAGATGGAAGTGCATGAGAGCTCCAAGATCTACACGCATTTCTTCTGACAATGATAGTTTCCGATGGAATGTTTACCTGCTGGTCATTCGTGGCGAGCAGGCACCCAAACTCCATCGTGTATTGGCAATTTTTTTCAACGGCGTTTCGGGACAAGCATCCAAGTAAGGTGTCAAGGCGTTAATCTTGGAACCAAGGTCTGCGACAACCCGCAGACGATTCGACACACAAGGACAGCACACTTAATCTCGAAAGGGCCACATGTCGGCCATATACCGCCCCACCTCTCCGACGGGTTGGTTGCATGAGGGAGGCAAAGCGAGACCGGCAATGGAGGCGAAACCCGTTTGGCTTCAGGTCTACAAAGCCGATGGACGAGGAGGAAGGAAGTTGGGGGGGGGGGCCATCAAGGGCCACGGAGGCATCAGACATATTAATTACTGGGAGGGCCTCTGAGAGGTGACTACTACTGCTTCTTGATTCGGGCCATATTGCATCATCTGTTTTGTTTTGTTTTGTTTTCCCCCTGTCTATCTTTTGCGCGCACATGGACCGAAATGTGGGAGAAGAGCGATTCGTGCGAAAAAGTCACAAGCATTAAAGGAAAGGTTGTGTTAGCAGACGAAGGCAAGCGGGATTTTCGGTTGAGGTCTCATTACATTTCCTACCACTCAGCGGAGCCTAGATAGACCGAAGCAAATCAGGGAGCACCATCTCAAGCCAGGCACTTCTCTCTGTACAGTACGAGACGGTGAGGAATCATTCAAGACATGGCGGCGTGAGATTGAAAGGCCAGCTGGACGACGATAATAACAGTAGATTGATGGCTGACCACCTCGCATACTTGGCAGCATGATGACCAACGAATTTCACATGTAAAGCAGAGTGAGCGAGCTAATCTGAGAGATAGTTTGCCTTGGGATGTTTAACATGCATGACATGAGTTTCAAAGTAATTGAGTGCAGACATGGGGAAACTTTGGGCTTATGCAGGATGTTGTGGTTTGTGATGCAGCAACATGGACGAGGCTGTGGTCGAGGAAACATTGTTTTTCAACCGAGTTACAGAGTCAAGCCTGCTTGGTTCCGAGGTAACAATGTGTGTGGTAGGAAGGGTGTTGGGGGAACATGCATAAGATACGATGTAGACTACATAGTCTATCTACCATTTGTGTGGTTCTCAACGGCTGCTAGGTAGTCTGCGCTTTGAATTTGGTAGCCTACCAGAGTGCCAGAGTCCGAGGGACATCGAGGTACTTGCTTGCTTGACCTTTATCCCTGTCGATCCGAACGGTCCCCGCCGGGCAGGCACTCGCAAGGCTGAAGAGGCGCCGGACTAACAAAAAAAAAAAAGTTGGTCATTTTTTCTGGAACTGTCTTGAGTCGGCTCAGCTTCATACTGACAATCTTTAACGTTATATTTACGAGCACAAGTGCACGCCTTCCAAGTCCACCGCTCTCCTACCCAGTCTGGCGGTCTTCGCTGGGCAACTTGGGCCGCGGGTGCCTGCGTTCCCAAGACCCTTCTTCAGATCCTTTGCGACTGCGTTTGCGACGACAAAGGCGGCGACGATGGCTGAGGCGATAGCTGCCGCCGTAGACCCGGCGGCACGGCCGGCCAAGCTGCATGGCCGCGCATTCTACGATAGTATTGGGAGCCCCAAGTACATCGTGGCCCCGATGGTGGACCAGTCCGAGTTTGCCTGGAGGATGCTGTCGCGATCCTTCCTCCCCGAGTCCGAAAGGCCCAACATCCTCGCCTACTCTCCCATGCTCCACGCCCGCCTCTTCACCGACGGCCAGAAGTACCGCCTCTCTCACTTCCAGCCCACGCGTTCGTCAAAGTCGCACATCACCTCCCAGCCACCGGCAGACGCCACCGCCGGCAGCGACCTCTCCGACGACCAGCCGTACCTCGACGGGAACCCGGCCATCGATCGGCCCCTCTTCGTACAATTCTGCGCCAACGACCCTCAGGCCCTCCTCAGCGCAGCGAAGCTCGTCGCCCCACACTGCGACGCCGTGGACCTCAACCTCGGCTGCCCTCAGGGCATCGCACGCAAGGGCCACTACGGCGCGTTCCTGCAGGAGGACCAGGAGCTCATCCACAACATGGTCAAGACGCTACATGAGAACCTGCCCATACCCGTGACCGCAAAGATACGCATCCTGGAGACCAAAGAGGCGACGCTGGCGTACGCGAAGAACGTCCTGAGCGCGGGGGCCAGCATCCTGACGGTGCACGGCCGGAGGAGGGAGCAGAAGGGCCACTTGACGGGCATCGCGGACTGGGAATATATCAGGTACCTGAGGGAGAACCTGCCGCCCGAGACGGTCATCTTCGCCAACGGCAACGTCCTGCAGCACGGCGACCTCCAGCGGTGCCTGGACGCCACGGGCGCCGACGGCGTCATGTCCGCCGAGGGCAACCTGAGCGACCCGGCCCTGTTCGCGCCGCCGCCAGGGCCGGGGGCGGAGACGAGGGAGTACTGGCGCGGCAGGGACGGGAGCGGCGGGTGGCGGGTCGACGCGATCATGCGGCGGTACCTGGACATCATGCACCAGTACGTGCTGGAGCAGGAGCCGCCGGCGAGGCGGCCGCTGTTCGTGCCCGGGGACGACGAGGCCTGGCTCAGGGAGCAGCGGGAGGCGGGCGACGGCGAGGATGCGCAGGAGCCCGCGAGGAAGAAGCGGAGGAAGGACGGGGGCGGCAAGCCCGGCGCCAAGATCACGTCCATCACCGCCGGGCCCAACTTCGTCGGCATGCAGCCGCACCTGTTCCACCTGCTCCGGCACTTTGTTACGCGCCACCACGACGTGCGGGACGCGCTGGCCAAGTCAAGGCTCGGCGACATCTCGGTCCACGAGGGCATCCTGGCCATGGTCGAGAGGAAGGTCGCCGAGGGACTGCTCGAGTACGAGAGAACAGGCGGCAAGAGCGTCGAGGACGACGGGCGGAATGGCGCCTACGAGAAGGGCTCGCGGGCCGAGGCCGGGGCGGACGGAAAAAACGAGACTGAGGCAGACGCTGAGGTCGTCGACGACCCGGACAGCTCGATAGCCACGGTTAAGAGGTGCAAGCGGCCGTGGTGGATCGCCCAGCCCATCGTGCGGCCCCTGCCGGCCGAGGCCCTGGCGAAGGGCGCGATATCTCTGGGTAAAAAGGACAAGCGCAACCTCGGCGAGGACGCCAGGAAGAAAGCGGACGCGGAGGTGCACACTGCTGCTGCTGCTGCCGCCCCTGCCATCAAGATGGGCGAGAATGGCACTGCCGCCCAGGCGGCAGAGTCCCTGGCGAAGACTACGGACTACCCCGACAGCACTTTGGTTTCTGGATAAGTACATTCGGAATTTGATACCCTGGATCGAGATCGGACGTCGCGAGGCTTCAATCGGCAGGACGTCCAGAAACGGATCGGCCTCCTGCTTCGATACGGAATGTGCCAGCAAAAGACAGTCGGGGACCACAATGCTCAGTGCTGAAACTACAGCCGCACGTGGGCATCCATTGAACCTGCTGCAGCTCACAATCCGAGTCGCTCATGATGCGATCAATACATGGATCGACATTGGGATTGTTTACCGAATAAATGCTGATATGGCCTCTAAACCTGTGAGACGAGGCGAGGGCGGACGAGTCGGGCTGCGATCATGTAAGAAATGGTCCTAGCAGGACAATAATGTTCCAAGTCGACTCCAAGATCCATCTATTCAAGCGCCTATCCTCCTATTGGCGGCAAAAGACGAGACTTGATGAGCTACACCGTTGGCAGCTCAGTGATGGATACATTGGCCGCCTAGAATAAATACATCAGCACAGAGCGGCTAGGTCGGAGACAATCTATGCATCATGTTGATGATGGGTATTATACATCTCAAGAGGCCCCATTTTTGCAACAAGCAACAATACAATGTTCAACGGTCATAACTTCGTGAATCATTCTCTGGTGCTCATGATAGTCATCACCTCGTTCAGCCCAAGTATTTGTATATGAACCTTGAGTGCTCTTAAATATCCGCTGAAGACAGGCATGCTTTTGCTTGCAGTCAAATCAACAATTTTCCCCAAAAAGGAAATCTTTCCTTTTCCTGTTTGCGGGCCGGTGAAGTTGTGAGTGTCCCTGCCTCACCCCGCTTCACTCGGCTCATTCCACCTTCTCGGGCGCGTGCGTCCACGTCCGGACCTTGCTCATGGTCCGCTGGCGCATCGTCTTCATGATGTTCTTCTCCATGTGCTCGATGTTGGCCTCGAGGTCGTCGTCCTCCTTGGCGTAGCGCGCCTCGCGCGACCGGTCCCAGATCCACCATATGATCACGATGAAGAGCGTGATGGGGATCGCCACCGCCCAGTATATCCAGAACGTCGGCGCCACCACGGGCCCGTTGTCGTTGCCGTCCGTGAGGCCTGTTGTTTACTCCACGTGTCAGGGTTTTCCCTCGCTCCCTAGGAATCTACATGGTGGATGGGTGGGGGAGTGAGTGTTTGTTGTCGGACTCACCGTTTTGGAAGTTGAAGAATGTCATGCTGAATATGGAGGCGAGCAGCGTCGCGGGCAGGAAGATGGATCCCAGCAAGGAGATGGTCTTCATCGACGTGCTGTCCCGCTTGCTCGCGTATGCCAGCCGCCGCTGGTCACCTGCCATCTGCAGGTTAAGTTTGGACTCCTTCTGGGCGATAATGTTGTAAAGCTGCCCAAATGGTAGCTGTTAGTCTCCCTTTTCGCAACCTGGGGGCTGAATCTGTCTGATTGCTCAAAGAAAAGGGAGTGCTTACCGCGCTCCGCTGGATAGCCAGCCTCTCAAGCGTAGTGTGGACATAGTGTTCTGTGCCTTTTAACTTGTTGTAATAAAATTCCAGCCTGCTGAGCATGCTCATCTGCTGTTTCTTCAGGCTTCTGAAGCCGTAAATGTCCTCGGCCCCGGATCCAGGCAGCACCTTTGCGGTCCGCTCCTCGGGCAGCGTCTTCAGGAACTTGTCCATGCCGTCCTTCATGGCGTTGATGATCTCCTGGTAGGCCTGAGGCCGCTTCCACAGGACCTGGGAGTGGCACTCGACGAGGTCGCGGTTGATCTGGTCGAGGTCCATGACGTCGGCCTTGACGTAGCCCTCCTCCTCCTGGATCTCGTTGCGCATGCTGACGGCGTGCTCGAGGCGGCGCAGCCAGTCGCGGGCGTCGCGCTGCTTCGAGTCGGTCTTGGGGCTCAGGTCGTGCGACAGGATGACGACGGGCAGCAGGAAGGGGTGCGCCACGTGCGCGGCGCACTCCTTGAGGTGCTCGATGCTCTCGGTCATGTCGCTCGAGTCGGTGCCCTTGACGTAGCCCGTGGTGACCCCCGTGCGGAAGTGGTGCGACAGCATCAGCTCCCACCCGCGCGTCTTGCCCTTCTTGCGCACGTCCGACTTGCGCATGATGATCTGCAGGTACGGGTCCTCGTCGTCCTCGCTGTCGCAGGAGCACCAGAAGAACGGCCCCACCACGGCGGTGCCCTCGATGGCGCGGTACGGCAGGTGGAGCGACCGGACCATGTTCTCGTACTCGGACCCCGTGAAGGATATCACATGTGGCGCAAAGGTCTCGGGGTGTTTGACTTTGAGCTGGAGGCTAGAGGCGGTGGCGCGTGTGAGTGAGTGAGTGAGTGAGGTAAGAGACATATTTGTCTTGGGCAGGGGGTTCTTTGCGCCCGGAAGACTGATATGAGAGGAATGGTGCAGACATACACTATTCTGCAGCCATTGATAAGCTTCACTCCCTCCTTGACCTTGGGCGGCGCGAATGCGCCCTATTCGAGTGAGATAGCATGTCAGCACTGAATTGTGTGAGATGAGAGTTTCGGGACGAGGAAGACAAGAGTGCGCCGTCTCGTGGGCCTTCCCCAATGGAGCAGAAGAATAGACGCTGACGCCATGTCATGTGTACCTTTCGTTTTAAAAAGTTGTCAAACTCATCCATCGTCAATGGGTGTTGCTCGACGGTGTTATAAGATGGGTCCTGAATATGGTCAGCCGAGACTCTCGAGAAAGCCCCCCTGTGAGTGTGCCAAGTTTGTTTGTGAGACAGAGACATACCGAGTAGTTGAAGATCTCCAGGTAGCTCGTGTCCTCGCTGACATTCCTGCACGCCCTGACATGGTTCTTGAAGAAGTAGTCGTCCATCTTGACGAGGTTTAATCATTCCAGGGTGTCCCCGTGAGTTCCTCCCGACGTTGGTGTCTCTATGCGAGCCGTTCCGCCTGCTAGTCCCGCCGCTCTTGATTCTATCTCACATAGGCCGTTGAGTCGAGGGGGCTGTTCATGCATGGTAGATGCTCGAAGTTGACCCTGGCCCCTAGCGTCGCATGCTGTATGTATATGTATGTAGAGTCAAGAAAATGAAGTATGCTAGGCTTGAACCTTTATCCCATCAATTCTTTTGGTATAAAACTAGCTAGAGGGAGGCAAATGCAAAATGGGTAAGGTGAGGGAAAAACAGAAAATGTCGGTCAAGGAAGTCTGCGACCAGAGACCGGCCATGCACGTTCGTTTTCTCACACGGCCAAAGTATCTGCGGCCGTCTGCATGTCAGTCCTGTCCGCACATGAATGTGTGTGTGTGTGAGTGAGAAGGGGAAAGCAAGGAAAAAATTAAGCCGCAAGGCTGCATGTACCGTGCGTGTAACAGGTCTAGATCTGGGAAAAAGAGAGGCAGCCAGACAAGAGTCGTCTGTTCTCCAATTTCCAGCCAGGTGTCAAATCTCCCATTCGCTGGATCCCGTCATCAAACCAAGCCGCGATGTATCGATTCATGAGGAGCCCGAAAATCAATCAATCCCGGTGGCGGGGATCTCCTATTGGGGTCGGAACGGGGGTGGCATCGGGGCATCTACGTATCTGTGCGGGGCTTTGCATCGTCCCCTTACCTTACGAGAGAGAGACAGAGAGAGAGCCTCCAAATCCTCGGGGCACACTCATACCTCCACTCACCCACCCAATGCTGTCCCGTAGCTGGAGAGAAGAGAGAGAGGAGCAACAAAGCTCTCCTCTTGCCCCAGCTAGCTCTTGGGCCTGGCCGGCCGTTGGGCCAATGCCCACACCTCACCCTTGCTGGCCCTTGCTGGTGAGCTGTATAGCTCCCGACAGAGAACGAGCTAGACCGTCCACAGTGGGGCCTACACACCTAGGTACTGGACCCCTGTTCCCCCTAAGGGTGCTTTGGGTGCTCTGATGCTCTGATGCTCTGGTACACTTGAAGTGCTTGCATATTCCCCAATTCGAATAGTATACACAGTGCACACCTAGAATACATGTACAAATCCAAATGCTGCCCATCATCGCAGTCATAAGTCCAGGGTCCAGAATGATCAGGTCGTGGCATGACTGAGGTGACATTGTTCTGCTACGCATTATCACCTGGCATGCTCTCGAGAACCAACTATTCTTCATCGTTTCCTCTCTCTCTCTTTCTCTTCTCACCATCGCCCCTTGTCTTCGTACTGATGCTTGTAGGTCTGTTGCTTCATGGTTCATCATAGGTAGTGATACTTGTAGCCATGCTTCTCTCTCGTCCCCTCTTGTTGTTTGTCCTACCACCCCCCCCCCCCGTCTTGACAGCGTCTTCCAGAACGTGTCCATGCTTGAACCCAAAAGCAACCAGGGCAGGACCTGCTTTTCCGTTTCCAAATTACACGACACTCGATACACCCAGCGGCGCGGTTGCGAACACACACACATCCCGCGCCTTCAAAATTGACATGGACCACCCCAAAGCCATGTGTTTGCCAGCTGCGCCGCACAACGCCGGGTTTTCTTTTGCACAGGCGCGACTATTAGTGAAAATTGACACTCATGACGCAGCCTGCAGTAGCTCGCCATCAATCCGACTTTTCTCGATCGTGGGTCTCGGCATGTTCTGTGCTCGCTACCGACGCATATTCTCGAGTTCTAAAAGTCGCCGAACATATGCCCGTAACTGCATTCACCGTCAGCACGCCTGTCACATCCTTGCACCGACCGCCTGAGAAAGAAAGTGGAAAGGTGGAGGGGAAACTCACTCATCATGACCTCCTTGGCCATAACGCTCAGGGTCCTCGGGGTACCTGTCGAATTGGCTGGCATCGCCCGCGCCCGCTTTGACAGGAGGCGTATATGGTGCATCGATATCCTTCCTCGCGAGCCGGTCCCATGTGACTTCGGCGAACCACGCGTGTTGTTTTACATCCTTGGGCCCACCGTACAGGTTGCCCAGCCTCTTCGTCAGGTCGGCTGTGATAAGTCTCTCTAGCAGATCCTGGGCGTCCGGGTTGATATAGGCCGGGTACTTTACTTTCCCGCGAAGGATGTTCTCGTAGATCTTCATTGGTGAGCCGCTATCCCAAAACGGCGTGTATCCACACAGCATTTCGTATATCAGAATTCCTAATGACCACCTGGATCCACCTGTTAGCACCAATCGACCTTTAAAAGAGAAGAGACGGGCCACGCACCAGTCCACCGACTTGTTGTAGCCTTTGTTGGACACCACTTCAGGCGCGAGGTAGTCAGGGGTACCGCATAGCGTCCACGTCTTGTCCGGAACCCGTTTGGCAAAGCCAAAGTCCGTGATCTTGAGGTGGCCATGCCGGTCAAGCAGCAGGTTCTCTGGTTTCAGATCGCGGTAGATGATATGTTTCTCGTGTAGGTATTCGAGCGCAAGGGTGACTTCGGCGGCATAGAATTTGGCGACAGGGTTGGGGAAGCGCTAATGAGCAGGGTGTCAGCGGAAAAGTATCCCCAGTCCGTTCATTATTCCCTGGGCGTGGGCCCTGGCTAGTTAAAGAGACAGACGTACGCCGGATTTCCTCAGCAACGAGAACAGCTCACCACCCTCGACGAAGTCCATCACCATGTACAGATTCTTCGAGTCCTGGAACGTGCCCCAGAGTGTGATCAGGAATGGATGCTTGACCTCGCCCAGCATCTTCCGCTCGTCGTTCGTGTGTTCGACCTGCTTCATCTTGACAACCTGTGCCTTCTTCAGCACCTTGACGGCGTAGAAGCGCGAGTTGTGCTTCGACTGTACGAGGTGTACCCTGCCGAAACTACCGGTTCCAAGGGTCCGTAGTATGTCGAAGTCGACGAGCGAGTATTTCCCTTTGGTCTGTCTCGACTGCTGCTGCTGTTGCTGCTGCGCCGCCGCGGCCTGTTGCGCCTGCAGTGCTTGGGCCGGGTTTTGCTGTTGTTGAGACATGGCGCCTGATGCTTGCGCGCCGGTTGCAGATTGGCCGTTCGCGGGCGGCTGGGGAAACCGGCCGTGGTTCAGCGACTGCGATTGCCCTTGCCCCGGGAGTGCTTGAGGTGCTTGTTGGGTGCCGTCATGCTGCGGGGGGTTGATGAGGTTGGCGATACTCGGTAGGTTCTGCGGGTCGGTTCCCGGCGACGGGGAATGGGCCGGAGGTGTGACACTGTACGGGGCAGCAAGGTGAGCAGTGGCGGGATTCATGGCCACCTTCGCGCCCTCAGATAACGGCCTGGGCGCCGGTGCGACCTTCTGCTGCGGTTCGGCGGACTGTGCTGACGGCGAGGTAGGAAGGGTAGAGTTGTCGAAGCTTCTTGCCGTGGTGGTGGGGGTGATTGGACTCGTGGGCTGACTGGCTGTGGAAGAAGGATCGGCCTCCCTTGTCCGCTTCTTCTTGAGGAAACCGAGGCTAGGCATGAAGGCGAATGCGATTCGGAAGCACAGGAGGTGCAGACGGCCCCAAGAATGGGCAGGAAAAGGGGTGGGCACGGAGGCACGGCGGGGTGCAGGGACGAGCAGGCTCGGGAAGCGGAAGCAACAGCGTCCCCTGGTCGTGCCCAGGTCGGCCGCAGGTGGGAGGGAGGTGGTGGCTTGTGATGAACCTTGAAAGGCAGGAGGAGGGTGTGGACCCCAGCTGATCTGAGGCTGCTTGGAGCGGCTCGTTGGTTGACTGATTGATGCAAAGCCAAATCACAGACAAGGAATCTCTAGGATGGCTGATTTGAGCCCTTGAAAGTCAGCAATCTGGGCTGTCTGATCTTGTCTTTCTCCCTCCTGCCAGCGCCGGCCACCCGAGTACAGGCTTGGCAGAAAGCGGCAAAGGAAAGTTTGGCAGCGGATGCCAGAAGCAGGGAATGTCTAGGCTGGGCCTTCTGTCTTGCCTGCTTCCTGTCTGAAGCAAGGAGAAGTAGCGATGCTGTGCCAGGGTTGGACAGATGCTGCCAGGTGCACAAGGTTAATCCAATACACAGGCAGAGCTTGCCACTGCTTCAGGTGCTGCAGGCCTGTGCCACAAAGAAAGCGAGCCAGTTTCTAAGGTCCGTACCTGTGTAGGATAATAAAGGTTGGCCGGAACGACTACCCGCAGGTCATTGAGGGTTTTGGAGGTGAGGGTGGATGGGTTTCCGGGTTGCTTGCTTTCCTCTCTCTCCTCAGGCAAGTCTGGCGCTCCTCGAGGCCGGAAGGGATGCAGACAGATTGCCCCTCCCTTGCTGACCAAGGTGGGTTGACCAAGGTAGGTGGATTCGCTGCTGGCCGGCTGGGTTGGCTGGCCGGCGGGTGGGCTTTTGGGCACGAACCTGGCGCGGCTTTCTGTGAGAAGGCTGAGGCCGTGTTGAGGCTGGGTACGGTACGCTGGTGCTGCTGGCGGTTGTGGTGGTGCTGGATCTGGGGGATCGCTGAGGCTGCTCGAGTCAATTGTCGCTAAATCAGGACATCCCAACGGATGCTCGAGTCGAGGCTTGGGCAGTCAGGAGTCAATTCGAAAACGCCGCGCAGGTCTGACCGACGAGACTGGACGAGCTGGTGAGCCAGGGTCCCAGGTGCCGTGGGGATGCTGAGCTCGAGCTGTGGAGAGTGGGAGTGGAGCGCACACGTCTAGGAGGGGTTTGTAGCGCTGCGCATGGGCAGGGGGACCTCAAATCTCGCAAGAGTAGAATTGCGCACAGCAGAAGAGGGTGGGATAGAAAAGCTTGGATTGGTGCAACAGCCGTCGCGAGCTGGATTGGCGCCCACAAACAGGGTGGTTGACACTCAGGGTAGCGACCGATTGACTTCTGGGGTATCGTATAATCCGTGTAGTATAGTTCAGCACGGTGTGGTGCAGTACGATGCTGTGTAGTTATAATATGGCACCGTATAGTATAGTGTAGTATAATGCAGCAGGGTGTTTTGATGATGCTGCAAGGAAGCTGTAGGATCGGGCGAGCCAAATGAACCGGGGGAGCTGTTTTACGGCGCAAGAAGAGGTTGAAGCTGGAGCTGGGGCTGGAGCTGGGAGGGGAGGAGGAAGGAAGGGATGATGAGAGAAGCAAGGGCCAGAGTCAAAGGGTTAGCCGCGGGGCTGCTCAAAGAAGAGCGACGGACGGATGGACGACCTCGACAGCACAACAGGCACAGCTCAACAGAGCTCAGCACAACCCAGGAACTGGACTGGACTGGACTGGACTTTGACTTGACTTGACTTGAACTGGGGCTGGGCCGGGCTGGGCTAGAGACAGGGCTGGAATGGGGGATCTGGACGACGACCACTGTGTCTCTCTGGCCTCTCTGGGCCAACTGGTCACCGTCCCGTCGCGGATCCTAGACATTCTCTTCATCCCTTGTTTGGCAGTGGCGCCAGCGGGCAGTAGTAGGTAAAGCCTGTGTGCCTGAGCCCGACCATGTCACCCCAGCCGCAGCTGTTAGCAACCATGCTCTAACCTCTCGAGCCTCAAGTGGCCAGGAGATCTCGAGCTATCTCTGGCCTCACGGCTCGATGGGGTCAGGAGGCAGCGGTCGATTGGCGGGCAGGGGTCGTTTGATCAACAGGTGTGGACAAAAAGAACTTCCGAGCCCACAAAAGCTAGCAATCGCCGCCGTCTGCCCGTACACGGCGAGACCAGTCGGCGCAGCTGCGGGTTGGCGCGCACGGTGCGATTGTGGGAGTGTGGGAGCTGAAGAGACAGGTTTGAAGCTGTGGACAGGACCAACAGTCCTTCCTGCCCAAGGCCTGTCCCGCCAGCTCGTCCTCATAGGATTGGAATGCAGATGTAATAAAAAAGCAAAAGTCTGGGGATCGCTAAGAATGGGCTCCATAGACCTGTCTCTCACTCCAACTAATCTGAGATCTACCCGTTCTGCCGTCCCGCCGCACCCGAAATGCAAACGCTGCGCTGCCGAGGCCGCTTATCTTATCGCCCGACGAGAGCAACTAGACTACCTCGACTAGCCAGTCCCGAGGTCTGCCGTACCGTGGCTGAGATATGGCACATGCATAATAATGTACAAACGGGCAGCCAGGCCTGCACAGGCTAGGTCATGGCTTCACTCCAGCACATGCTTGTCTGTCTGTTCCAATACACCGGCAACATGGGCCAGCAACAATGGAGTGTTATATACTTTTCGCTTTCAGATACCTCCTGAACTCCCAGGAACCGAGCAAATGACCAAATCTGCCTACTTCTTCTCATGGACACGTACGTAGGTAATGCCAACATCAGTGACTGCAACCCGTCACCTCAACCCCTCTCCAGCTGCCATCCCCTTAGAATCTGCTCTTCCGCAGGCTGTTGGCCCTCCATGCAGTATAACCAACATATGCTCCGCCAGCCACCAGTCCAAATATGATGATCTTCATGAAGAACCATGTCCAGCTGCTCCCCTGCTTCCTCTTCGGCCCGCCACCCTTGCCCTTCCTGCGGTTGCTCCCGGGAGTAGACGACGGGTTCGAAGCATACAGGTTCTTGGCGCTAATCGACACAATGTCGTGGTTGTCGCTCAGCTCGCCCGTCTCAGAACTAAAGCCCAGGTACGCGACATTGGGCAGGGACGGTGGCTCGTTGGTCTCGAAGCACAGCACCCAGTCATCCTCGTTCTTGTACTGCAGTTCCAGCTTCAGCTGCTTGTCCTGGAAGTAGACGAGGCGGAACTTGGTCGGAACGTTGGCGTGTCTAATGCCCCTGGCTGAGCACCCTGCAAACTCCTGGAGCTTTCCGTCCGTGTTCTTGTCATACGAAGTCTTGCCGTCGCCCACCATTGCCATCACGTACGGGAAAACGGTGCCGGGCCTGTTGTTCTTGTACGTGTCGAAGAAGATGCCGAGGCCCTCAAAGTTGTCGACGCTGCCGAACACGGGGCCCATTTGCGCCCGCTGTTTCGTGAGCCACATAGCAAATCCATCGCCGAAGAGCTGGTTCTTGCCGTGAATCTTGAATTCGACCTCGATCTCCCAGTTTGTTGCTGTCAAGGGTACTTTGGACCACAGGTGGCCCATCTGGGAGGGACGGTCGGAGGTCAGGCGGATATACCTAGGCTGGTCGTCAGAAGCAAGTTCAAGCCTTCGCTTGGCAGTATGTGGCGCAATACTCACGCATCGGTCCTCACAACTGCATCACCGCCAAAGTCGTACCAACGACTTTGCATGTCGGAGTCTAGATAGGGCTGAGGGATCGACCAAGTTAGTCCACTGGTTGTCGCGTGATACTGCGGCGTATGGGATCTCGCACCTGTTGCAGAGTATGTGTCCGCAGCTATATGAAGCATTATCAGCATTTAGATTCTAGAATTCCCAGTGCACAAGGGTGGGAGAACCGTACCGCGATGCTCTTGATGGTGTTCCCGTCATCATCTGTCCTGACTGCTCCCCAAGCGAGTGTCGCCAGCCCCAAGGCTGACAAGCACGCGCTGAACCACATGGTAGAAGAAAGGCACTGCCAGAAGAGATGGAAGAGAAACTGGGGAAAGAGAGCACAGAATTGGGTTGTCGCGCAAGGAAATGCGGGCAGTGGCCGCTCGCTTGGTGGTTATGTGGTCGGCTGGTAAAGTCCAGGTCAGACGTGAATCCGACGTTGGTGCGCTCGCTCCTCCAATGTTGCAGCTTGAATCGCTAGCTGGCCTCTTTTTCTGCAGGCATGGGCTATCGAATCTGGGGTCCGGGAACAGCTGCCTGCCGTTTGAGCGGCGCCCAGCTGCCCAGGTGGGAGCGAGAGCTATACCCCTGCAGTAAAGTTAAAGACAGGGGCCCCCAGAGATAGCCGAAGCCGAGACGAACGGCGCCGCACCGCCACAGCTCTAATGGATTTTCTCGAAGGCCGATGCCATCATTGATCTCCTGCGACAGCCTTGCAAATAATCAACACTTTCTCTCTTTGCGCTTTGCCAATTGAAGCCCATAAGACCCACCATGGACTCCAGTACGATCAAGGAGACAGTCATGCGCCAGGTCCAGCTCGAGTCCAACACCTCGAACGCCAGAATGCTCATCGAGGTGCGCCTCTGCCCCACGGAACTCTCAACTTCACCTTGCGCCGCTAACACCACAGGCAGAAAATGAACGAGACCTGCTTCGAGAAGTGCCTCCCAAAGCCTGGATCATCTGTTTCGAGCGGCGAGCAAACATGCTTCACGTCATGCATGGAGGTGAGAAGCGAACTCCCGGGCACCGACCTGATGCTCCCACCAAGGGGCTGGCAGGTTGGATCACACAATTCCACGCACACTTATTGACGGGCGGCCATAGAAATACATGAGTGCATGGAACAGAGTAAATGCTGCGTACATTCAAAGGATACGACAAGAACAGTCGGGATTATAGGAGAGATGCCAGAATCGAATTGGAACCGGTTGGGAGGAGGGGGAAGGGAGGGCGAGGCTCGGAATCATAAGCAGACACGACAGCTCGCAGGGTTTCCAGAAATCCGCGAATCGATTGCTGTAGGCCCCTGAAGGCCTGATGGGAGTGGGTGGCTATATACTAGGTTGGATCGATTCAAAAGCCCAGGAGAGGTATCGTCTCTCGAGAGAATACGGGAGTGTACCATATAAGCACCAAGAGGACTCAGCGCGGCTTGTAAAGTGGCATGCTGCGTGATATAGACATTAAATAAGATCTCAACACTTCAAACTCCTTTCTTTATTTCGGGGTATCATTCTCGTTCATCTATGGTCCGTCCTGCTGGCCATTCTTCTTGGCCTCCTCCGCAGCCCTCTTACGGGCAAGGTATCTCTCTTTGGCACTCGATATATCTGCGTTAGTCTTCCTGGACTTTGTCTCCTGTTCAACCTTCTTCCTCTCCTCTTCTTCCTCCTCGCGGGCCCTCTTGAGTGATTCCTCCAACTGCGCCTCGAGCATGCGGGTCTGCCTGTCGCGCATGGCCTGCTTGCCCCCGGAGGCAAAGTGCCCCTTCGAGTGATCGCGGGATCTTGAGTCTGATGACGAGCGGCCCTGGTCCTTGGGCGCCTCTGTCTTCTTCTTTGCGCCGAGATTGAGACCACCCTGGAGCAGTTGGCGCTTGTCGACGACTTCTCCGTCCTCGTTGACCATAACCGCGCCCCCTTTCTCGTTGATCTCGCGCGCCACGTCTTTCTCTGTCCTGTCCTCCTCATTCCCTTCGTCTTCTACTTTGGGAATCCCACCCGGTACCGCCGATTTAGAAACCATCTTTTCCATGTCCGCTCTGAGTTGATCCTCGCGTTCGAGAAGCTCCTTGTGGAAACCCGTCATACCGCCAAACTTGTTTTTCTTTCTCTCTTCCTCTTCCCTCCTCTTCTCCTCCTCCTGGGCTATCCTGTCTTCCTCCTGCTTCCGCTTGTACGCCTCTGTGACGAACTTCTCCTTGTCTGCGAATTCATCGCCCTCGGCCTCCCTCTCCCTCTGAATCTTTTTGAGCTCTGCGATTGAACGATCCCTTTCTCGTTGCTCGGCCGCCTTGGTTACGTCTGACATGTACCGCGATTTGCGTTGCGCAGTCTCTTTCTTGATCTCAGCCTCGCGCTGCTTCTTCGCGGCTTGGATGACATCGTGTGCAGCATCGTAGTCGTAAACTGAGGGATCGAGAGCCTCGGCCGCTTCAGCATATTTCTTGGAGGTCAGCGCAGAGGAGAGATCGCCAAACTGCCGGCTGGAATCGACTTTCGATTTGAGCTTCGGCGGCTCCTGTGGTATTCTGCCTTTCTTGTGTTTGGATGATGCTGCATCATCTGCGGTACTTGTCGTCGCCGGTGCGAAGCCGTCGAGCTCTGTGATGGTCTCTTCATTCTTTGACGCATTTTGGGCTTCGTCGTCGGAGTCGTCGCCGCCGCCGAACGCTGCCTTTCGCGGAGGAGGGCGGGACTTGGCTGGCCCTGTCTTTTTGCCCAAATTGAGCCCGAAGGATAAACCGGGCTTGCTCATGGCGACTTTGTGGAAATAGTGTAAATTTGAAGACTGAGAGCTTGCAGGTGGAAAAGCGATGCGCACGCCTGCGTTTTGGAGAAGCAATGAGCGCACCAGCCACGATTTCCCCACACACGAGGCCCATGTCAATCCATCCCATGCTTGCCCCCTTGTGCAGCTTGCAGCTGCCCCACACAATCGGGTAGACTATGAGTTGACCAGCACGTATTTTCCTACTGGCTGACCTGCTATGGCATGTCTTCGTGTGGGATAATCTCCCATGAGATGGCCTCCTATGGAATGACCTCCTACGGGATAATCACCTGCGGGATGGTATACTCTCTGGGATGAGTTCCTATCTCAGGGGATGATTTGCTGTAAAACAAATCTCTACATGATAGTGTTGTTTTATATGGTGCGAAATAATCTGTACAATAAACTAAGTATGGGTCTTTGGATCGCTTCCTACACAGTACATACCTAGGTAGCTGTAAGTATTGGGGTGTGTGCAGCCTCCTCCGCTTACACCTGGCATTCGCAATTGTCAATTCTGAGATGACAAGTGAATTTCCGCCGTCCGATTTAATTTCACTAAAACCTGGCTACAGACTTGCACTTTCTTCTTATAATTCATCTCGGAACAGTATTCAAATATACTTTAGCAAGAACTCAGCGACCTGCTTATAACCCCTCTCATACTCCCTCGCGTTCTTCTCGTCAGACAAATTGGCACGAGCTCCCATCCAGCCGTGGAACATGGGACGAGCATATGTCTCGACGTGGCCCTCCTTACCAGGCTTCGAAAGGATCTCCCTCAGCTCAGCAACTGCCTCGGCCGGCTCATCAGGAGAGGCAAGGCAGATGTGAGGGACAGTCAAAGCCGCGCCGTCGGCAGGGTCGAGAGCGCTGTAAGAAGGAGTCCATGTCAGCATCATCCCTCACAAAGAGAAGAGTATATGCCCAAGCAGAGACTCAC
The DNA here is from genome assembly GCF_026229845.1 of Diaporthe amygdali. NCBI lineage: Eukaryota > Fungi > Ascomycota > Sordariomycetes > Diaporthales > Diaporthaceae > Diaporthe > Diaporthe amygdali. The sequence goes on along the minus strand of NW_026517052.1, from coordinate 353,970 downwards.
CCAGGATGCGCCGTCCAACTGGCATTGAACTTCCTGCCCGCGCCCTCGTTGCCGGGACCACACGCCAGCACAGAGATCTTGCCTCCCCAACACAGTCCGCCGACAACCACGTGGGGCTCTACGCTGGGATACTTCTCCCCGATCTCCTTGCGCACCTCCAGGAGCTTCCCGACCGCAATCCCGGCGTTCCCATGGCCGGCCCTGAAGTCGGCGAACAGCTTCTGCTTCTCCGGGGTGTCTGGGGGCATCCACTCGGGCTTGACATAGTATCCCTCGAGGAGGTCCGGGAGGAACACCAGGCAGTCCCCGATGTGCTCCGCCAGGCGGTCGGCGCCCTGGATGGTCTGGTTGGCGAATCCAAAGACATCGTAAATGTCGATGACAGCTCTGGTGGCGTTCGCCGGGCCAGTCACGTCTGTCGAGCTTGTGAGACTTCTGTGTTGCGGGTTTGGGGCGAGGAAGCCATGACTTACAGGTCTTCAACCCGGCGATTGTCTCATACTTTCCCTTCTCGGTATATTCCGCGGAGACAGGGGGTAGTTCCATGCACGCCTTGCAAGACATCTTGAAATTTGTGCTGCTCTTTGTAGATTCTGTGAAAGAGAAGAAAGACAATTTGAGTCAATGAGATTCTTGCAAGTCAACAAAGCTGGCAATTGCTCCAATGCGCCAAATGAGGGTGATACTCGAACTATATCTATGAGACCCAGGGCATAAGCCTAACCGTTGCAACTGCCGAAGAAGGCACCGGTGCGCCGGTGCAGGTCGGACTTTATCACCCGCCTCCTTAAATCCGGGCCCGTCTCCCGATGTTGGCAGAGTATCGGAGCCGAAAACGCCTAGGTTCACGATGGTGGAAGTGTTCATCGAGCAGCGAGTCCGAATACGGGACAGAAACCGACTCTTACATTCCGTTGGCCCAACCGTCGCGACCCAGAGAAGAGATAGGAAAACCCGGACTAATCAACGCCGCCACGCCAATACAATGCTGTGCCGTATATTCCATCGTACATCCTCGCGGTAAGTATGTCTACAATAACGCCTGACCCATGAACATACTCTCCTTGACCTCCGCAACCACATCCCTTCTGTCGTCCTTGCCGACAATCACAATACCCCTGCCGCCGCGCGTGCCCTTCCTGCCCACTCTGCCCAGCCGGTGAATAAAATCAATAGTTGTGTGCGGCACATCATACAAGACCACGTGCCTCACGCCCAGGGTGTCGATACCCCTGGACGCCAAGTCCGTCGCCACAATGACCTTGGTGTTCTGCAGATGCCTCTTGCCCTTCACGGGGCTGGACTTCTCAACGTCGTCTAGCTGCCTCTTGATGGGCACCGGCGACGTGAACGTGGCCAGCATCTCGCTTTGGCGCTGCTCGGGGGTGTCGCGGTGCAGGGCGACGGCGTCGACGCCCTTTGAGACGAGGAAGTCGGCCACCTCCTGCGTCTTCTCCCGCTCGTTGACAAAAACCATGATGCGCTTCACGTCCACCTCACCCGGTACCAAGCCCTCATGCATCGAGGCGCCCTTGCCGATCGACCAGATCGCATCCGCGCATGCGAGATTCTTGTTGTTGCGGTAAGGGTCCTTGCTCGCGTCAATCACGCCCAGTTGCACACGCCTCGGGATGGCGTGGAGATTCGGCGTCGCGATGCGGTTCATCTTGGGAAACGTCTTGGCAAGGTAGTGGTCCAGCCTCTTTGGGATCGTAGCGGAGCACATGATCAGCTGCTTGAGAGACGGCATGGCTCGATCCATAATGCTCGTCGTTACGGAGCTGAAACTCCGGTCGAGCAGGGAGTCGGCCTCGTCGACGACCAGATGCGATACCCGCGACAGGACGTTGGGGTCCGACTCTGCGATAGATGCTAGGAGGTGAGGTGTGGCGACAACCACATCTAACCCCTCGTGCCTGTAGATCCGGCGCTCAATAACCTTGGCGTCGAAGTTGGCTGATATCTTTTCCACCTTGAATTTGACCGAGTGTGACAGCTTCTTGGCCACCGCGCCCACCTGATCAACGAGTTCGGCGGTGGGCACCAATATTATGATGCGCGGCCGGGCTGTAGTAGGATGCGGCTCCATTAAGGACTTGCCCTTGTACCTCGGATCAGCCCGCAGGGCCTTCTCTTCCTCGAATCGCTTGTTGTATGCCGCAATATCCTGGTCCTCCGCCTCAGCGATCTTCATAGCATTGACAGAGGGAAGCAGATAAGCCAGCGTCTTGCCCGACCCCGTCTCAGCGGCCAGCAAGAATTCCTGTCTTGCTTCGCTAACGATAGGCTTTGTCTTCGTACGCCTAGGCGCACCAATGCGTTGACCCAGAAGAGCCGGAATCGCGAGCCTCTGTACCGGCGTGGGCTGTATCTCGGCCTTTTCACTGAACATGTCCTTCAGGACCCCCTCCTTGATCGCCGGCAGCAGGTCAAACTGGTCGAAGCTTTCCACCTCTTTCATCCGGTCTTTCAGATTCATTCTCTGTCCGTAGCTGAAGGATGTCAGCGCCCGCTGCATCCGCAACGCCTTGAATCTGGGCTTGTCTTCTTTGCCGCCTCGTTCTTTGCCATCTTTTTCGTCCTTGTCTCGGTTGCGCGCCTGCGCTATCCGCCGCATGGGGTCGATGTTTGCGACTGTCCTGTTCATGCCCGAGAAGGGGCCATCGACTGCTCTCCGCCGGGGTTTTCTGTCTCCGTCGTCAGTTTTGCGGCGCGTGACGCTGTCGGAAAGCACCATTCGTGAGGGCGTGGAGCGCTTTTGCCTGTAGCTCGAGGCGAATCGGAAGCTGGCCCACGGCTGGGGGAATGCATTTCGAATCGCTGGCCTCCTCGATTCGAGGGCACACCGACAAAGCGGACATAACGTGTCCGATAGAGTCTTCCCAAACATGACTGACAATATTGGCTACGAGCTCTGGGCGCAGCAATCGAAAAGATGGAGGACGAGCTCGAACTAGATCTACTTTCTGGAAATTTTTGGTCAGGGAAGCATCCCTGCTGCAGATCCAACGGCATGGAATCAGGGTTCCCCATGCGGGAGTGTGGACCAGGCTAGGTCAACACCATTAACATCCATCACCATCACATTCAATGCAACAATTTGGGCACCGAGAGGCAGGCCTTTCTTGCATCTCAAAAAGGAAAGGAAAAAACATCGTATTCACCGCTATCATCATACATGCCAAAATGTTCATACTACCATGCTTGACGCCCACAACTGCAGACACGTATGCATCCGAGCGCATGAGAAAACGCAACCGGTCCTTCCAATATGGGGCAGCTCCCTTCCTCACTCCAAAGTATTTGTTAAAAAGTGAGATGTGAATTACCAGACTCATTCTTCTCTTCGCAACAATCGCCATGCATCATCTCTGAGATCTACACCCTTCACATTCAATATCCAAGCGGCTCCAATTGCAACCAGGGCCACGCCGGTTGCGATGAGTCTAAGACGAACAACATCAATGGGAGTGTCTTGTCTGGCTGTCAGGGGGTGGCTTCTTACGTAGTCTTGCGCCTGCCTCCACACAGCCTACTGACGAAACCACCAACCCAATCGACAAAGATCAGCCTGAAAAAGGCCGAGAACCAGTTCCCATTCTTGGCCGCCTCCCATTCATTGTCCGGGATAGGAGCTGGCGTGCCGGACCTATCTCTGGAGGGGGACTGATGGGCAGATCGCTTCTTCAACGAGGAAGGCTGGTTACCCTCAATCGCAGAAGATGTGGCAGCCGGCTCGCTTCGAGAACCAGTCTCATCCTGACTGTCGCTTGGAGCGGGAGTCTCAATATCTTTGTGCCCGTTCTCAGTGGATGACGCGGCTGTCTCAATGTCTTTGTGCCCATTCTCGGTGGACGACGGGGCTGTCTCAACATCCTCATGGCCGCTCTCGGTGGATGATGGCACTGGTTCAATATCCTTGTGCCCATTTTCAGTAGATGACGGACCTTGATCAAGCTCTTCTTGAGGCGCTATGTCCTCAGCTTTGGACACAACGATCTTCGGGCTTGGTGGTACGGGCAAAGTCGGCTCCGGCTCCGCCACTGGAGCTGAGTCTTCAACCGGTATGGCGGTGTTTGGAGCAGGTTCATTCGGACTTCCCGGCTCCTGGAGCTTCGGGGTCGCCGCTCTCTCCGGCGTCAAATAACCGGACTGTCCATTTTCCATGCTCTTATCCTTTTCCTTATCATCTCTCATCACGACAGCCTCATCCTCGACACTAACTGGAGAGATGAGCTCATTGCTGGCTTTGGCCGATGGACTTGGAACCGTCACCACCGGCCGTGAGGTAGGAACTTCCAGAGGAACATCACCCTCGGCGTTTCTCGCCACCTTGATGGCCTCATCGGCAGTTTGGGCTTGCTCGACGATCGGCGCGATTTCTTCGGCTGTTGTAGCCTCATCGGCAGTTTGGGTTTGCTCGACGATCGGCGCGATTTCTTCGGCTGTTGTAGCCTCGGCCTCATCATCTTCAGCTATAGAACCGAGAGACACAACCGAGAGAGAACGCTCGCTCTTAGCCTCTTGGGGTTGTGACAACGGCAGAGACAAGTGCTGTGATCCCTTAGAGGACACTGGACTCGATTCTGGAGAGTGGTGTTCTCCATCGCCCGTGCTTGCACTCTTTGATCGGAAGACAGGAGATGGCGGAACGCCCGCGTTCAACGTTTCATTCGCGTTGAGGCCGGTTTCCACCTTTCTGACAGCAGCCATTATCTCGCTTCTTGACGAAGGGAACTGCTCGAGTGTCGGATCTTCAAAGTCATCCTTGTCTTGGCCACGGATGTTTCCATTCACAATCTCGGCTCGTCCGTCGTCGTCTGGTACTCCAGGGATCTCATCTTCTTCATAAAGACCCGCACACTCGTCTACAATGTGTTAGTGTCCCATCGTGAGGCTATAACCAGACTCCAGGAGAAATCCTCAAAGTCAAGTACTTATCGGGGTAAGCAACAAAGCTTAGCTTATACGTACGGGCAAATAAGGGCGCTGGCTCCGGCTCGTGCTCCGGCTCGTTACTATACCCAGCGACATCAAGGTTCTCGTTCCGAAGGTCCTCTTTGACGTCCGCAATTGTCTCGTGTGCGGGTATGGCTGTCTCGGTGTGCTCTTCGGCCTGACGAGATTATTAGCTCCAAGGTCCGGAGGCTAGGAAGAACAAATCTCACTGGTTGATCAGGTTGAAGGTCGCTTACCAAGTCATTATCGAGATCTTTGGCGGTGTCAGCGACCTCGGCGGCCGTATTAGCAGCCTCTTGAGCCGCAGCAGGGGCAGTCGCATCTATGGCTTCGGGCTCCGGTGTGGGCGGGTCGACCAAGGCAGCTGACTCCGCTACTTCTGCGGCAGTTCTCGCATACTCGGGAGTGCTAGTTCCCGATCGATCGACCTTCTCGGCCTCCTTGAGAGCCTCGAGTCTTGCAACAGGCTGCGGATGTTGGATATGGTTGGCACCGGACTCTTCGGTTTTCTCCGTAGCTTGAACTGGCTCCTCCAACTTAGTCTCTTCCGCAGACGGAGCTTCGATGAAGTTGTTTCTGTTGCCCGCATCGTCGGTCACTGTGTGCCGTTAGCCAAGGGTAAGAAGACAGTGGTGTCGAGTAAAATACCAGTAGGTGCGCTCTCATCAAGAACCCACCAGTCCCCAGGGCCGACACGGAACTTGTATTGAATCTTTGAGTCGGGCTCGACGTCGAACTTCTTGGAGAAGGTAATTTTTCCATCCTCATCGGTGGTATAATCCATCTCCTGAGGCACCCATTGTGGGTTGGAGAAAGAGCCGGCAACGAAGAGTGGAGGCTGGGTTTGAGGTGCTTGGTAAACGATAGTGATAGGAACTTTCTTTTCCGCCATGATGCAGACGCTCAATTGAATGGCAGTGCGGTTCTCGAGGTCATACAACGGGGAGAAGCTCTTGCGTTGATGGCGTGGTTCGTGGTGGTGCTTCAAAGGACAAGGTCGGGCGGAGGGCTAATACCACACAGCATGGGCAACAGGGGGCTGGTTGATAGCTTGGAGTCTGCCAATATTCACTGTCAATCGACCTGAGGGACAATGCAGAGATGAATGACGAGTGTTTTGATGGAAGACAAATGATGGCAGGGCAAGAAAGATGTTTCTGGGAAGTTTTTGCGCGTTGGGAGTGCTAGAATTCTAGGGGAGGGAGGTGGGTGTGGGCAGTGGCTTGATCAGCTTGTTTGGCAGACGCATGAGCTACGCCCCGAGCTTGTTTCCCACCTTGGACTTGGTTTGCGGGGCAGCTTTCTGGGGACTGCATGGGGTCGAAAAGTGGCTTTCGACTTTTGATTTATGGAGCTGCGTGACAAGTACTGCGTGGTACTCGGTACTCAGTAAGCTCGACCCGGGTGTAACTTGCCAGAGAACGCCTGGCGGCTAGAGATGACAATGGAGATGGTTGAAGGATAGAGAGAGCTCGAGCTCGAGCTTGACTACCAATGGAGCTTTTGTTCACACCCACCGGTCCAATGACGGGGGAAACGGTTGAGACCAATGTGGGCTGAGGCCTGCAGTCTGTTGGAATCGAATCCTGCGGCTAGTGCTGCGTGCATGTAATGTGTTCGGCCAGCGGCAGGATTCTTTCGTTGTACCTATTTAGGGATCCAATTTCCAGCCAGCCAGCATAGCAATTGAGCCACTGGAATCTTGGTCGTGCGTAGGCCCTGCTTGTCTGTCACACTCACGCTCATCGACATCGCAAGGTTCCATGTCACAATTACATCGTATGGCGGCGGCTGGCGCTGCGTACGCTGCCGCTACTGGTCAGCCGTTTGCGGGCAACTCAATGGCTAAGATGCAGCTACTCAGATGCACGCCCCCCGCCTCACCAACCCAGGTTTCATGAAGTTGTTGAGACATTGCATTGATGTCACTGTCAGAAATAGCTTGTGAGCTCCCTAGTAGGTGACTATAAAACAAGCGTCGCTCAGTTGGAATTTCGCACAGAAGATAATCTATTGTCAATTGTTGCAAACACGCTTTTATGGACCAGCACCTGAGAATCACATGTTAGAGAGAGGCCCAAGCTCCACGTCCCGTCGTGGTCAGCACATGAGCGTTCGTGCCTTTATTATGGAGCGAACATCACCCTGCTCTAAGAGCGAGGTTCAGAACACAGCTCTTCTGAGGGCATCGTGATTCCCATTCCAGAAATCACTGAACATTTTTCAATGTAACTTTGCAACCAGGTACAGAGGTACCTGAGCAGGTACGCAGATGGGGACGAAATGTGTTGTTCGGTGGAGTCAACATGGCTACGTCACCTCGCGAGCAGGGGTGTCGATAACGATAAGACAGGGGTCTTGTTGACTTTCCCTCCCAGAGACTGGAGTGGACCACTTTTTTTTTCAACCTTGTGCTGTAAGCAAGCCACGCTCCAAATCGACATTCCCTCAGCCTCGTCGCATTCCCCCCACCATTCCAACACGAGTCTCCTGCCCGTCTTGTTGACTCCTGCCCCAGACCCTCAATTCTAATTCCGAGCGCTGCAGACTCTCGAAATGTCGCTTCCGCCTGAAATCATCCAGGTCAAGCGCTTGGTAAAGAAGCGCAAGGCCACCGATGACGACGATGACGGCGTTGTTGATTTCCTTCGTTCGTAATATCCATCGCATCTTCTGCATTGCTGTCAGCTTCATCGTACTGACTGTCGCAAAAGGTGTCGATGGCGACAGGAAGCGTGCACGTGGCAACGACTACATTTACCAGAGAAGGACCGACGGTCCGCCCGATATTGAGAGCAGCACCGGTCGCAAGCCACCCAGTGGTCTCCTACCCGTGATCCACGCGTCCAAGCCCGGCGACGAGAATCATAATGTCAAAAAGTCCAACCATGCACAAGAATCCAAACCCGTCGCAACGCCGAGACCCCTTCCAACATCACAAGACGAAGCACCCGCAGCGCCTTCAACCCAAACAGGGGCACACAGCGTGTCCAAACTTAAGGCCGCTACTGAGCCTCGCAAATTTCATATGTCTCGGGCATCACTTGTCCCCTCACCCCTCTTCAGCCCAGGCGTGACCACGGGAAAGAGATCCCGGTATAAGACCCCGACAACTGTCTTCGTGGAGCGCGGTCACAAGAGGACGAGGACGGAGGATGTACAGATGCACGATGCGGACAACTTCCAGACAGCCAAGAGCCATGGGAATGATGACACGCATGCGAGAAAACAAAAGCTACCCGGCGCCGACCGAAAGGGAGCAGAAGGCAAGCATGCCCAAACGGTAAAGAGACAGGTTCCAGAGTCGCTCCGGAAGGAACAGGATTCCGATATGGACGAGATCACGCGAAGCATGAATGAATTTGTCCTGCAACAGATTGGTGAAAATCTGGCAAAGATTGAGGAACGCGACCGGAAGGTAAAAGCAGCAGCGGCGAAGAGGGCGTCGTCAGTCACGTCACCACAGTCGTCCAAGTTCAGGCCCAAGGCACCCTCGAAGCGTTACGCAGAGCGCCATCCGGAGGTCGCAACTGCGCAAACGAACACTACGTCAGCTATGCCACACCAAGATGAGTACGAGAGCCTCAGTGAAGATGAATATGTCATCGAGACCTACGTACGTGTTGCAGCCGAAAGTTTGGGCAAAGACCTAGCCGCAGAGAAAGTCGGCTTGCTTGTCTTCGACAATGAGCCTGATGTGGATTTCTTTTACGGAGAGGAGGGTGACAGCGACGATGAATGGCCTGAGGACGACGAAGATGAAAATGGTAAGCCCGCGACACGCTCTTGACCTAGCTCGCATCGTAGACGATTCACCTTTACTAACAATCGTGCAGCGGAGGACTACTACGCTGCCGACTATCCCGATGAGGAGGTCGACTCAGAGGACGAGTACAACCGTGCTGCGTACCAGTATCGCACCGGTAATGCGTCTGACCTGGAAGAGTTTGACGAGCGAGAGGATGGCATCATTCTTGACTACGGCGTAGAGAGAGATGGGGAGCCCGACTCTTCCCTTGCGCGCTTCGGTGCTCGACCGCCTGGCGCATTTAGGGGCTCTTGATTGAAAGAGGCGTCGAAGAAGGCTAGGCCACAAATTTTGCTCAACTGCCCTCGGCCAGAAAGGCTACAGCGCTCTTGACATGCAGGGGCCTCCTGCGAACATATCCATTGGTTCAAGTTCGGTTGATTTGTACATACATGTACACTTACAGCTAATTTGCTGACCGGCTCTGACCGCAGAGCCATTATGAATACTTAGAATACCCATGCCGCCGTTGTTTGAATTCGACTTTTAAAACCAATTGTCACCATCCTCCGCGTCAAACTTGGCAGTGCCCCACCCTTCCCATTATGCGCACGAACATACCAGCCTTTCTATAGCAATAGCGAAGTGAAAGGGTTCGAAACAGCCCAGCCGTCTTCGTACCGAACAGGATTTGCAGGCAGATTGCCTACAGGGGGAAACGTATCAGTCCTTCTCCGCAGAAAGCAGCGCGCAAGCGTTCATCAGCTCCGGCAGCGCCTCATCTTCCTCGCCCTTCACCTTCGAGGTCTTGCTCTTGGCGTTGGGCGGGTTTGTGTGCTTGACCCTCTCCTCCTCGTTGTCGGGCGTCCATTGTGGCACGCCCCTTTCCCTTCTCTGCTCAGCGCGGATCTCGCCTGTTTGCACAATGATGTTAGCCATGAATTGCTTTTCTAGGTGCGCGCTATGGGTTGTTCCTCGAGTGAGGAGGGAGCCGCGTGGCTCGGATGTCCGATACTGGCTAAGTCCCTGACTCAAAATTGAGGGTGAGGGGAGGGTATAAGAAAAAAGCAGCACTTACAATATCTCTTGGCGCGCGCGTACACCTCGGCCTGTCTGCCTTGCGGCACGAAGTGCTTGACAAACTCGTCCCAGTGGTAGATGACCTCCTCGGGGTACCGGTCGACCATGCCCCTGGGCCTCGCCTCGCCGTCCGCCTTCGCCTTGCCCCTGCCGCCGCACCCTTTCCTCCTGTCCTCCCTCCCCTCGCGGCACTTGGACGGCTCCGTCAGCTCCCAGGACCGGCCGCCGTGCTCCACGAAGCGCAGGCCGCTCCCGTCGGGCGTCAGCGCCGGCATGACGTCGTTGAGCCGGTAGTAGAAGCCGTTGATGCCCGCCACCTCGCGGTTCTCCTCGATCTCGGGCTTGTAGCCCTCGCGGTACAGCACCGGCAGCAGGTCCACGCGCTTCCGGTTGATCGCCTTCCACCCCCACCCGCAGTCCTCCTTGTGCCACAGGATGAAGAGCTTCACCGATCTGGAGTACCGAAGATTGAAGTGGGGCTTCTTCTGCTGCTTGCCCTTGTGTATTGGGCTGGGGTCGCCGCCGGAAATGCCGCCGCAACGGCGTCCTCTGTCAGGCGCGGCGGTCGAGTATGGTGACTGGCGGGAGGATGGCCTCCGTGATCGAACTGGCTCCAATTGCCTCTTATGTGTTGCTTCCATGCATTTGAGCTGGTCCTGAAGATCTCTCAGGCTAAGCTCGATTTTGAGGTGGCCTTGTGGTGCAATGCTGTGGTGGGCCTCGGGAGTTCTTGGGACAAACCCGGGAGGCGGACTGGCCGTCGACGGACGTGACAGCTCTGGCACACTGGTGAAGCTTCCCTCCCATGAGGCCTCGGAGCCAGTGCTTGGCCTCCTGAAGCTAGGCTGAGCTCTGGGGGCGTCAAACCCATAGCTACGTGGCAAGTCCCCGTCCGCAATGGCGAACAGAGTTTGTATGGACGGAATGCCGTATGGTTTCGGTTCACTGGAAACCGAGTGGGAGTGCCCTGGAGTTGGGTCAGTACAAGACTGCGAGTACACATGAGAGGCGCTTGATGCACTGTACATACCGAATATGTGCTCCTGGAAATTAGGAGTTGAGGGAGAACCAGTAGGAGTGTAGACTCCCGGCTCTTTAAGGCAGACAGCGGCGTCTGCAAGCCCCTCAAGTCGATGACGGTCCTGCTGGATCTGGCTGAGGGAAGGTAACATCCTGTCCGGCTCGTGCCGCAAGAAGGGACTGGCTTGCAGTTGGATCATGGTGGAGAAAATTCAAGAGGAATACTCTGAAAATCACCCAGACAATAGAGACAGATTTTGAGGAACAAGGGATAAGTGGAAACTGAGATGTGACCGGGAACGAGATCTTCAGAGTGTCGCTATCTATATGTATTAAGATCTGGGGAACCGAGCTTCGCGTATCTCCAGTGTTGATCTGGAGATCCTGTCACATCTGATAGATCTGGGATATTCCACCAGGCCGCAGAACAGAGCGATCGCCCAGTGGCTCTGTGAGCTGCAAGATGAGGTGCTCCATCCCTGCGTAACTGGCCGCCATGGGTCCTTGCGTAATGGGCCATGGAGCTGTGCTAAGATGCACTTTACGTCTGAGTGCGAGTACATCTCGCGTAACAGCGGTGGTACATAAAGCCATGGCAAGCGGTTGAGGGACTTCGCGGTGCTGGTTTGTGCACCAGTGTCGCTTATGACATGACCGGAGGAAAATAAACGTCCCCTAAGCTAGTATGGAACCAGCTAATGCTGCCAGACAATCTGCTAGCCCTCAACGGTCTGGAACTGTTTGGCGAATCGAGGCAGAAGTATCTCGTTCATCAAATCTGCAGGCAAGGGGTACACTTCGCCGACGTTGGTCTTGGGGTCATGGTGCGTCGCACCAAATCTTCACGGAGAGTTCCAGTCTGTAGCGATCCTCCTCTGCCGTGTCGTCCTCATGACGAGATTTCAATCTTCGCCTTCTGTAGGGCTTCCCCGATTAGGAAAGGTATAATGTCCCATCTGAATAAATCACCAGGGTTCAAGCCTCCTCGACGAGCACAGGACTGCTCAACTCTATGGTTGAGGGACCACTGGGCACTTGGTTACACAAAGTTTCGCGGCACAGATATTGCTTCGAGAGGCTCGCATCACTGACTGAAGATCAAAGAGCCAGTATTCGGCCCGTGGGAATCTTCGCTGCGCCACACTAGTTCACGCTTCCCATGTCTGATGCTCCTGGCAAGGACAGGAAAGCACAGCTTCATGTCAAGGATACTGGTCTTTGCTCGCCGCGAAACCGGTTGATAAAATACTTCCAGGCCGCTATTTAGCTTGTTGGCTAAGACCAAGGTTAGCTCTCCGTGTCGGGGCCGTGTTCTTTAGAACCCGAACAAAAAGGCAAAAAGGAAGCTCAAGCTAATTTTGGCTGGCATCTGCCAACGCCATGACAGCTCTGACAGCCCCTGACAGCCGCCAGGTTGGCTGTGATTGGCCCGCTAGAACGTCTCTTTTCTCTGAGGTCTGGACCGCGAGATCGTGGGGGTGGGTTCCCAGTTTGACACAACAGCACTCATCTCCTCATATGGCTAGGCCAGTACTGTGTTGGGGTAGTGTCATTGGTTGCCCTCGTCTTCAACAGCGAGTAATCGAGGATCTCTGCCAAATACTTTTGTTGGCGCGACTCCAACATCGCAGGTGATCCGACCCTGAGAATTTCTGCATTTCCGGAGTTGACTACTGTCCAGGTAATTTCTGAAGGAGGGTCAGTGATGCGCATCTCGCCCGCCTTTCCCATTCATTGTAAGTGAGGGTTGTTGTCGCGCGTGAGGCAAACCTTCTTGAACCAGATGTTGCTTATCTCTTGTACCACGGTTCGCACCGGGGGCAGGAAATCGTCTCCTAACAGTGCCGATCGTCTCATGCCCCGAATTTTCTCCCATAATTGATTGCCATGATCGGTCCAATACGCAGATGATGTTACGGGCCGATCTGTCATCCCGAGGCAAATCATCCTCTGGGGCAGATTCCGTGCTTCTGTGGTGCTGCTGAGTTGTCCTGATTGCTTTTCCTTTTTTCCCCCTTGTCTCTCAGACGCAGATCAACAAGCCTAATCTACGGTACGTAGCGAAGAGCGGCCGGCAATTAGAGAAATTCTAGGGTACAAGAGCGCCACTGATGCCTCCGGACAGATTTCCGAGAGACGTACAATTGCTTTATTTAACCGCAAGGGAGCAGGCCATGTGCAATTCCGAAGGCTCACAGCTACTCGTCTGGTGGTCGACAGGTCTGCGGCCTGCGGAAAAAGAGGCCGGTGTCTCAGTGCTTATGGTAACCTGCATGTTGTCCTGGTGATCCTTACAGACATCCTGGCAGAGGCGTTCTCACTGCCCCACATCGCAACGGCAGGCTTGTGGCCAAAACGTCGTGCCGATCTCAAGGTTGATTCCGTCGGCCAAGCACTGAGATGCACAATTTGCGTTGCACAGCCGGCCAGCCCAGCAAGATGCGGGAGCCTCATCTCTCGACGCCGGCCCAAACACCGGGACCGACACAGCGTGCAGTGGTCTCCAGACCAGGCCCAAAGACGTGTCTCAGCATTTGCATGGGACTAGTGAAATGTCGAATGATGCGCCCTGTGCCTGTGCGTATGCTCCTGTAACGAGAAGAAGCAAGTCTGTCCTGGAGCTGCCTGCCAGACACGCCAGAGTGCCTGGTGACGGCTTTCAGACACGGCTTGTCTTCACAATCTTGGGTCCCGTCTTTGCCCCTCGACAACGACCCCCAGTTCCACTCCTGCATCTTTCTGGCTAGTGCTGGTGAAAGATTCATCTCCAGAAAAGCGCCTGGGGTCGTCAGCAGATGAATCAACACACGGCATCCTGTGTGAGGACGAAGGCATGCAATGGTCACTTACCATCCCCTCTCCTCACCTCCCGAGAGAAAGCTGCAGTCGCCATTCACTTCGCAAAGCCACCCGCCCCCGACTCCTTTCCCGTCCTTCCAATCCACGATTGCTGGAGAAGGATCGGCCAGGAAGTTACTACAATCATCAGGGCTTGCAGTAGTTTGCGGAGCTGGTGTGTGAACAGTTCCAAGCGTGCCGACAGGAGGCATGGTAGAGACTTTGCTCGTGGCGTTGGCTGTTGCATCTGGACGTCTCCTGAACACAGATAAGCCACAGGTAAAGGCCCGGAAGTCCTCGACCTCAACGTCTTCCGGCATGCTCCCGGTGAGGACTCGGCCCAGAGCAATGACAGTTGCCGCGTGCGAGCAGAGCAGGACAGCCCGCACGCCTGCCTCGTCACATTGCTTGATGAGTGCGTCCATGGTCAAAGCAACACGGTCGTGTAGCTGGGCAATGGACTCGCCCGTCCTCGAGGGTGCCACAGCCGGTTCGTAGGATCGATCAAAGGCCGGGAACAGCTCCGCAAGTCTGTCACGGCTAGCAGAGGTGGGGTGCTCGAACGATGCAGAGCCATACCACTCAGCTAGGCCGGCCTCGCCTAGAATGGCGGGCTTCGTCGCAGCATCAGAACTGGCAGACTGTGCCCATAACCCGACGAAGGGCTCGACCGTCTGTAGACAGCGGTAGTATGGACTGGAGTATACCCGCTCGACAGGCGGTTCGACGCTCATCAGATGGGCAGCCAGCTCATGGGCCTGCTCAACGCCATGTGATGTCAAGGCTGGGTCCGTGGCGATGCCGGTTGGTGACTTGAGGTAGGACGAGTAGTTCCCGGAACCGTCCACAAGCCAATTGGACCTGAACTGCAGGATCGTTGCAGCGAGGTCAGCCGGGTCCCGCTACGGTTGGAGCAGAAGCATCTGCGTATGACAACCACCGGCTGGCGCTGTTGGAGGCGTATGGAGATATCTCACTTACGCCATGTCGAGTCACGTAGATTACCTCGAGTGACATTTTCGGGCAGAGGTGCCTATGCTATGCGAGTTTGGGAACACTGGCGGTGTGGTGGTTTGCAAGATGGATACGGCCTGGACTTTGAGATCTCAATTCGAGCCAGCAAAAAGGGTGTATCTTGGTGAGTATCACCGTATCCAGAAGAGATGTTCCAAGTTAACGATTGCGAAAGTGTCAGGGAGGAGTGAGGAAGAGGTCGAGTTACCTAGGCTCCGATAACCGAGCCGAGGAAAGTCAGGTAGACTACCGTACCTGTGGGGTAACCAATCGCCCGCATCAACATCATGTGGTGCACCATTGCTGTGGCTGAATGGGGAGTGTTCGCATGCACCCTGCCCTGCTCCTGCCCTGCAGGCATGCGCGGAACAAGCTCCCTTTGGCTTCGACGCCCCCAGGCCTATCCGGAAGGATTCCGCCCATGTATCAAACAACAACAACATATCTCGTGCAGCGAGTGCTGTGCATGCTGCCCGCTCCAGCATCACCTTTGCACCTGCAGGCCGACAGGTTTGGCAATGTTCCAGCCCGTAACATGCTTTTCCCCAGGCAGCCTCTCCCAGACTTTCTGCTATGCCTCCAAGACTCGTCTCCTCGTTCGCCAGGACAGATTCTCACCGAGTTCATCGAGTGTCACGGGCACGACGCCCTCCGAACACGCCGACAAGGGTCACTTCGTCTGTTCATTCTTGCGAGTCTTTGTGATCGATTGAGACATCCTGTGGCTGCAGCTCCGATCGTGCAAGGTGTATTGCTTGACCGGTCACTCCGCCATCGACCAACCGCTACGTGCGAAGCACCCTCGTTTCTGCAGCTCAACACGCCCGGTTTCCTGCTGCCAAGAGAGAAGAGTGGCGCAGGCGGCGGTCTTTGAAGACTTGCCCATCCACGATCCAGATCATGCGCATCAAGACTCTTCTGGTATGAATTAATATCGGGGCCAATGCTCGCCGACATCGTGAGGCCGATGGAGATTCCTGCATGTTCGGGCGGTTTGCATTTGCCACCGGTAAGCTGCCGCAATGGTGCTTCCGGGCTTTCAGACCGAGTCCACGGGCACAAGCACACGGACTCCGCAAAAGAAATTATGCTTCATCGTGGAAATCACAAGTCGGCGCCACTGCAAGTGATCAGTAGTCTGCAGAGCTTACTAAGGCCACCTCAAGTATCACCATGCAAAAGCCACCACAAGACTAACTTACGATTTCAATGCGAGAGGAGTATGTCTGCCAGATGGAAGAGACGAGTCAGGTTATTTTGAACGGTTCTAATCCAGCAGGTATGCTAGAGCGTCTAGCCCAGGTTTCGCACACCCGTTCCGCGACTCCACCCACGATAATCCGGCCTCCACACCCACACAAACGCCCCATATAATAACACAACGCCGCCTCGATTCTTCATCAAGCAATCAAATCAACAGCGCCAGTGGTTTAGCGGTAAAATCCATCGTTGCCATCGATGGGCCCCCGGTTCGACTCCGGGCTGGCGCAGTAACTGATCACGACAGCCTCCAGAGCCTCTTCTGGAGGACGTCGCTTTTTGCGCGGCTTGGCTCAAGGCGAGAGATGTCATGGAGCATCTTCTATGCCACTCAGGTCTGTATTGGCAGAGCTTTTGCGGCTTGCGCGGCCGTTGGAAGTCGATGACTCTAGTTCTATCCATATTGCTGCCCCTGATCTTTACACAAGACCAGATAAATATACGTAGCACCAGGTCCTTAAAGTAATTTCTTATAGACGTAGCAACTTCTTATTGGGCGAGCAGAAGCAAAACCATCACAATTTCACCACCTCGTTGAGATGTGAGGGAACCGTAGAGTATGAGCAATAGAATAACCTTATAGCACACTTGTTGTGTGGCAGCCATTGCTAATATCAGACGCGAATAGAGATTTATGGCTCACCATGGGACGAGTAGAGTGATCAAATCCCTTGAACAAGGTCCCACGAGCGGCAATACTACCTAGGTAGAGGAGTCCATGTTGTGGTGCCAGTTCCAAGTAAAAAATGTAAGCCAGATTCGTCAAAAGAGGCCGGCCAGCAAGACTTTCTTCGCGTCCAGGCCACATGGTCATCACCACCCCATAGCAGTTCAAGACAAAAGAGACATGGCTGCGACGGCAGGATGCGAGACCAAGGCGGCCTGAATCTTAGGTTTTGGGCCAGGGAAGTCAAGATTATGATCGGGAGTTGCGACAAAATCCAGCCGTGCTTTCCAGTAATTAGAAGAAAGATAACCTCACCTCCCCGTGCTATTCTGCCACTCAGTCAGGCGGCGGGTTTCGAGCACGCCACAAGGTACTCACCTGGACGCCGCAAACCAGAGCGGCTCAGTTGCCTCGCTGCTGTTCGAAGCCACCTGCCTTCAGAATCACACCGCAGGTAGCATCATAAGACATGTAGTACGTTTGAGAACTCCACCCTCACGGAGCACGGAGAACTGCGAAATGCGAACTCATAGCAGAAGCCACTGCTCATGTTTTGTATTTGTCAAATGTATAGATGTGTTCGAGCCGCTCACGTCGCAGATCAGGCTGTCTTCCACGCGGTCATCCGGCCCTTTCTCCCCAGTGAGCCCGCGTGCGCCCCTTCCCCCCACCCCAGGTATCAATCATTCCCTCCCAATTCATCGGTCTTCGTAAGGATCATAATCGCTGTCGAAGTGCTGTTCTCGTCTTGTCTACTTCCCGGCAGCCCATTGTGTGATCCGTTGCAAGGCTTCGGCAACATATGCCCCACCCAATCTTCACTGTTTGTTCGGATGCTGTTCTGATAAACCTTCTTTTCATTCGCGTCTGCACAAAAGGCGCCCGTTTCTGAAGTACGTGAGGCACAGCTCTCCTGAGGAAACCAGACCTTGCCTCGAAGCCAGTTCCCGCAGGGCCCTTTATATCTTTTTTTTTGATAGTTGTTTGTACGACACCGCCCTCAGGTAGTTGTCATGGTAGGCTCTTGAGAAACTTCTTCTCTGCGCGCGTCAGCTGTCGAGCTTCAGTCATCCCCGACTTGGCACCACGGGTGCTCCAGAACCTGGTTGATATCGTATCTTTGCTCGACATCACGATCTAGCATGTGGCGGATGAGGTCGATACTCTCATCGCTGATGGTGTACGGCACACGCAGGTCGCGATCCATGATCTCGTCGATACTGTAGAACGGATTTTCCTTATAGATGATGGTGTAGAGCAAGATGCCGAGCGCCCATACGTCCTGCTCCTTGCCATTGTAAGGTTTGCCGGCAAGGACTTCCGGTGCGGCGTAGTCTATTGAAGGTTGGTTAGGTGCGCTTAGAAGCTGTACGAGGCGTAAACATACCTATTGTCCCCACGAACACGTCGAAGGGGCCACTCTTGATGTACGCCGCACTGCCAAAGTCAATGAGCTTGATGTGGCCTTCTCCGTCCAGCACGACGTTCTCGTCCTTGATGTCACGGTGAACAACTTTCGCTTTGATGTGTAGGTGGTGAACCGCCCGCGCGACCTGGACGAAGATGCTTCGGCACTCGTCTTCCTCCATGTTTGTTCGAAGCTCGATGTAGTCAAATAGGTCCATCCCAGGCAGCCCGTGAGGCCCCATTTCAATGTAGTAATTGACTTCATCCTCGAAGAAATCCTCCATCTCAACAATATTGGGATGTCGGAGGCCCTCTTTTCGCAAGTAATTCAGAACATGTATCTCCAAGGGCACGGTGCCAAGCTTCCGGTCCCGGGTCCACGTGTCGACGAGGATCCGCTTCTTTGTGACGTACTTGAGCACTACCTTCTTTCCGCTGTCTTTGTATCTGGCTAGTTTAACCTGGCCATAGGCGCCCTGACCCATCTCTTCAAGTATAGCAAAGTCATCAATGGACTTCTTGTGGGATGACTCTACGGCCTTGGGTGCCGGTGGTTTCTCTTGCTTCCCCTCATCCTCTGCCTTGTCTGGTGCTTTTGTACCGGTGAGCTTTGCGGCGGCGTTTAGTGCAGCCTCTTTGATCGACTTTGTGAACATCGATGCTGGTCTCGACTCTTTCTTGGGCTCATCAGAGTCAGAAAGTTGCAGCTCCGCAGGTGTCGGGGCAGGAGTTTGGCCTGGGCTGGGCTGTCGGAGTGGAGTTGCCGTTCCTGAAAGCAGAGGAGACCCGGCGCCCAAATTTGACCTGGTGGCATGAATGTGCCGGGAGTAGGTGATCCACAAGGCGAACACCATTTCGGTTTGCGTGACGGGGAATTCGTCCTCAGTGATCGCGGATTCCTCGTCGCTTGTTTCCGTCAGAGTTCCCTCGTGCAACATGGTCTGTTTCTCGCTCTTGACAACCCTCATCTGAACATCAACCTTCAGCTCTGTACCATCGCGATGCTTGGCGGGGAGGCCTTCCGGCCGCAGGAAGCTGTTTGTAGCGTCCGCCCGACCTTCCCGCAGCCCGAGAAAGGCATATGCTTTTCGGAAACTATGCTCAGGAACAACGATACCATCAACAAGATGGAGACCGTCTTGCTCAGTCAAGATTCGCAAGACCTTGTCAAAACCTGGCAGGAGAGACTTGATGTCCATGCCGTTTGGTTGCTCATGGCCAAAAAGTGCGCTACAGAAGACCGAGTTGGTACTTTTAACCGTCAGAGACCCTGGGTCCACAACGATGATGCCTGCGATGTGGGGGAAGCTCGAGATGCGCAACTCCGTCTTTCCTGGCACTTGATTTATCGTTGCCGGAATGTTTATCCTGTCACAGTTGCGACAGGTGTAGTACTTCCGTCTTGCGATCTGCGCGTAGTCGATCGCCCCGTATCTAGGGTCAATTCCTTGACGCGGAATACGAGGGACCAGCTTGCCGATATCTAGGCCTGGCTGTAGGCTGTCATCACCCCAAATAGAAAGCAGCTCTCCTGTGAGGTTGGTAACGACGCCTTCCTCGTCCAGCGTGACGTAAGCGACATCTTCGTGGATTTCTTCGAGGACCCATATCAGCCCCATTCTCTTTTCCTTGACCCAGAGACTTGCCGATCCGGTGGCCCCGTTGCGTTTCTGGATAGGCACAACGTCTCCACAGAGAAGCACTCCTCTAGACTTGTTGCTCTTGTGTTTCGAATGGCCCCCACCACTCACCTTGGGAGGGCGCCAGTCGCCACTGTGAAAGGTCTCGGGTCTTTTCACAGGGCTCAGTCGCGGTGTCTGTGATCTTGAGCTTGGCTTGCTCAGTAACCTGGCTGTTATGCCACCACCTCGCGCTCCTAGCAGATTGGACGACACCTTCGGCTTCGGTGCTGGCTGTGCGATCTCAGTCTCCGACTCAGCTCCAGCGTCGCTCTCGAATTCGCCATGTTTTAATTTGTTCTCAAGCCAGCCCCTGCGCTCTTTCTGTACAATCTCCAGTATGCTGGTGGTTTTAAAATCAGACTTTCGAAATCCGTAGACCAAGCAAGCCAGGTCATTTGCGGCAAGTATCGTCCATGGAGGCTTAGCTTCAGTGGTAAATATCGCTTGTGCGGCAGGGACCCATCTGCTGGAATGGCCATGCACCGAAGAGCCCCTCGTGCCGGGTGTATGTAGTGATGGGCCGAAGGACTGGGACGATCTTGGAGAAAGAACAGTGTCAGGATTCCCTGGCTGCCCTGCGGAGAATGGCTGGGCCATGGCATCCATAAGCTTTTGCTGCATCGACGCGTGAACGGTGTCAGTGAATGTTCGCTTTAGGACGCTTGGCCTCCTGGACTCTGGGGGCGAAGTCTTCTGAGTCGTTCCGCTCTCGTTTGTTGGCGTTCGGGATGAGTTTTCAGAAGAGTCTCCGTCCCCCGGTGCTGGCGACAGTGAAGCTTTGCGAGATATCTGACGTACGTCTGAGGCTGTAGTCTTCTCTGTGTCCTCCTGCACACGGGTAGGAAGGCTGGAAGGCTGGCTTTCCGCTGGAGGCACTGCAAGGTCCTCGACAGGCTCTGGGCTTTCGGTCCTGGGGATGAAGTTCTTTTCAAACATATTTTCACCTGACAAGTCTGCCGGTCCTGTGAGAGGGCCTAGAGGGTGAGATGGGTCGTTGACGCCCATCAGCTGTGCCTTTGCCAAAAGTTCCAACATATTTTGTGTTTCAACGTCCCCAGTCACCCGTGCCTGCACGCTGGCCAGAGCTGAGTTGGAGGTGGCGGAACGGCCAATTCGATCCTTCATGAATTCGATAGAACGTCTCAATACATTTTGGCGGTTATGTATAAACTCCTCAGACTGGTGGGCGAAGGAGAAGGAATGGAGGGACTCGCTAGGGAAGCGTTCCAAGTCGTCGATGAAGGCGGGCGACGACGGCCCAGAGGCCAGAGGCTGCAACATAGTCATCGAGGTAGATCGCGAGAGACTCAAAGACGGGCTTCGCGAGGTAGGATTGGAAGGCCCGATTGTGCCGTTTCTACTGGGTTGGGACTGACGTATTCGGCGGAGCCCTGATAGTCCCAGTCCATGGTCGTGGTCTGTCATAATGGGTGATCTAGAGACCTCGACAGATTAGCTGATGAGGAATGGATGCCCCAGAAAAAGTAACGGTAATGACAGTATGTGGGGAGAACTGTGAGGCGAAGTCATAGTGAATGCATGGCGGAGTTGACAGAGACAGAGCACATGGTTATGGGGTGGGTCAGCAAGCGAGTTGCAGGATCCAGATTGTCCCAGTCTTACGAACTGGTACAGAATGAACAGCGTGACAACGCCTTTCTAGGTGCCTACTTGGCCGTGGCAGTAAGCGGTGTTAAGGAGGTTGGGGCGACCTGACCCTTCTACCACTTGACCAAGGCACGCGCACATGTCACTTTGCCGCGAGGCTTGGTGTTTAGGGTCGGGGGAGGAGGCGGAAGCCCCGAGGGGCCCAGGAACTGGGACAGCTTGAGCTCACCTTGCGAGAATGTCATATTCAGAAGCAGCTGGGCCAGCATCGAACGACATGCGTACTCGAGCTTTTTCGGAATTGTCTGGGACCGCGAGGGCCAGATTCGAGAGGCTCCTGTTCTTTTGCATCTGCAAGGGCGGTGAGAGCTGGTCCTTATTTCTGCCTCGATCTTCCCCGCTGAGACCTTGGATGTCGGCGCCTGGGAAGAAGGCCACTGGCGTCAGCGTCCACATCTCACAAGAATGCAGTGTCCCGGCAGCGTCGCATCAATCACTACTGGACCGAACCCACCTTGATCATGCCTCTGCTCTTGTATTCTAGGCATCGTAGGTACGCGGCACAGTCGAAGCTGGAGGAGGGACTCGGAAGTGGCTTCGGTTCGAGGAAAAGGCCGTGGTTGTCGCAATGTCTGTCAAATGGAGCCTCGGCGGATCGACTGAGCAAGACCCGCGAAAGAAGGCCCGGGAGAACAAGTGCTACCAGGGTGAATGCGTCCGCGTAAGTCCTGAGGAAGCTGGCATCTGGGGCCAATTCAAGGCTCGGGGTGACAGTCAAGCGCGAAAAGGGTCGAATTCATAAGAGGCCAGCAGACTGGACACGGGTGGGCTCGTCGTTCAAGATGGGTCGCAAATGCGGGCTTCCGGCTCTGGGAGAAAGGCGTCTGGCGTGTGGTTGGAGGAGGTAGTGACGATTCTTGACTCCTTCACGATGGCAACACCGTAAAACTGAACACTCGCGAAAAGGAAACAAGTCAATGCCAGTCTAATGGGTATCTCGATTGCTGCATTGAGGCAGGCATGCAAGCAAAGGAAGGTCGTTCGGACAATCCTGTAACAAATCTGCTCTATCTCTAGATCGGTCTGGGCTGGGGTGAGGATGGGTGCGAGGGAGTGTTGGCGTGGTGTTGCGGCACTCGGGGCGTTGAACAGCCGATGTCTAGTGTCGAGGCCGTGTACAGATAGGTCTAAGCCGTGGGGGAGGCGCCGGGTTGAAATTCGCGGGAGGCCGTGGAAAAGGGAGAAGACAGGTGATGGGCGAACTGGGGGGGCGGTCACGGCAGTTTGGAGTCGTATGTGAGGTATGAGCGAGGGTTTTGGGGAGGCTCGGTCCTTGGACGAACCTTCGCACCTTGGGAGGATGTAGACTAGAGCCTACCTAGGTAGATGCGTGCGTACACGTACAGTGCAACAAACCTTGGAGCAAATGCAGGTGGGAAACTTTATTTTAAGTCGCCAACAATCAGCCGTGGAATCCTCGGCCGCCAGTACTTTTAGTCTATGAGCAGCTTGTTGAGGAGACACACTAAAAGCTTTGCAGTCCCGCGTCGCCTGGTCGCATACCGTACTGTCCGCCTAGGTAGTGTGTATTGTGGCAGGTAGTCTAGCAGGAGCTCGAGTCCTTACCTGGGCAGGTCCTTTGGAGCTTCTGGAACTTTGCCCTCCGACGAATACAGTATGAGGACGGTGCCGTTACTGGGACGGGGGCCCAGCAGACGGACAGCGAGCCCGTCATCCCCCAGGCCCCCGGGGCCAGCAACTCGGAAACCAGGCAACCCAACGGCTGTCCTTCTTCAGACATCCAGACCGTTTCAGGGAGGGCCTTGGGAGCAGGAGACCACCCATCCGATACTATATCTGTTGGACATGCTCTCCATACTCACGAGGATAATAAAATCAAGAAATGAGGGACAGATCAAGGCTCTCGTCGCCCTTCCTCCTTACTCGCGACCAGAGTTACAACAGCGGTACGCACAGTGCCATTTGCACGTGAAAAAACGAGACAGACCGACAGGTGCAGTGCGTCCGATGTCAGGCAAAGGGCCCCTCGACAGGTGCCAAGACCCTGGACTTGTTTCCCTGCCGCAGCCACTTGACCTTGCAGGACAACGTCGATCTTATCGCCGTCGGTTCCTACCTAGCTCCGTTCTGCTGAAGATCAAGCTGCGCCGGCTGGTCTGAGCAGGCAGCCCGGGCCTATCAGTCATCCAGCACTGTCGCCATTGCTCAGAACGTCCTTCTCGACGTGGAAATTGCTCAGTCACCGCGTCTGTATCTGTCTGGATTTTCCACACCACGTGCGAGCCTGGGCATTTGGGTATTTGACTGCATATGCTCGAAGCATCAAACGCCAATGGCCCGACGGCGAGTGTACTCTTGACGTCCGCTCGCCACACACTCCAGAACTCTGTCAATCAATCAACCACCCTCGTCGTGGCGATTTGTGAGCCGGAGTGCCTGTACATGATCTCCCACGAGCTCATGATCTTCTGTGATCATCCCACGAGCTGCCTCGTGATCGAGGTCGAGTGCTGCATCTCCGGCGCCGGAAAGAGTATGAAGTAAAACAGACGCCTGCTAGGTGCGTGTCCGGTGCTGTCTCTTGCTTGCACAAGCTCAAGAGATAGTAGGAGTGTGTGCTTTGCCGAGATTTAACGATCTAAGACATGCTGTCAAGGGGCCAGACCAATCTAAAGCGTTGCCTTTGTAGCTCAGCACTGGGCGTTGAGCAAAGCGCGTACCTAGATAGTGAGGTCTCGATAGATAAGAACTGAGACAGCATGCTCTATCATGGAGGGGAGCGACGGTCATGAGAGACAATCTCTGCCTGTGCGCAGCTCCCTCTGCAGATCCTGACACCTGGATGCGTAATCCTGTCAGCAGATGCTGCTCTACGGAAGCAATCAAGCCTTACACCAGGCAAGATCTTCGAGGTAAATGCGTATTGGTGCTGACGGCTGACTAGGGGATGTAGAACAGAAGGGGCGTACACGGGTCAGCCACCCTGCGGCCGATGCTGGACATCCGGGGAGGAGATCTGCCGGCGGATGCGGAGGCCATTCTCGTCGCAGCTCGGCTCCGTGTCGGAAGCAGGTCAGAAAATGTCCTATTTATCCTCATAACGTATTCTCGGAAACAGGCACGACTGGCTGTCTTCTCATACAATGACATTATGCTGGCAAGGAGCATCAGTGTTTCTCAGGGCCTCACAGAGGAACAACACGGCATCGATCCCCACGGGCTTAAGAGTAGTATTTATGAAAGCATATTGACAACTACTGTACAGCTTTGTTAAAAATAGGTAGTATTGATGGTTCACTGAGATCATTTAGTATTTCCAGATATTAAAGGAACGAAAGTTCGAAAGAGCCTTTCGATATCCAGGAATTTACAGTATTATTGCCTACGGCCAGTATCCCCCGTCTCATTACCCCACCACACACACAACACTCCTCCAGCAACTGACCCCACCTATGTGTTGAATGGCGGCGGATCGCGGCCCCTCCAAGACCCCACTGTACCCCGCAGTGTGGCAGCGGGCCAGTTTCTCTCTTTGAGCCGGATTCCCCGACGTCCTTGGCCCAGAGCCTCGGGTAGGATGTAGTCTGGCCGTTAGCCAGTCTGCCCCCCAAGGAAGACGCAACCAACGGCCCGAATCGAGCAATGTGCTATGCAGCATAGCTGGGCTTGGCCAGCAGACTACATGGTCTAGTAGCGCCTGGTGCAATTGCATGGAGCAGGCGTTACCACGAGTCAGAGCCTCTGCTACAATCCTATGCGATAGAACTCTTCTGTCATGTTCCCGAGGCTCACGATCAATCATGCCCGGGCACCAAGGGTTGTCAGAGTATGCACGGGCTGATGTGCACAATAGTCCAGAGTGAGGCGAGACATATGCCTGGGAAGGCGGATCGTCCCGGCCACGCTGGCGTTGCTCTACCCAGGAGCTGCCGTCCAGAAAATGCCTCTCCGTCTATGCCCTGACACCCGCTCGGGCTAGATGCAGGGAAGCTCCAGGGCATTGTGCGAGTGTTCGTGCTCGGGCACGCGATCTTTCTGTGCGTCTGCTCGGGGCTCCCCAGCTCACAGGGCCAGCCGAACCGCCCCGCCTATGCAGCGCTGCATGATGCTCGAGTTGGCCATGAATGTCTGCATACACAGCTCTCTTCATGCCGCTGGATCAGATAAGGGAGATACCCTGATCAGGGCTGTACAGGTGGCAGCCGTCTTGGGTTCGCGATATGCAGCGGCCAATGAGACGGCAGCAGAGGGTCTCCCCTTTGTGGTCACGGACGACGTCTTGCAAGGCCACGGTGCCACACGAGGTGATCATCTGCAGCTGCGCATGAGATGCATTCGTGCGGGAAGAGGCATGCAGACCTTTGGGTAGAGTGAGACCGGTGGGCTGGATACGGCGGCAGCAGCCCCTCCCGCAAGGTTGTCCACCCTCTTGTCTGCCCTGCTCCTGGCCTTCTTGCTCCTGCTCCTCGTGCCCGCGTGCTCAAGTCGGGCCAGGCGATCGAAATAGCCGTAGATAGGTGGAGGGTGACTACGCCAACCCGCGCTACTGCACGGGCAGCTCTGGCGTCTCCCGGCCACTGCGAGAATGGGCTAGAGAAAGGAGAGCCCGGACGCTATCGTTACTGGCAACAGACATGATAGAGGAGGCAGTTGGAGGACAGCCTGGGTACCTAGGCACTAGGTAAGCTGGTGTGCTGGTATGCTTCTGGTGTGCCGCTGGTGTGCTGCTGGTGTGCTGGCTGGGCCAGGGAAGCATGCAGGGGTGGACAGACTAAGACACCCAGGAGGATGGGGGCCATCCATGGATGCCATGCAGCCAGCAACTTTGGCGCAGGACCCTTCTTTTTTAAACTTGTCGGGCGTCTCCTGTTAACTTTTCCCACCCTGCCCTCGAGCTGACTCGATTCCACATCTTGATCACTACCTCGTCATCATTGACTTTATCGAATCGTCGTGACCGTCTACTCCAGATCCCAATACAACCAACTGCTTGACAAGAGCCAGACAGAGGCAGACCAGGCCGGGGCAAGCTTCCAGCCGCAGTACAACGAGGTAAGAAGCGGACTGTCAAGTGCTCACTGATGACCCCGGTGTAACCCCACCCTCCTTACACCAGAATGCCATGTCTTATCAGCCCGAAATCCCATGCGTGGAACCCAGACTCGGCCGCGCGATTTGTATATCTATTCCTCGCTGACACCCCTTCAACAGCCTTGCAATTTCTTGCGTCTTTTCTGTCCAAAATTTTCGGGCTTTTCAACTGCCTCGATCTTCCTGCGAGTAACTGGCAGCTTGGGCAAACAAACTCAAGAGGAGAATCAGCACGCACGGGTCCAGCCAGTCGCCTACTTAGTCCCCTCCACCACCCCCGCCTTTTGATCGGCAACGAGCAAGCTGGTCGAGCTCTCTCCAAACTCCTTTGTTCCCAAAGATCAAGGGCAACACTGCCTGCAGAATCAGGTCTTCGCAGCAAGCGACCCGTTTGGTAGCTTCAGCTCTTATCTCTAGAGTCTCCGTCCCACGAGTACCAGACCCACGCCGACTCCGGCTAATCCGCCTGGCAATGGCAGATTAATTCGAGCAACGAGTTCACTCGCCAAGCGCTGTCTGGGCCGCTCTGCATTTTGTCGCCTCACCCCATTTGATCCCATCTTGTCTCTGAATGAGACCACGCAGTGGCGGTGTTGAGCTTACAGTGACCCCACCCCGCGTATCCGGGTCAGCTCTCGGCCCTGGCAGACTGGGCCTCCAGACGAAATAGGAGAAACTCGCCACTTGCTGGTGATTTCTCTGAGGCTCCGCCAATCAAGTCCATAGATTCAAGGGTCTTTTTTCAACCTCGCCAAACCACGTCCCCGGATTGTGTGCGATAGTTCGACGGCAGAATGGGTGAATCACTGGCTGCCGCGGCCATGGCGGTCCAGTCGATCGATGCCGAGGAAATAGACGTATTCACCAACGACCCGGCCGTTTTGGATGCGCCCGCTATTATTGAGCCGGAGTCTGTGCCCAAGAAGAAGGGAAATCGCCAAAGGCTGCTTCGAGGACTTCAGCGCATGTCCTCGTCGCCGTCCCTAGCCCGCCCCGGCCGCGCGCGAGCCTCCACGAGCCCATATCATGGCCCAGGAAGCTTTTCATGTGTGAGCCTGGCGACGAATCCCTCGCCATTCGGCCAGCCGAGCTCTGGATATTTTTCTGCGTCTTCGCATGGCGGGCTATCGACTGCCCCTACGTCTACGCCCGGCACCCCGGCTCATGATTGCCAACGTGACGGTGTTGAGCATGTCCTCGCGACGCGAAGAGTCACAACTCTCGATATGGCTGCCTCCTCGACCCTGACTGTTCCGCTACCAGCGGATTTGAGACCGAAGCGGGCCGTCTTCAATATATGGCAGCATCTCCCCCGTGAGATCAAGATTCAGGTACTGGCTTTCTTACAGCCTAGAGACCTCGTCCTCGCCTCGGCTGTAAACAGGGAGTTCCATGATCTTTGCCATGACGGCCAGCTGTGGACTTCATTTGACGCTTCCGAGTTCTACCAGGACATACCAGCCGAGTCTCTGGCCAAAATTATTGTTGCTGCTGGACCTTTTATTAAGGACCTCAATTTGAGAGGATGTGTCCAGGTGGAGCACTATAAGAGAGCAGAGACTATTGTCAAAGCTTGCAGAAACCTCATCAATGCAACCCTGGAAGGATGCCGGAATCTGCAGCGGACGACCCTTCACAGCTTGGTGAGAAGCAACGACAAATTGGCCCATCTCAATCTCACTGGGCTCACTGCCGTGACGAACACGACTTGCAAGCTCATTGCTCAGTCCTGCCCGTCTCTAGAACTCCTTAACGTCTCTTGGTGCAAACACATGGACGCTGAGGGCATCAAGATAGTGGTGGAAGCCTGTCCTAAGCTGAAGGACTTGCGAGCCGGTGAGGTAAAGGGTTTCGACGACTCGAGTGTTGCATCGGCCATCTTCAAGACGAACAGATTGGAGCGACTGATCCTGAGTGGATGCAACGATCTTGACGATGTGAGCCTTCAAATCATGGTCCATGGAGCCAACCCCCCAATCGACATCTTGACAGATCGACCTATTGTGCCTCCTCGCAAGCTTCGTCACCTCGACCTCAGCCGATGCAAAGCCTTAACCTCGCGTGGTGTGCAGGCGCTCGGCCACTACGTCCCAGACCTTGAGGGACTGTCAGTCGCCCATTGCACCAGTCTTACTGACGCGGCTCTTGAGCCAATCCTGGCTACTACCCCTCGACTGACACACTTGGATCTGGAAGACTGCCGAGGTATCTCCAATCACCTGCTGTCCGAGCATCTGGCCAAGTCTCCCTGTGCGGCAAACCTCGAGCATCTCTGCATCAGCTCCTGCGAGAACCTTGGCGACACCGGCATGCTTCCCGTAGTCCGCAACTGCAAGAGCTTACAGTCGGCGTACCTTGATAACACCCGTGTCTCCGACCTCGTCCTCGCCGAGGCCGCAGCCATGGTCCGCCGGCGCTCAAAGAGAACCAACGACCGTACGCATCGGCCGCAGATTGGCCTCAGCATGGTCGTCTACGACTGCCAGCACGTCACCTGGACTGGAGTAAGGGAGGTCTTATGCCGCAATGCAGAGATTAAGAACCCGCTCAACGAGAATGGCGAGAGGCACCAGACCTACCCGACCGAGATCATCGCCCTCAAGGCATTTTACGGATGGCAGATGACCATCGATGAGCAGACGAAGCGAGTCCTACGTGGTGACCTGGCGGCTGCGAACAGGCTCGAGCGCAAGTGGGCGGAATACATGCAGGCAAACGAAGAGGCGGGCGTCGTGGGTGCCGGTGGCAGGAGGAGGCGGAGACGGGCCAGAGAGGCCCAGATGGCGCATGATGAAGAGGAGGGTGGTGTGGGCGGAGGACCCGGTGGAGGAAGGAGGAGGGCCAGGACGGCGGCTTGCGTCGTGATGTAAGCCGGCTTTCGATGGAATTGGAAGCCCAGAACATTTTATCTCAGCTTCAAGCGGACGCAAGACGCAGGAGATCGTCTTGGCTGTAACCCGTGTGCTAGACTCGGGGATGGCTGGTACATAAACGACATCATTTCCTTATCAATCACAATACGCATCTGGGCGGGGAGTATTTGGAACGGCACAGGATGGGACAGTAGCTTATGGGCATTGCTTTTGGCCATCTCATTATTTTTTTTTCAGACTCACGTGTCAACGTCTCTCATCGAAAGTTCATACGCCACAGGCGCGGAACCCCAAGCTAGACTCCCCAGACTTAAGACTGATTTCGTAGCAATGTTCTTATGTGCATCTATTCATATCACACTCTAATTCTACCGGAAAGTATATGACTAGTTAAGTGAACATAGCTGCCGTGACGCGACGCAAGTGATGTCCTGAAAACCCGGCATGGTGCTCAACGAGCCATGCATTACACCTCCGTTGCCGCTACCGTTTCCCAGGCCGCAAGGGCGGCTGGAAGTCACGGTGGCCGTCTCGCTGAGGGAAATGACATATGAGAAAAGGGGGAAAAAAGAAACGGTAGTGAACCAAGAAACCATCTAAACATCCCTCACTTTCTAGCTTTCAGCCCTCCGTCAAAGCCCCCCCGAACAGGTCCTCGTACTTGCCCCTGGCCTTGCTGGGCCTGCGCAGCGGCTCCAGACCAAAGATGTCCTCGGAGGTGAAGGCCTTGGTGGCGGCGGCGGCGCCGGACTGGTCGGTGACCTCGCCGAAGAGGAAGGCGTTGCGGTCGCGGCTGACGCTGACGCGCGGGCTCTTGCGGCTGCTGTGGGGGTGCTGTGCGGCGGTGGCGCTCGACGGCAGCGACGAGGGCGAGTACGAGGAGGAGGCGGCCGAGGGGCTCTGGTCCGGCTCGAGCATCAAGGCGAAGGATGACTGCGCCATCGTCGACCTCGTCGGCACGGCGGTCGGCCGGAGGAGGGCTGGCGGCGGCGCCGGCTGCGTGGGTGACAGAGGTGACGAGTGCTCCACGCCTTCCATCGTTGCCTCTGTCTTGGGTGTGCCTGGTACCTCGGGGTCGACCATCATCTCGTCGGCTGCGACCATCAGGCTTGGCGAGGCCTCGTTGTTGATGTTGCCCGCTGCTGGGCTGAGATCTTCTGCTACTGCGGGAACGGGCAGGGGGTCATCTACCACTATTTGTGGAGGTGCCCTGTCGTCCTCCCGAGGCTCATCTTGTGGTAGCTCGAGCGATGGGTTTTCCAAATAGACCTTGACGAGCTGTGCCTTAGCCGCAGCCAGTTCAACGCCTTCAAGAGTCTTCTCCCTGTCGCTCTCGAGTTTTGATGCGGACACTTCTTTGAGTCCCGTGATTGCTTCGTCCAACAAAAGAGCCAACTGCTTATTCCTCTGCTCTAGCTCTGCTATCGTCCTTCTCAAATCATCTACCGGTGAGATTAAGGTACCATTCGCCAAATTATTGTGCCTTGGCGTATTCGAACGGGAGCGGCTGTGATCTGCAGTTTTGCTTCTTGCCTCCTGGAAGTCTTGCATGTTCTTCCGGATTTCTCCCATAGCGTCGCGTACGGCTTGGTTGATACCTAGCTTCTCGCCACGCTCTATAACGTTCTTGGCGGCGCCTTGAAATAGGGCTTCCACGCCTCGCTGCTGGATGAAGCGTGCAGGGGATCTGAGAGGGGATCGGGTGCTGCGAGTTCGGTCCCTGAGCGACAAGCCCTGGAATTGCGCCTCGGGTGTTGAGGGGCTTTGCTCAGATATTGGCGTGGGCGTCTTGCCTGTGTACTTCATGATGATAGAAGAGCCTCCAGCAGCGTTGTAATGGTCTTGTAGGTATAGGGCATCGTCGACAAATGTATGAGGGCCGTGGGGTGGCTCAGGGGCGGGATACTTCAGTAGCAGCTGAAGTGCAACTGTATAGTCCGCCTCGAGCACTGGTGTATTTTAGTATGTAATGCATAATGAGATTTGGAGCATTGGTGACTTACATGTCCATCTTATCCTCAAAAGAACGGCAACACATATGAGGTCTATAAGGTCTAGAGTCGGATCGAAGGCAAAGATGGTATCCCAGAGCACGAGGAGTTGCTCGAACGGGAACTCTCTTCCAAACAAAAGCCGGATCCATCGTCTGCACGAATGGAAGATCAGTCCTCAAATTCAGCATCAGAGGTAGATGAGACTCACATTAGAAAGATCTGAGGCAGAATCTCAATATTCTGCAGATGCTTGGCGAGTTCAGGGTCGATTCTCATGAGCGCAACTTCGTGGATCATCCTGCTCTTCTCAACGATTGCACTTTGTTCACCAGACACTGAACTGCCGGCGTCCACGCTGACTTCGTAGAATGGCTTCGTGTGCTTCATGAGGTTGGAGAATAGAGCGAAGGTGTCGTGCTCAATGAAGTAGGAATCCAGCATCTCGACCATGTTGGGGTCTGCTATGGCATCACCGATGTTCTTACGATCGATTGCATCTCCATCCACCACATAGAGGAGAGGGGCCAAGAGCTCATGCATTCCCTGACGGTAGCCGCCCTGGTCTGAGTTCAGCTTGACCCAGATGAACAGAATGTCCAATATAAGCGTTTGCGTGCTCTCTTGGTGGTAGAAGGGCTCGTCTGGTAGACGCTGAACATCTTGCAATATCTCGGCACGGATGGCCTCATCGTGCCGAACGGCAGTCCATGGTGACTATGGCTCGAGTTAGTAAGACCATGACCATTTGTAGGTTATGGGAGGAAAAAGATGGCCTGAAGGGGCCTCTGGAGGGGGCACCTACGTCAGGATCATCTGCAAGGGGGTCCAAAGACAGCTCGTTGAGGAGCTCTGGATGCTTGATGTACTTCAGGTGGTGTTCCCGGAGGGAGCTATATGAGTTTCTGTTTTCAAGCAGGACATGGGACCAGTTGGCGGGATCCACGTCCTGGAAGAGCAGAAAAGCCTAGGCGGCTGTCAGTAACACTGTGTCTCTGATGAGAATATATTGACCAACTCGCTCAGCTCACCTTCCAACAGACGGATCGGCAGCCAGACACGCATGGGCTACCAGGTCCGTTGAACTTGACGGCTCTCTGCAAGTCAGCGAAACTGGAGCACTGTTTAAGCGTCTCGTCCCATCTCGTCCTACAGCGGTCGTTGTTAGCGCCGATGTGGTTGTGGGTTTGGGTTGATCTCGCCCGGTGCAGACGTACTTGGATTCATCCAGGGGTCTCATTGCGATGACGATGTTTGGTCAGGCGGCAGAGGGGGTGTAGATAGTTAAGAAGACGGCTTGCACATGTGGAAAGGGCTCTGGACGGATATGGCAACTTATGAAGTATCAAGTCCCCAAAGCTATCTCGTCGAGAGCCGTGCCATCTGCCAGTGCATGGATTCCAGGTCGAGCGAGTGTTTTCTTCATGACCAGAATTCTCCAGTAATCAAGCAACGCATGGCGTCGACAGCGATGCGGCTGCAGATCGACACACCAGCCGCAGCCAGTGGGACAAATGCTGGCACGGGCTGCAGGTGTCAGGTTTTGGGCCACTGGGTGGGCTGACCAGGCCCAATCAAGGGCCAAGGGCGGAGGGATGCTCTCACTGACCCCGGTCGGTCGGTTCCCCCACCGTAGGCCAGACTCCAGCCAGACTCCAGGAGGCTGTGATCCTGGTTGCGCACCAGCACCGACTCGGCATGGCCCAGCTGCCCAGTCACTGCTGACCCTTTTTCGCGAGCTGCACACCAGTGTTCCTGCGTCCAACATCCACAACCACTCCTTCGCTCGCCTCCTACACGAACCTCTAACCCGCATAAATTGTTGGCGTCCGCTGCCAGGGGGAATATGACTCTTTGTGCTACCCTGCCTCTCTTCTCCCTCGACCCACGGTAGCCTTCTCTTCTTCGGCCCAGCCTGCCCAGCTCCCTCCCTTCCTTGGTGCAACTTCCTCGAGACGCATCGCACCACCCCCTGACGCCGCACTCGACATCAGTCGCCGAGCTTGCAACACCGAAGCTCATGCCTCCACCGACTCCCACTGTACAGGGTGCGACCTTTAATCATGTCTGCCGACCTCTTTGCTGAGTTTGGCAGCTTCAACTCGGGGACTCCGCAACAGTCCACCCAGAAGCCAGCCTTGTCCACACCCGCCGATCCCTTCGCCTTCTTGTCGAGCCCTACGTCGCATACCGCCTCACCCCAATCCTTCCAGCCACCGTCACAACCATGGTCCACGGTACAGAATCGCCAGAGCGCCAACGCCGGCTGGGCGAGCTTCGGCACGTCCAGCCCAGCACAGATAGCAACCCAACCTCCCAAGCCGGAGGCTGCGGACGACGATGAGGGATGGGGTGATTTTGAGGAGGCGCCCTCAGCGACAGCTACGCAACCGCCGGTCTCGATACCTTTCAGCGCTCCGCCCGTCACCACTGCCGGACATGCGACTGCCTCGAACCTGCCGCCGATGAGGGCTCGAATCACTCGGGTCGATACATTTGACCTGATGGCAAACAAACTGGTACCTACAGCGGGCGGGAAGGAGAAGTCTGAGTCGCAGCAAGCTCGCCCATCATTCGGTGCGACAGCCACAAGTTCGTCGAGCTTGTGGTCATCGCCCCAAACAACGTATCAAGCAGCAGAGCCGGCTTCGAAGCCCCCGGTAAACAAGGTCAAGCCGAAAGACAATAACGCGGACGTCCTCTTCGATGCTGACGATTTCGACGGAGAAGCACCGGACGACGACGACGACGATGATTTTGGCGATTTCGAGACTGGCTTTGAGGAGAGCAGAACAACGGTCAAAGTGCCGACCCCTGCCCAACCAGCAATAGCAGATCTCATGTCTCTCGATTTTGGGCCACCTTCTTCCCAGCCAGCACCCGCGCTCAAATCAGGACCTACACACAGTCGGAAAGAACCACCAACACAGCTTCTGTCTACACTGAATATTGGTGGCCCACCGCACTCCCCCACATCGCTGTACCCACAGCCCCCCAAATCTCCGGCTTTCTCGGATAGGAACCCCTTCCCAGGTCTCTCTGTCACTACGCCGGTATCTGGCTCGTTCCCTCCGGAATTGAAGGACGACGTGAAGAAGTCACCAGACCCCATGACTGCGTGGCCAGATGGTGAGTCCGCCACGGAAAAGGATGACTGGGACGCATTCGCCGACTTCCCACCTGATGCTTCTAGTGCCACGCCAGGAGGCGAAGGACCTTCGGCTGTCTCCTCCAGCTGGGACTGGAATGCCGTGGAGCCGTCCCAGGTGAATCGCAAACCGTCTGCGCCAAAAGTCACTCCGCGCAAGTCCTCGGCTTCGGAAAGCATCGGCCCACCGCCGACAAACATCCCTCCCCCGTCCATCCTCCTGTCAATTTTTACTGAGCTGCTGGAAGAAGCGGAGACCAAGCTTTACAAGCCTACCGCCAACCAACCGGCAGTCGTAAAAACGCGGATATATGCGGACCCTGGGACTCTGGCGTTCCTCAGGGGCTACATCGTTCTCGCCACTGTTGCCGCACGTATCCTGGTCGGTCGCAGACTGCGGTGGAATCGTGACAAATTTCTCTCACAGGGCATGTCCATCTCTGCTGCTGGGTCCAAGGGCGGCATGAAACTGGCTGGCGTAGACAAGGCCCAAACCACTCGAGAGAATCGTGAAGCCGCGGATGTAATTGGCCTGTGGCGCGACTACGTGGGAAAACTCAAGACTGCAGTAGCACAGGCCAATATCGGCATGCAAAAACAACCTGTGAAGATGGAGCCGCTCAAGGTTCCTGAGATCAATGATCACATGGCCGTCACCACCGCAAAGATGGTGCCCACGGCGCCGAAAGCGTGTGTTATATGCGGGCTCAAACGAGAGGAGCGAGTCAAGGGCGTGGACACTGAGGTGGAAGATAGCTTTGGCGAGTGGTGGGTCGAGCACTGGGGCCATAGGACGTGCCGAAACTTTTGGCTGGGTAACGAGGAGAAACTACGGTCTCGATGAGCTCAAGTAGTGCTGTGGCTCGAGCCGAGTTGACCCTCTTGAAGAAGGGCTGTCGGCTCATGAGCATAGCATGGCGTTCAGGGGTTGTTGAACAACATATAACACGATTTGCTCTGGCTTATTGTACAATACTTGACCACATCTGTATATAGATAAACATGTGGTGTTTTCACAGGAACTGAATTCAAAAAGATTCGTCCGCTTCTAGTCCTTTGACACAACAGCCCATCTCGAGGTCAAAGTATATAGTTATCATTCCATGTAGCTTTCCGCGCCTGGCTGTCTGAGCGGGGCCGAAGGCTTAATATCAATAGTGTTGTACCTCGGTAGCTACGATGCTACGCCGTTACAAATCCCACGCGTGCTCGCAAGCCTGGGCATCTCGTCTTTGGCTGGGCGCCTTGGTGGCTGCATGAGGCGTGCAGCCGCCATGTGAACGAGCCTGTTCACCCCCACATTGACGCTGGAGAAGATCAACAAAATGGGGGAAGTTGGCAATGGTAGCAAGCTACTAGAGCAATGGGTTGGAATGTGTGCACAGTTTCGCTCTTCACAGGTAACCCTGCCTGGCGACTGCCTCGGTCGCCCTCCTGCGAGGAGGCTGAGAATGATCTACACGGCGCCAAGTACCGGACTGGGGTGATGTAATCCCTTGGCTGGCCGTTTAACATGCAACCGTGCAGATCCGGATGAACGGAGTGTTGTGGGTTGTTATGCTCACTACATAGTCGATCACAGATCTACGACGGCAGTATTACATACTAGAACGAATTCACATTGACAATGAAGCTTCCGAGTAATACATTGGATAGTTACTAAAGCTTTGTCTCACCACACTACAACGCTATAAAGATTCAGTAACGCACTCACTACTGGACATGAACGTACATTACGTTTTCTATAAAGGTCACTAGAAGAGGGAGCGGGGTTCTACAATTGTCTTGTGGATCAAAATATTATGTGAAGCTTATACTGTTGCTGTAGTTGGAGAAGGCCCTGAAGATCTTGAAAGCCTGGAGCGGAAGTCATCGTGTACACCTCGAAGATATAATACAGGCTGTTGCTTTGATTGAGTTCTGAGGGCTAATCCAATGTGATCATTCTCGCCTGAACCCTGGTATTGGGGTTCGTGGCCGTCCAGAGATTTCTCGGAGTCAATGACCTACCAAGGTACTCCAGCACAAAAATCTTGCTGAAATGGAGATTCTGACTTGTTTCTTGAGTCAGCTCTAGCTCAATGCTTCCTCAAGTACATGTATGTGGCTTTCGGTGACTAGAGTATGTTCTGTCAGGTCCAATGTGCATGTTGAGACCTGGTTGAGACTTGAACCTGATAGATTTACCTGAGTCTTAGATTTCAGTCATAACGAATTTACTCCGAGGCGCCCTGGGGCGATTACTCCTTACTCGTGCCCTCCTCATTTTAGAGCGGCTATGTTTCGACGTTACACTCACTGCGAATTTTGGGCGTGAACTGTTGTGGAGAGCCACCGTATGCCTAGGTAGATACTGTCTTCATCCACGCCTATCATGCTCCACACCACACCTTCACCTTACCTGATTGATCAATCTGTAGCAAAAGTAGCCTTCGTGAGGAATGCGTGCACAGAATAGGCATATAACAGGTACTTGGGGGATTGCAAAAACACCTCTAGGAGCACTTGACTACATTCCCTCTACTCACTACGATGGCACAAAGATATCGCAGTATCTTGATAGACCTGTCGTTATTGTTGTTATTATTTTTAGTGTGCCATGTGCTTTGCGTCTCGGTGTGCCCTGATATGACAGTGCTTAACGAGACTCGGGGGGGTCCTGGAAAGTTTGGCCCCCAAGCGGGGCTCATCAGATCAGGGTTCCAAGCTGTGTAAGATGATTGGCGAGGACCCATATGAAGTGCCGGGCAGGCCTGGTTCCTCTTGCCCTCGTCGCTCTCCCATCCAAGCTCCGTGCATATTATCATGCGACCATCAATGCAGCCCTGGATCTTGACGGACGACGCGTCTATCTAAACGCACAGCTTTTCACGACCACTTTGAAGATGCCTGTGCTTGTGCTTGTGCTTGTGCCTGGGCCTATGCCTAGGAGCCGAGGCCTCCGGACTTGGCGTTGACCATGGCACTGTCGTATTAA
Organism: Diaporthe amygdali; assembly: GCF_026229845.1. Classification (NCBI taxonomy): domain Eukaryota; kingdom Fungi; phylum Ascomycota; class Sordariomycetes; order Diaporthales; family Diaporthaceae; genus Diaporthe; species Diaporthe amygdali. Next base: position 316,586 of record NW_026517052.1, on the reverse strand, counting down.
TGTTCGTTGTTCTTGTATGCTCTGGCGAATGCGTTATTGGGCAGATGCTTTGGAGTCTTCAACAAGCCATTTTCGCCATCTCAACTGCTTGGGCGTAGTAGAGAGTCTCCCAGGACAGAGGGGAACCACCGGTCAAGCTTGCCCAGCCTAGCTGGTCGCTTCTCCCTGACGAAAACCATCCAATCGACAGCTTGAGGGTGAGAGGAACTGCCTCGAATAAAGAAGGCACGCAAGATTACAAGAACCGAAGGCGCGCGGTAGTCCACAGCAGCAATGGTCGGTCCCGTCGTTTCCTTGATGGGACACAAAGGTGTAAAACGGTGGTTGGCAGAGTTGAGAACTGTGGATCCCATGAGCCTTTTATACGAGCTGCGGTCCTGTGCAGCAGAGTCAGACAGCCAGTGACGCCGTCAAAGAAGCAACTGCTACGAAGTAACCCTAGCCGGGCACGTAAATCAGTGGCTTGCAGAGAACGTTGGCAGAAGCTTGGAAAGTCTGACAGTCGCATTGCTACGGTCGGAGTATTGAGCTATCGTCGATCAGAGGGTTCGCATCTCGTTGACCCCTTCCCAATCAAGGTGATGGGCCCAGGTCGGGAGCAGCAGCCGACGGACGGTTTTTTTGTGCGCAAAGTCCAAGATACTCGGCATCCCAGGCGATCTGCTGGCACGCTCAAGTAGAGGGTACACTTTTCCTTTGTGCCCCACCGCAACTGCCATCCCACATCCCTACCGTTCCATGCCCATACAGACCACACCACAGTCCGCACCTGCATAACGTGCACGCATAGGTCTGTCTCTTTTTTTGCACTTACCCTGACCTCCCCTCCTCTTTCTCTCCCGTCTTCTTGTCGCGTCGAAGCAATCCTCATCCCAGCCTGCTTTTGTCTCTCTCCTCCTCTCCTCCTCTCTACTTCTCCCTTCCCCCAGCTCAGCTTCCATCACCCTCTCCCGCCACGTTCACCCCGAAATCCACCCCGTCGTCTCTTCTCGTCTCGACGACCGCCGCTCTCCATCACCCCCCTCCCTTCGCCTTAATACGCGATCGCCGTCCCCACCTAAACCTCGGATTCACCCTCCTCTCCTTCGACCGCCGCATTCACCACTGTCCAGGCCTCCACTTTTGCCATCGCCTCGACCCTTGTCGTGCCCGGATCCAGGACCTCTGAGCATCCTCCCAACCTCTGCTCTCCGACCCTTAGTAGCAACAGCAGCGCAGCGGCAGCAAGCAGCAAAGCAGTGTGACAGTGCCTTATCGCTGCTATCTTCCCCGCTCAGTAGGGACCATCGCCGTGTGTTCACTCGCGCCCGCGAAAACCACCACCACCACCCCAAACGATTTTGCCCCGCCGCAAATCCTTACTTGCACGTTACGTACCTTAACGTAGGTCACCCTGCCCCGCCAATCACCATCATAGCTCCAGTCCCTGTCCCTGGAGGGAAGCTTTCTCTGCAAATGCACCCACCCACACTCACTGCCTCCCCAATCTCCTCCAAGCGCACAGATGACCAAGACTCGACTCGAGCTTTCCCTTTGACCACCAACCTTGATTTCTCCCTTGCGCCAGTTCAATCAGGCACTTTCTGTTTCTTCCCAAGCAACCCCCACGACTTTGTTTTCCGAGCGCAAGGCTCAAAAGCTAACACGATCTGCACCACCAGCTCTGAGCCGTGCTAGACTCTCCATCGTGCGACCGCCACTTGAATCCAGTCACCACTGAATTGGTTCGCGCCCAGCCCCACCTACACCACACCACCAAACACATCGACCAAACCAACCCTACCATGTCTGCCAACCAAGACTCCCTCTCTCCCAATGGAGATGACCTTGCTGTCGGCCTGGACCGCGTCAAGCTCGACGACGGCGAGCCGAGACTCGGACCTGACGGAGAACCCGCACCTCGGACCGACGAGGAGTATGCTCAAGCTCAACTAACCCTGCGCGCTATCGTGTCCTCCAAAGAGGCGGGTGTCATCATCGGAAAGGGTGGCAAGAACGTCGCAGAGCTTCGTGACGAGACTGGAGTCAAGGCTGGAGTAAGCAAGGTCGTGCAAGGCGTTCACGACCGTGTCCTCACCATCACTGGTGGATGCGACGCCATCTCTAAGGCATACATGGTTGTCGCCCGCGCACTGTTGGAAGGAGCACCTTCCATGGGCATGGGCGGCGTCCTCTCGGGCAACGGAACGCATCGTATGCAACCCCCTCCTCGTTTCGACTTTGCGCCAGGCGTGACTAACATTCCGGTCGCGCAGCTATCAAGCTCCTGATCTCCCACAACCAGATGGGCACCATCATCGGCCGCCAAGGGCTCAAGATCAAGCACATTCAGGACGTTTCAGGCGTGCGCATGGTCGCACAGAAAGAAATGCTGCCACAGTCGACTGAGAGAATCGTGGAGGTGCAGGGAACACCTGAAGGCATCCAGAGGGCTACCTGGGAGATCTGCAAGTGCCTGGTGGATGATTGGGAACGCGGTGCGGGTACCGTGCTGTACAACCCCGCTGTGCGAACCGCCCCGGCGAGCGCCATCGGCGGCCCAAGTGCCTATGCCAGTGGGCGAGGAGAATATGCTACCCCGTCCCGCGCCATCCGAACCGGCAACGGCGCCGACTTCAGCAATGGCGCGTCACCCCGCAGCTTCAATCGCCCCAACGCTGAGCTCGGTCGAGGTCCACCGACGCATGATGAGAACGGCGAGGAGATCCAGACTCAGAACATCAGCATTCCAGCTGACATGGTTGGCTGTATCATTGGCCGTGCTGGTAGCAAGATCAGCGAGATTCGCAAGACCTCTGGTGCGCGCATCTCAATCGCAAAAGTGAGTGGACTGCAGAACATACGACGCGTGACCCTTTTGTAGGTTGTATAACTAACAGAACAAAGGCACCTCATGATGACACTGGCGAGCGCATGTTCACCATCATGGGAAGCGCCAAGGCCAATGAGACAGCTCTGTTCCTGCTCTACGAGAACTTGGAGGCTGAGAAGGTGCGCCGTAGCCAAGCTCCTCCTCTAGAGTAGGGGCGTCGGCTGGCTGGCGCTCGGGAGGGTCCTTGACGGAGGTTAATGTTGAGGTACTCGTACACTTCACTCCTAGGGATCTCATAATTATGGTCGGGTTTGGCCACCTCACGCTCAAAATGATTGGGGCTTCTCCAGATCTGACTTGCCGCAAGGCTGAAATTTTGGGCGGGGAGTGAGGAGCCAGGGCAAAATGATGTTACGACAATTGGTCTTTTTTTTTCCCACCGAAAAGCATTTGGCTTTTTTTCTTTCAAATTCTTGGAACTGGTTTCACTCCTTACCTATGCTACGTATTGTTTTAGGACGGGGCTGGAGGAGGCTACGACGGCAAACCTGGGTCCTGGCTGAGAGCGGCCGCAGGAGACATTCGCATGAATGGACCAAGACGGACTACTCCCTCCCACAGACCACACACCCCTTGACACCCACTCACCCAGGCCCGATCGCACTGGAGTTATTTCCTAGCATGGCCTACATCACATCCAGAATCGATGTCTCCATGGACCGACGAGAAGCGCCATAATCTCGTTTTTGACGACACGACACGACAGGACGGCCCTCCAGGATTCGACTTGTGTCGAGATGTGCAGTTTTGGCCGTCAGAGCAGATCAGATACCCCTTTCTCCCTAGGACTCGAGCCATTTTTCGGGTCTTTATGTTATTCTTCCCCCGTTTCTCTCGACACATGAACTGTCGCCTCGGCACCTATCATCAAAGAATCCAGGCCTTTGGCCAGGCTCAATCACTATCCCAACGACATAATCTCGCAGCAACCCGAAATTTCCGCTCTTCCCCAGTTTTACTCGCTGCTCTCAAGGCTTTTGACCTTTTTCTACGACAACCGATGAAGCAGTCCCACGACTCGTTACACTGATGGCTCTCACGGAGCGAGGAAAAATGGATGAGAATATCTAGCGCAGATGACAGAACCATAATGACAAGGCTCGCGAACCAAACAGAGGTATTGCCTGTTCAAAGTGATCTGACATGGTGGCGCACCGTGATGAAGCCTCAAAATATAGTGCAGCACAGTACAGTACATGCATATGCCACCTGGAGAGACTGGGCGACATGTTACCTTGCACCCCACGTGGTGTGCCTGGAGCTTGCTGGTCGCGGGCCCGGGAGGACCCTGAGGAGCACCGCGGTGGGGAGAGGCCCCACCTGAGCTCAACGTGCATGCTTATCGATAAGTTAATCTCGGGAACTCGTCTCGTTGTCGCATATGAATGAGCCTTGAATCTCCAAGTCAATTGAAGCCAGCTTGTCAGCTTCGTAAACTCGTCGTGTCTTCTTCTCTTTGCGACCGGGCCAACCCCCCGTCCAGTATCTTTCCTTTCCTTAGCTCTCCAAACCCACGCTCACTATTGCCACCTACACATTTCTAAATCAGCAACATTCGTTCCCTTGGAGGGCTGTTGAGTGGCTGTCTTGCTTGCGCTCGCAGTCCCGTTTCTCGGGCCGAGTATCGAAGTGCTCACTCACCAATTACTATTTCACCAAGTCGCCGAAGAACTTGGCGCATACTGCTGCAAACATGGCCAGGTCCAAGCAAGCGATGCCAGTGCAAAGGGCGACGTCCTCCGAATACATCAGCAAACATGACAGATTTCCCAAGGACACTGCAGACGTGGCTGCCAGGGCCAAAACAGGCATTGCGAAGGTTGTGGCAGCGGCGCCCCGAGAAGACTCGGGCTCCGGGATGTTTCAGTTACTGATCTGTGTAGGAGGCATCTACGCTTCTTTGTGAGTTGTGCGACACCAGGATTGTCTTGATATCGGTTGTTGTAGATGAGAAACGACTCAGTACTGACCTGGCCCTGCTCCCGAATTGTAGTATCAGCTGGGCATGGCTCCAAGAGGGCGTCACAACGACGCCCTACACCAACAACGATGGCTCGACCGAGATGTGGAAGTTCCCCGTCTTCCTCCTAACCGTCCAGTCGATCCTTTCCTCCATCACCGGATCGCTGTACCTCTGGTGGTCCACACCTCGCGGCCAGCCCGTCCCGCCCATCATCCCCACGAACCGTATGCTCCCAGCGCTGATCCTGGTCGCCTTCACGCAGGCGCTGGCCGCGCCCTTCGGCATGGCCTCGCTCGCGCACGTCAACTACATCACCTTCACGCTCGCCAAGTCGTGCAAGCTGCTGCCCGTCATGTTCCTCCACGTCACGCTGTTCCGGCGGCGCTACCCGCTGCAGAAGTACCTGATCGTGGCGGCCGTGACGGCCGGCGTGGCCGTCTTCACGCTGCACTCGGGGAGCAAGAAGCACAAGTCCGGCGGCGCCGGCCCGACGCACAGCGGGCAGACGGCCTGGGGCATGCTGCTGCTCAGCATCAACCTGCTCTTCGACGGGCTCACCAACAGCACCCAGGACTACATCGTCTCCGAGTTCAAGCCCTACCGCGGCCCGCAGATGATGTGCGCCAACAACATGATGAGCTCCGCCCTGTCGGGCGCGTACCTCCTGCTCAGCCCGTACCTCGTCCGCACGGCCCTGGGCGAGTGGTTCGGCATGGCCGACGTGGCCGGCGGCGGCGAGCTGTACGCCGCGCTGGGCTTCCTGGCGCGGCACCCGGGGGCCTGGTGGCATGTGCTGGGCTTTGGCCTCTGCGGCGCCGTCGGGCAGGTCTTCATCTGTAGGTTTTCCGGCTCCCCTTTTTTGATCTGCAAATTACCGCTCCCCGGTCTCCTGCTGACCCATTCTTCTTCCTCACGAAATAGTCTACACCGTCGCCAACTTTGGCTCCGTCACCCTCGTCACCGTGACCGTCACCCGCAAGATGCTCACCATGATCCTGTCTGTCGTGTACTACGGCCACAGCTTGAACCACAAGCAGTGGATGGGCGTCGCGCTCGTGTTTGGGGGCATCGGCTTCGAGGCGTACCTGAAGAGGTCGGCCGAGTCGAAGAAGGCCGCTGAGAGGGCCGCGAAGGCAAGGGAGGAGAAGGCGCAATGAACAATGACACCTGGGGTTTCTGGGAAATGAAACAGGGATCGGTGGCGGCGGCAGCTGTTCAAAGTAGAATTCGTAGAAACCATAGAATTCATCCCACAATACAACACATCCAGAACAATTTACGTTTAATGCATCACTGTGTCTGACGCTTATCACGCCGTTTGGTAAATCACTGGATCGCACACATGAAGTCTTTTGGAATGTTCATAATATTTTTGTGCACACCGTAGTATGACTTTCGTTTCTTAGACTACCCTCAGAGTGTCCTTCACTCTTGGGCTGACCCTCCACAGCTTTCCGAGGTATCTCCTCCATACTTTGCTTCCTCATCATGTGGTTCGTAAGTCTCGCGTCTCGTCCTTCCCTTTCCATCATAAGTAAACCGAGCAGCGCTCAGTCTCATGATATCTTCCCCCTTTTCCCCGTCCTGATCCATCTTATGCTTGGGGAATCATGATTTGAACAAAGCAAGATACAGAACAGGTAGGAAACCAGAATGATGAAAGCTTTTCCTCATCATACGCCCTTCACACCCTTGAAACCGGACAGCCCTACCGCCTATAACAAAAAAACAACCCCTCGAGCGAGCTGTATTGTGATGATAGCTTTGGCCTCCCCAAATGTTGCCCAAAAGCATTCGGTACGTCTTTCAGAAGTGAACTCATGATGGCTCCCTTCTAGATTATACATTTCCATTTAAGAAATAAGGTGACCTTTCTGGCCACTGAGCGATCGGTATCCTCAAAAAGGAAGAGGAACATTCGACAAAGGAAAGTAGATTTGATTCAATGAAAGCTCCTTGGGGATGCTTGGAAAATTCGACTCCGGGGGTTGACAGTAAATTTCATGTGCCCAAACTCCGATTTGATGCGTGCGGTTTGTGACGAGCTATTATCAACGCGTTTTGCAAGTCATGTCGAGCAATATTGCGCATTCGGAAGTCGATGCTTTTTGTATGTGGTCGAACGGATCATCGGGTCTATATGTAATCGTCAATGGACCTGATAATTGGGGCCTCGCCTTTGGTAGGTGGGCTTCTAGGATCCGAGACTTGTCGAGGTCGTCCAAAGTGATTGAACGTATCTCGTGGGAAAGTAGACTCCCGTGGCGAAAATAAGGCGTCCTCTGGCGCTGGGCGTGCGGAGAAAAGTTGCTCGTTGGGGGTTGGAGGCACTTCCACGAAACGCATGCCGGTGAACTCAGCGAAGGAATTGTGAACCGGGTTGTTTGTTATGATCTCAGCTCGCGGTGACATTAGAGCCGCGCTCTCGGGCAGTGTGTTCACTACCTGGACTTCCCGTTCCGCCTTGGCGGGAGGGTCAGCACTTCCGGGTCTCGAAGGTGAACCAAAGTTCAGGGGAGTGAATCCAAGGCTACGGTTCTCGCCGAACCGGTGAGCCCCAAATCCAGGTGATAGTGGGGCCTTCGGAAGTACATCTGGCTGGAACGATCCAAACCCTGGGGACGGTGGGGGTTTCGGGAAATATCCCGAGTGATTCGACGATTTGTTTCCGCACACGGTTTCTTCTCGAATCGCCGGAGGCGTTTGAAACATTTGCGAGGGACTGAAGCGCCCAAATCTACCAGGATCAGCCTCATCCTCCTTCTCCATCCATGAGAAACTCGACGGTGCTGATGACGGACCGGGCGAGATTGTGAGTTGGTCCGGTGTAGAATTCCCGCGGGCGCGCAATGGCGAATTGCCCGGACTTGCGCTCTTTGCTGCGCTATCATCGTCTGGCAGAGGTGCTGTTCTCGGTTCCTTTGGCACATCGATGGCGTCCACGGATAGCGTCAAACGGTGCTTAGATGGGCTCCGACCACTTCTTGGCTTGTAGGCCGAATTCGGTGACAGCTTCCTCTTCGAGACCTCCTTCTGGAAATCCTGTAGGCAGTACATTAACCGCATATTGGGGCTGATCCACTTGCTCTTGGTCTGCGCCGCGTAATAAGCATCGTTCACACTCATTTCCGGGTTCTGGTAGATACCGTAGGCAATGATCAGACTGGCCGAGCGACTGGCTCCCTGTTGACAGTGCACCAAGACCTTCTTGCCGGCAAGTGTCTTTCTCTCGATTGTCTCGCAAAGAAACATCAAATCTGATCCAATGTCCGTGTTGTGGTCCCACGGTATGTGTATGTATTCCGGTTCCTTGGGAGTGAACTGCGCCTTTGGCGTGGTCGGGGTCATGTCGTCAGGTATGAACTCAAATGCAGTCGCAAAACTCGAGCTGGTCACAGCAGTGTCCGGAATTGGCGATGTATCCCCCATGGACTCATCTGTGTCAGTGGCCTTGAAGGTGAAAGGATTGGGAACTTCGCGAGCGACATTAATGATAACGTCGAATTTGGAAGCCTCCTCGGCAGTTGGCTCCATGTAGAGGTAAACTTCGCTTCCATAAATGGCAACGGGCCCATCGGGGTACCCTGGCGACTTCTGGTCCTCGTTGCTCTCCTTCTCATGATAAGGCTCAAAATCAAACGCAGTGCGGTTGGCCATTTGGCTCCTGATAGGCGAGTCCTCCTCCAAAATCGCGTCGTCCACATCGTTGGGTGAGGGTAGTTTACCAGGTCTGAGGAAGGATGAAAGACCAGACTCGTTGCGTTCAAAGACGGTCGGAAACGTCATGCCACCGGCAGGACCAAAAGTAGACGACTTGAGCCCACTCAGCATGTGTGGGGATGATGTAGAATGTTTCAGCGCTCTTCTCTGTGCGAGCGCAGGTATCGAGGGGCTTTGTGGAACTTCGAGGGTCGAGCGGCCAGCCAAGTCATCTGAGTTTGTTTTTAAGCTGAGCTGGCTTGGCTTTCTCTTCATGGCCGGGATTGTAGGCTTTATGAAAGACGGGGAAGATGGCTCAGACATCAGCGACGATGAGGCAGCCGAGGCCGCAAAAGGCGGCTGTATGGAGAGACCCTTCATGTTCCTTGGTCGACGCGGCGCAGGTGAGGTCATGGGGCGTATCAGATGATTCCTAGGTTCGGAAACAGCCAGGGTCGCCATGGACGGCAAGCCCCCAAAGTTGGTCGACGGGAATGCATTCAAGGGGACCAAGTTGACAGGAGAATCCGGCGACGAAGAAGGAGACGGGTCGGAGAGCGACGAGGAATCTGTGCATGACACAGTCGTCGTCGGAGACGAGTCCGCAGACTCAGATGTTTGAGTCGACGTACTGTCCCGATGCTGATGATTCGGTGGGATAGCTGGTGGTTGGAGTAGTTGTGAAGGGTCGGAAGGCAATTGTGGATTGCATTTTGATTCGATCCCCATCATTTTGGGATCGACGACCGTGACGGTGTCCTGATCTTGCATGGCCTGGTCTAGGTCGAACACTGACATGAAGGATGGTATCTGATCCTCGTATAATCGACGAGCCGACGTTGTATACATGGTCGTCTGACAGGCTGCAATGCTTGCTTGGGCAGTAGAGATGGGCGATGCTCGTTGACGAAGTGGGTTGTTTTTGTTTGGTTGCTTCAGGCAGACCTCCTCTTGACCCCTTGGAACAACCCAATACCGTTCGTGTCGCGCAGTCGCGGGTTACCACCGAGTGGTTGTCGCTGTGCAGCCGGGCCGCCTGTTGGAAAGGGCAACAGGCCGGGGGAAATTAGTGAAAGTTGTCGACGGAACAGGTCGGTAAACGGGACAGCGCTGCTGTATCCTGTGTTACACGACACCTGAGAAGCCCTCCTCTTTAGATGAACGAGTTGGCCTTGACCTTCGTTACGACCAGGCTTTCTCCACCGGATTGGTCTTGGAAAGGATGGGGGAGGGGCCCAGGTACCGGATGTCGGGAACCGGTGAAGGCGCAGTAGGGGAGAAGGATTCGTTGAAGTGGGCGTTGTTTGTTTTATTTATGGGATGCGCTGGGAACAATAGGGCTAAGCGGCGGAAAGGAATGGGAAGAAAATGTTGGAGATGCAGAAAAAGATGGAGCAAGAGACAAAGATGTCACCACATGTTTGGATCTATTTAGACCGCAACTCCAAAAGAACAATGATGATGGTAGGTGGTGAAGAGTGTGGTGTCGAAGGAGGAGATGAGACGAGAGACAGGTTGGTGGGCCGGGTCGGGACGAAATATCGTGAGGTCGAAGGCCTGGTAGGCTGTCTTTGTTGTCCTTGATGGCGATTCCCTCTATTCTTGGCCGCTCTTGACTCGACTCGACTCAGCTCAGCTCAACTCGACTCTTCTGCACAGCACCGCGCGGGAAAAGGGAGGCAGTCTGTTTTTGTGTTGCTGGCAGCGCTGAATCGCCGGGAGGATTAATTGGGATGGGGGAAATGGAGAGAAGAGAACGAGGTGACGAGGTCGAAAAGAGGCGTAGAATTGGCTCGACTGGGGGCCCTGGGAGGGGAAGCCAGCGACAACCAGGATGCGGAGGAAAAGGGTAAAAAGAGTCGCAGCAGGGGGGTCACCGGATTCACAGTATACAGTATGAATTCCAAGGTTGCCTGGGGATTGGATTGGGAATGGGACTGGGCACTGGGCAGAGGGCGAGGGAGAGAAAGAGGACCCTTGTTGTGTGCCTTGCTCGGCTTCCAGGCTTGGGTCCAAGGATCTGGCCTAGTCGCTCTGATTGCAGCGGCGGCGTTATTGTCGAGGACTGGACTGGGCTAAAGGCAAAGGCTGAACCGACGGCGAGACCCCAGGGCTCGTACTTGGTGGCATACACGGGCGCCAGATGCTCGAGTCGAGACGGGGAACGAGCGAGAAGAGGAAAGTTGGAAGAGGGTATAGTGCCGGTCGGTCTCAGGCGGGCTCCCAAGTTTAGCTGCCGTTGTGGTGCGTTGCTTGGTGCGGTGCGGTTCGTTCGTTGGTTCGTTCGTCGAGAGCGAGCGAGCAAGCAGAGGCAGAGCGTGGACACACACACGGAGGAGGGGGGTGGGAGGGAGCAACGCAGGCGCCCAAGTCCACTTTCAAGCGCGGAGTCCAGTAGCCCTCCAGCCACTGATGTGCGAGACGGCAGGAGGGGGCAGGGGTCGCTGGGCAGGGCAGGGGCCCAGAGGTGCCCTTTTCTCGGAGAACAATGGGGACGGCCAGGGAAGCTGCGTCTGGTAGCATGGTGGGTCCCTCCCTCCCAGCCAATGACCAGTGCCGCGACTGCAGGCGTTAGCCGCTACGGTGCATCTAAAAATAGGCGGGCGTTTCAGTCAACGAGCCAATGGGGAAGGGGTGACTTTGTCGGCCAAATCCAGCAACATGTACGAAGTACTCATGTATCCTTGTACCCATGTACCAATCCTCCTCTGCGCTGCTGCACACGCGCTCACATATACATACATACGCACACAGTACTCCGAATTAGTCTACGGTCCTCGGGAGTAATGAGCTGTGGTACTTGGTAATTTTAGACTCGCAGTGATCTTCACCTGTCCCAGGACAAGAGAACAAGAAGAGGGAGCAAAAAAAGAAAAGAAAGGGCCCGAACACGCTCTCCACAATCCACCGCCTGCGAGTCAATGGGAATGATTCCCTCCTCGACGGTAGCGAAGGGCCTACTGTGTGTTGTCCTGTCGCCTGTGTTGTGTTGTGTGCTGATCGCCTCCGGGCGAGTTTCAACTTCCGCCCTTGGTTAGCATCGTCACAGCACAGTACTTCACTGTACATACAGTGCCAGTCTACTACTGCACCGCATTCTGCCCCAACACACCCCCCCAGGCATACCAGCCAGTCAGCCACCCAGCCCTGCAAATCCCCAGCTGTCCAGTCCCACTTTGTTGTTGCAACCCGAGCATGCGGCACATGCAGCTTGCATCGCCTCAACCAAAGACGCCAGTGGCCAATGGTCAGCCGAGGGCCGCTGGCTTTGTATCGCAATCCTCCATCTCATCAGCCTGCCAGCCTGCCTGCTAGGCCTACTCTGCTCGGTACGAAAAGGAATGTTGGCCTTGATCAATAGAGCAGAGCAGTTCAAAGGCCCGGCTGTCCCGTGGGAATGGAACCTCGCCGCTCAGCTTGGGCAGCCTGCCCTTCACCGCTCCCGCACTCACCTCGGTCCAGGCCCCATTGTATCCCACGGCTGTGCTCCCCATCTCAGGCTCGTCTAACCTTCAGCCTCATCCTCCGTCGGGCGTCTAACACGGAGAGCGTAACCGAGCAACAGGGGAAACGAAACACGGCGGGCGGCGGGCGGGAAAACAACAGCAGACAAGCTGTGGCCGTGTTTGCCCACTCGGTGTGTCTGGACGAATCGAGCCTGGATGGCCCTGCTGACTGCTGACTTGCCGTCACGGGTGACTCTCTAACAACCGAGATCTTCAGACGACATCTTTTCCTGGACCCACCAACTCCCAAACATTCACCGACAGAGGGATCAAAGCTCGGCTTCGGAGTTGTGCATAGCTTTCCAGCTTGCTCGTTCGTTGTCGTCTGTCGCGCCGTCTTATTACTCCCAGACACGGGCACCCAAACAGCCAGACCCGACGGCAAGAGCCAGCGCCCTCACGGACTCTCAGGGTTATTTCGATCAGCTGTCGCTATATTTGCTCAGTGGGCACTGTGAAATGCTAGTCGATTGCCGAGCACAGTCCGATCATGGGGACATTGCCACTGTCCTGACTGCTTGTTTTCTGATACGACAACTTGAAACGAAGGGGCTTGGAGGGACCACAACGGAAAAGAAACTCCCAATTTGGCACCGCAAAAATCTTGCTGGGGTCTTCAAATCTTTGACTCGCAATTCATGAGCCGAGGTTTTCGCGTCTGATTGATGACGACAGGAAGTTCACAACACCACGAACGCTTGGATTGCCAAATATTTACTTTCTTTTCGAGACCTTATGGCCAGGCTTACTCCTTGCTGCAAGAATGAGGCCGCGCCTCAACCGCGCTTGTTGGACCAATTTTGTTCACGGTGGCGGCTACGGGAACCCCGACATGTGATGAGGCTGAGGTGTCTGCTGCGTACCCAATGACGGGGCTCTGTGGGGACGGAGTAGTATTTGGATATTTTGAGCCTCATCGTTCATGCCAACGACGAGGTCGCGTGCCCGCTCATTTTGAGCTCGCGATAGTTACTCTTCCTTTATCGTATCTAAGAATAGTCGGCATTGAGTCTTGATCACAAGCGGCTCAAAAACGCGGCCTCTGTCCGGATGATTGCCACCTCGTCAGCCAGAAAAGGTCCGACGGTATGGCCAGTAATCATCTGTCGGACGACTCAGGAGTTGAGTTGAAAGCTGGCGGCCAGAGGCTGGGTGGTAGCTTACGCAGTTAGCGCAGGGTTGCTAGAACGCCAAGGTCGCTTGTTTGTTTAGGTGCAGGCTTGGTAGAGCATCGTGACGATGATGCGACAGTAATTGCACCATACTTGTGCTGGGCGTGCCGAGGTGGTTGATGTTTGCTCAACTGGATACATCGCGTGGTCTATGGCCTGACAGAAGCATTTCGCATTCACAGCACTGTATACCGCTCTTGGATTCCCCGAGGCGGAATCTGAAGTGACAGAAAGCCTCCTCGGTCACATTTCTATCCTTCTAGATGCGCCGGACAGAGCTGATCTCCAGACTACCGGGACAACTCTCGGCGCATTTGCATTTTAAGCTCTTACCTGACCCATCCGCACAGCTGATCCGTAAGGTCGACAAACATACGCAATATTACCGGCATGTTGCAGTTTTGAATATGCAGAAGGCTCCACGACGAGACCTCGCGACAACAGGTCGGTCTGATCACACAAGGTTCGTCGATCTCACATGGGCAGGCCCGCGGACTCTTGCATAGAGAGCGCACAGTCCATCCTGCGTCCATACCTGGTTTCTTTGGGGATTGAGATGTTTCGAGCTAAGGCAGCGACGAACCTTAAAGGGACGTCGAAGCAAGATCGGGATTCCGGGGCCCGAGGGGGACAGGAAGAAGGTTGCAGGAAAGCTATATTGACCGTTCTCAACCCTCCCAAGGTTCATCTGAAGTTGCGGGGAGTAGGCTGCACGGCCAGTGTCACTATCGCCGACTCCAGGCTGACACGGCGGGGAAAGGCAAGCGAGCGAAGCTAAGCTGGCGAACACCCCTTGCTGGAACCATTGACGCCGTCCACGAGCCGGCAGTTAGGGCCCGGCACTGGTGCCGCGGAAACGTCGAGTAGGCCCGAGTTCGGCGCCTTGAAATCGGGTCCGGTAGGATGCCCTCGACTGGCCCATGGCTGATAGGAAGGCTTGGGAGAGGGACGCAGGAGCTCGATTGGGCAAGCCATGGTGTGGGTCTCTTCACATGGGAATTTGCCTGGTTCAGTTCACAAGAACTGCCAGGTTCTTGGCCTGGAGAACAAAGGAAACCCAGGGAGAACTAACCCTGAATCTAAACGGTCAGAGCGGAAAGGGAACGACAGCCTGGGCATGAGGGGTGCGGATGTTCCTAATCAAACCAAGCCAAATCAAGCTCGTTGGGTCGTTGAGGCCTGTCCGAGCTGCGCTATGTTCGCTCTGGTCACCGCAATATCTGGTCGCTTTGGATAATCAAATACCAAAGCAGCAGTGACTGTCACTGTCCTGACGTACAGGAGGATCCACAACCTGTCGCGACATGTCGTGCCCACCCACCATGCTCCAGCCGTCCGTCCAGTCAGGGCCGGTGGAGGCAGGCCTTTCAGAGCGGCCACCCTGCCCTGCCGCCTGCCCATCACACCTCATCATGCGCGTAATTTAGCCAGATGACCATCCCCGATGCAACTCAAAAGGGGGAGGTGCCGGGAGGGGGCCCTAGCGTCTACTTCGATGCACAAAGCCGACAAGAGGTCAGCGTCCTAAGCCCGTTGCGGCGACAGAGGCTGCTGGAGGTTCTGGCCGTTGGGGGTCGACAGTTGGCAGCATCCTGCCAACCAGCCAGTCAGGCGCCGTCGATGAAGATCTAATGCTGGGCGGGCACGCTCACGCTCACGCTCACGCTCACGCCACCGTCTGCCGGGTTTCAGGTTCCTCCTCTGATGGGGGGCCACCCGCTCGAATTGCGTCTGAGAGCTCGGAGACTTCTTTTTTGATTTGCGGGACTAAACAAGTGACCCGTGTGATGACCGGCCTTGTTGATGGTTGATCCCAGCTGTTGGTGAAGTTTGATTACAGGGACGGAGGTCAATCTTTTTCCAGCCAAAGTCTTCTCTCACTGAAAATGAAAATTCCCCTTCGAGATTGCGTATGACAAAATGAGAGACGTGCTCGGCTCCGCAACGAGCCAAGACATGCAAATTCGTCTTCCAGAAGACAAAAAGATCAGAAGAATCAGGCCCAATCTACAGACCCATAGCAGAATGCGTATGCGAGGCTCTGGGGCAGTTTTGATGGGGTCCTGCATCTTGCTTGCGACATCGAGACGTGGAACCTTATAATCAGGGTTACCCTTCGCCGATCCGGTGTAGCATCCCAGATCACGACGTCTGTCAGCCTTTTGCCATGGACGGTACAGAGTTTCTGGGTTTGCTATAGGCCTGTGTACTGCACTGTGATTGGGATTGACGGCCCACAGTCAAGTCAGCGCGGGTTACCATCGTCACGTCCCAAAGGAATTGATTGTCCCCGGGCTCGTGGAAGTCTGCAAATTGCAGTCTGGAAATTTCCCGTGGCACGGGCACGCATTGCTCGTGGTCGGATAGGCCCGCAGCCAGTCAGGATGCAGATGGTGGCACACTTGTTCTCCGCTTCCTGTCCGGTCCAGGGCTCTTGCTGGCACCGGTCGGCGGGATCCTGGCCAGATTTGCTCGTGAACAGACTCTGCAGGTTCTGGCGAGGCGTGTGATGAAGCTTCCACCCTGCCGGCGGCGGTGGCGGCAGGGACAGCAGCAGCAGCAGCCGGATGAGCAGGAGGAGGAGCAAGAGCAAGAGCAAGAGTAAAGCACATCGACAGTTTCGTGCAGCTTGCACCGTACATGTGCATTGCGCTCCATCAAGGTCCAAGTCAAGTCCATGTCCCAGGTCGCCGTCGACCGTCTCGGATCGCACAATCTCTTACCTTTTCCTGTTTGTCCCTTCTCGTTGCTCCCTCGTGTACTAGGTGTGTTAATCACCGTGCAAACGTATTCACAATTTCTCCTGCCGACCCATCTGTCGCGCAAAGACCTCCAGCAATCTGCTCCCGTCAAAACCTTGCTGCGAATCTACAGCGTTTCCTAATCTAAAGTGTGGTCTGCGGGGCACATACGCGCACACATACAAGCTTCAGACACACATGCACACCACATACAAACACCCAGTAGTACCCCTACCGTTCCTGCCCAAGGAACTGTCAAATTTAACCCAGATCGTCTCGACGGCGATTGCGACTTCGACCACTGTCTTCCCTCACCCCCTATTCGACCAATTGATCGGACGACCCGAGTCACCAGTAACGGGAGTCGCTGCTGCTGCTGCTTCGAGTGGCTTTCACGAAAGCTTGATGTAGCACCGCATAGTGACTGACAGACTGACATTGACATTGACACTGTCTTAATCCCTCCCCCCCCCCCCCGGCAGGGACATCAGACATCGGACATCAGACTCAGACACAGTCAGACCCAGGCTCAAAGACCCCAGACTCGCCCAACAGCTACGACAGGGTCTCGGGAACTATCGTCGCTCTTCTGGAATTAATCAATGCTACCAGCGAGAATCGAGCCACCGCCGCCAGGGTAGACTGGGGAAGACGCAAGGGACCAGCCGATGGGACCCTGATCATAATAAGGAGACGGGACAGGCATTCTGGAACAAAGAAAAGCAGAGGGCAGTTCGTGTGCAGGCCATGGCTTCCTCGTCAACGACCGTGGAGGTGTTTGAAGACGTTGGGTCCAGCGACAGGACCGACCAGGAGCTCGAGCTTGAGCTCCAACTCGAAACCGAAACTGCGGCCCCAGCCGCACCAAGTGCTGACCTCCACAGCGCCGCCAATCCTGTCGCTCCTGCGCCCGCGCCCGCGCCCGCGCCCGCGCCCGCGCAGCCCAGCGACAGCGACAGCGACAGCGACAGCGACGGCCACGGCCACGGCGACAACGAGGACGAGCACGAGGGCGAGCACGACGAGCAGCCTCACGACAGCCCCCGCCAGGGTGAGCAATCAACCGTAGACACTCACAAGCAGCCACCACCATCCGGGTCTTCTGCAGTGCATGCACACCGCGTCAATCACAATTCGTCCAAATTGCCTGCTTTCCGTCTCAGCGACCGCACCAGGGCCTCGCTGCCTCTTCCCGGTTTGCTACAGCGGGACAGCAAGCAACATCCCCCCTCATCTGCAGGGTTGTTACAGTCCCCACAGCACCAAGACGACCGCCGCAAGACCACAAATCCAGCGCTAGAAGCAGAAAATAGGCCTACTAGCAGTGCTACTGCTGACGATACTACCGATGCACAACATCACCACCACCACCACCACCACAACAACAACCACCTGCATCAACCCGTGCCCGTGTCTGCGTCCGAACCCTATCCTCCTTCTGACCAGCAATCCTCACCCGGCACGCCCCATTCACCCGCGACCTCGAGACAAAAACACAGCCCGGCACGATCACGGGCTAGCACCTACCAGACTGCCTCACCCTCCACCCCTTTCACCCCAACTGCCGCCAAGCGACCCGCTTCATTTCCAGTTGACAAGAGTCCTGGTGACGCCCTCGCTTCTCAATCGCCCACCGACGAATCCCCCTCCTTTTGGACGCCAGCAACGCGACCGCGCTCGCAGTCCATTAACGTCACTCCCATATCCAACAACGCCACCTCCCCGCCCACAAAACAACAGTCACAAGGCGTGCACACACCCGAGACTCCGTCAAAGGAGTGGGCTCACGATCAGCGAGCCCTCTTATCGCCTGCGGTAGTCAACGGCGACAATCTCCATGACAGCCAAGCTGAACGGCGGAGAACATCTACTTCACGACCACCAGTGTCATACAAACCACCGCAATCCTCATCAACCCCCGGTCGCCCTGTCATCCCTCCTATCCGCTCATTTCGCTCGTCAGGCTCGCGCAAGAGCCTCCAGCTCGACATGAATCATTCTTACCACCGCTCCTATGATGGTGGCCACGACTTTAGAGACTCCAACCATAGGGACCAGTCGCTGCGGGCGCTCGAAGGACGCAATAGCGGCGACTGGCCACGAGAGTCGGCCCCAGATGCGGACGATGAAGTCACGGCGACCATCGAAAGCGAGAACACTGCCGACATCTTCATGAGAATCGCACATGAAGACCCCTCATCATCCTCCCGACCAAAGAATGACGGTCGCGACGAGGATGATCGCGGCAGCACAGTGGTGAGTACTCATTTTTTTTCTCTCTCTGTGTTCATTGCCTCGACAATTCCAAGCTCGTGACGCTCCCAGTGTTGAACCTCCGTATCCACAAGTGGCCCAATTGTGGGATGAAGGGCGATGCCCGGGCCCCTGAATGAGGAGTACCTGCATGTTACGAGTCGTTGTGGAGACGGCCATCCTCAACATACCAATCGTGCTGCGGATCCATCCTTACCCATCCCGACGGTCATCACCCTTTATCTTTCTCCTGGGCAACGTGTTGCACAATCGGTTCAACATTCAGTGGCGCATGTCTCGAATTCTGCATGGAGGCTAACCAGTCCCAGTCTCGGGTCGCGCGAAACGGGCGACAACGGCCGCTTTCTACTGTAATCCCTTCATCATTCCAGAACACTACGTCCCCACCTCGGGTTTCACGGCGCCTCTCGGACCAGCAAGACAGGGCGTCCCGCATGAGGCGAACGACGGAGGATCAGTCGGTACAGCGCACCGAGAGGGAAGCGCCCTACCGAGGCAACACCACCGAGAGGCCTTCTCTAAGTCTCGATTCCACCCGAGCTCGGTCTACAGTATCGTCCCTGAGACCGTCGCCGATAACCCCTCGGACATACGGTGGCCTCGACAATACCGTTGAAGGCAGCTCCATATTTGCTCGGCGACCGGCGACTTCTGAGCATTCTCGGACGTCCTCTCACAGGCAGCCCAGCGGTCTCTCCAAATCATTCCAATCCTCTCCTCTTGTCCCAAAGAGTAGCGAGTCTCAACATCCAGGGGCGCCCCACCATGATGCGTCCGAGTCATCAAACTCAACCGCTGCGCCTTCGACAGTCTGGGATGAGCTCGATGAGCTAAAGTCCCGTATTCACCGGCTAGAGTTGACCGGAAAGCTGCCGAGGACATCAGGCGCCGCCATGTCGAGAGCTTCTGAAGAAAGGCCTCCTACGGCGGGGACTGGCGCGACTACGGTGTCTGGCTCGCCAAAGCGCGCCGAGGCGACCGGGGTTGCAAAGACGGAAATTCTGAGCATCACCTCCTCGCACCGGGATTCGCAGCCAATCTTGAAATCAGCCCTCTCCAAGACAAAGCCATTCGTGACTTCTGACGTTTATAGCGCTGTTGAGGCGGCCACTAACGATGCGATGTCACTGTCCCAGATGATGGGCATTGTCGGGCAGCCAGGGCCAATTTCAAGTGGTGCAAGCACTATCGGGGGAAGCGGCCAAGCTACTGTTACAGACAGGCTATTACGGAAGAAGGTAGACAGCATGTGTCGGAATCTTACCGAGTTGTGCCTTGCCTTGACAGAAGAGGGCAGCCAGCGCAAGGCCGCACCCCAGCAATCAAAGCCGGAAACTCGAGAAAAAGCACGGCCAAAGGAGCAGCAACAGCAACAGGAGCAGCTTATTAGTCCACCGCCCATCAAGGTCTTTACTGGTGCACCGCGGCGGGACACTTCTCAACCCGATGAGCCTGTTCCGAGTGTTGAGAATAGCATCAGCCCTCGCGCAACTAGGTTGGAGAAGCGGGCCACTTTCAATTTCACTACGCCATCTGTCCCAAGCCCTAGGTACGCACCGAGTGCTTTGGGTGGGGAAGCCACAACACCTGGACGGAAGTCCTCTCTTGTTGTGGCCCGAACACGCCGGGGTGTCACAGAGGATCCCGATGACCAAGGCAGGAAGACGTCGCTCCTTCGGACCAGGCGGGCGGGCACTGATGAGCCCGAAGAAGGACGCAAGACCTCTTTGCTCCTGCCTCCGCGTCGTGTAACCACGATCGCCCGCGGCAGCAATATTGATGATGAGCCAGAATCCCGGTTCAGAGCGCCATCTAGGGCTATCACGGAAGTTTCCGGCCTGAGGGTCGATGTACCTCCACGAGATCAAGACCTAACGCGAGGCTCTTTTCAGATGCAAGAACCGACATCCGCCAGCTCGGCCTTGCCTCGGCGCCGTTTGATCACATCGAACCTGCCGTCTGCAAGTGTTGCATCATCTCGTTACGCGACCCCTACAACACCCAGCTCCCGTCGGTTTTTGGGTGCTGATCGGTTCGCACAGGATAGGGGGGACAGATTCGACAGGGCAGACAGCAACACTGTCGCAGAAAGACTGGCCGAAGAGCGAGGACAGCGACAGTACTCGCTTGGTCAGTCGAATGGTTCAGTGGTTGGCCGCGACACTAGCATCAACCGCAAACGACACAGTGGGATTCCCAGCATCTCTGGGACTGCCTCCAATTTTGGTGGTTACAGATAATTGCGACAGACGTTGCACATGTACGACGGCTGGCATGATGATTCACGACACAGTAACGTGTTCAACTGTACAAAAGCGTCTTTTACTGCATTGAGAAGCATTTCTGCAAGAAGCCGAGATTCACGCATGCATCGCTGGTGTTTATCGATTTCCATTTCTTATTTGTTGTTCTCGAGGTGGTTTTCAGCATTTCCAGATGGCGCCCACAAGGCGTCGTCGTGTTCATATTAGGGGCTGGGTGTGGGCTTTTCCTTTCGCGGCGAGCGCACGCTCTGCACATATTGCGGTGCTTCGCTGCAGTTGAAGTTACAGAAACACATGACAAAGAAATTTCCTTTGTCAAGAAATGACGTCTGTACGACTGAGGAAGAACCAACGGAGATTCTGCATGAGATGGACTCCCACCAATTGCAGATATTTGCGAGGAGTTTGGGCGCGCAGAGCGCAATATCGATACCCGCCGGCACTAAAAGGAGAGGACGGCCTTTTAGATGTATATACTAGTCTCTTGCTATCTGTATGAGGCAGTTGCTATTAATGTATTATATGCATGCACATCATGACTTTGCCTGACAATGAGTGAGTGAGTTCGGGAAATGTGGGTGTGCCGTCGCCTCGGACTCGTCTTCGCCAGTGAGACCTCGCAACTCCTCTACATCTGCGTAAAATAGAAAACAGAGTAGGAACTTCATAGAAAGTTGTTCTCACCAAGGGACCTATCTTTTAGGGGACAAAGTGGTCGCGGCGCGACCAACCTGCAGGCAGGCAGTCTAGTTTACAGTGCAGCCTGATCAGACACAGTTGAGTCAGGCCGAGACAGCCTATGCTGTTGTTGGTGGCTGAGGCTTGTAGTAAGCATTTTCCGCGGCAGGAAACTCAACTCTTTCAACCTCCTGAAAATGAAAGAAAACAAAAATATGACAGGGGGTAAAAGACAAGTAAATAAAAACGAGCTGTCAGACACAAATTGACACAGCTTCGGATTCAATCTTAACCTTGATGAGCGTGCTTCCGCCTTGGTGGGTCAGTTCCAAGGTCATCATCGATCCAGCAGCCGCAAGGCTGTCGCGACACCCGTTCTGCGCAGTGTGTCGATACTCAAGACAAGCACCACAACATTCATTTTTGTCGCCTGCCAATTCTTCGCAAGGCCACACCAAGCAGCAAAGAAGCTTCTCTCGGGATCCGCCTGCTGCCAAACGGAGGTACTCGACTGAACCAAAAGCCACAATCCTCAAGACCATGGAGGCGGACGAGCTAGCTGCCAAGTTCGAAGACAAGCCCGCTGCGCGGGCCGGCGGCAAGGGGGGTCGGAAAGGGGCTGGCGGTGGCAGGCCCGGTGATGGGGGCAAGCAGAGGGAGAAGCAGGTCTCGATGGCGCTGTCGAGGCTGCTGCGGCACCAGGCCCTCAACGCGGGGATCAAGCTGGACAAGGAGGGGTATGCGCCTTTGGATCGGGTGGTGAGTGATGCTCTCGCGAGACTTGCCTTGAATTTTTTTATATGTTGGGTGATGGGCCATGGCCTCATATCCCTTGATTCATCAGCAGACATCTTGCTGTGGACTTCGGTCCTCGTCCGCACCCCGTGGCTAACAAGCTCACCACAGCTCCAATGGGGCGCCCTCCGCACCCTCAACGTGACCGTGCAAGAGGTCATCCAGGTGTGCGCCGACAACGAGAAGCAGCGCTTCTCCATGAAGCCGGCAGACGCGGACACGTCCAGCCCAGCCGGCGCCGCCGCGGACACCGACCCGGCGCACTGGGTCATCCGCGCCAACCAGGGCCACAGCATCAAGCTGGAGTCGGAGGCGCTGCTGAAGCCCATCACGCTCGAGGCGGGCAACGTGCCGCCCGCCGTCGTGCACGGCACCTACTTTGCCTTCTGGCCGCGCATCATCGAGTCGGGCGGCCTGCGGCGCATGGGCCGCAACCACGTGCACTGCTCCACGGGCCTGCCCGACGACGAGCAGGGCGTCATCTCCGGCATGCGCAGGGACGCCGAGGTCCTGGTATACGTCGATGTGGCGCGCAGCCTTGCGGATGGGGCCATGACGTGGTGGATCAGCGACAATGGCGTCGTGCTCACCGAGGGTGTTGGGGAGGAGGGGGTGGTGCCGGCGAAATACTTCAAGGAGGTCTCTGGGCGAAAGGAGGACGTTGGTACGTTATGGAAGGACGGTGAATGGGTCGCGGATCTGCCTGAGGACTTGAAGAGCCGGCCGCCTCCTGCTAAGGGTGGTAGGGGCAGAGGAGGCGGACGGGGTGGGAAGGGTGGTGGAAGAGGTCGAGGGAAGGGCGCGTGAAGACGTGATGTGGTGGCATTCCGCACGGCACACAAGGCGTGAGGCTATTGGAGAGAAGTTATGTCTCTTTGTCTGCTTTTGCACTGCTCTGCCTGGTTGGCATTCTGTCTATGCTAGCCACCCGGTCTGCAGTTGTGTATGTGACCCTTTCATAATTCATCATGCACACTGTTGCACCTAGTCGTGCGGCCTGATAAGTCGTGATATAAGACCCTCTTGAGGACTTTTACCGCATCCCAAAAAAACGTAGAATCATATTCCAATGATTATTCACCGAGCAATCAGCCACTGGACCACGGCATGCTGGCTTGTCAAGTAGCCTACAGCCCGTCAAACCCACGCTGCGAGCCAGTCACCTTTGAAAGCATCTCATACTTCTCCGTCCTCTCTCTATGCATAACCAGTAGGTGCTCCAGTACCAGCTCGGCGATTTCCTGCCTCGCGCCGTCCTTCCCAGCCACACCAGTGACTTTCCCCAGGTCTTCGGGGAACTCATCGCTGTCTTCGCCAAAGTCCGGATAGCCGTCAAAGATGTAGTTCGCGCGGGGATCCGAGTTGGTGAGGCGGTAGGTCGGCGCTCTCAGTTTCATGCTGTGACAGAGGGTCGTGACACGCTGCGTGGCGGGCAGGCTGTTGTCGTCCACGTCCACGGCGCCGTTCGTCCCCTTGGTCTTGCGCTTCGGGGGCGGCGAGAGGACGCCGTTAGTGCCGTCATTCGGCCGCTTTGCTGATTGGCTCGCCTGGATTGGGAGAGGACGGGGGAAAGGAAGTTGTTGCTTGGGGGAAGTGACATCTTGGAGGTTAGAAGGCATGAGTGACTGCGTGATCAGCCAGTCAATGGCGCACTTCGCGGCATCTGCAAATGCGTCGAGACATCAGGCACCAGTTCTATCATGTCAGGGGACGGAACCGCATACATTGCTTGGCGTCCTTCTTCTTCCCAAAAGGCGGGCAGCCAGTCTCGTCAAAGCCGAAGCCCGCAGCTGGGAATCTCTTGATGGCGGGCTCGTGGGCAAGAGACTCGCTGAGCTCGACCGTGCAAGTCCACTGGGGAGGCCCCTCTGCGCTTCTCTCACTGTGCATCCCCTCCGCGAACGTGATCTTCTTGCCCGTAGGATTAGCCTGTCGATATCCTTGTCAACATTGTTAGCATGTTCTCGCTTTACGGGAGGGTCAATGGATACTGACGACATAGCAGGCTGACATAGTCCACCTGCCCTATTTCTGGGAGCGGTGATTTTGCGCGGAAGCTGTCGAGGAATACCCGCTGGGCGTCGGTCAGATGGGCGGGTGCCTGATTCGTGAGCTCGTAAGCCTCCTGCTCAGCAACCCAGGCCTTGACCTCCTGGTACAAGGGGTTTGGAAAGGGTGGGTCGTTTCCGTTGGGAAGCGTCATGATCCGTTTTGAGGAGCGTTGCCAGAATCTCAAAGATCTAAGTAAGCCTTTGTATCTTAGAAGCAGGTGTCCGACCATGAACACAACATGGTCGGACAAGTAAGGCCTCCCTGGCGAGGAGCTCGTGGTTTATATTTGGCCAACAAGTTGCTCGGGTGAGGCCATGCACAAGGCTGAAAGGGGGTTGGTCGACCGTGGAGGCGTGGTCGGTAGGCCTCCCGCAGGGCGGACTGCGTTGGGCGGGGTACTGGCTGCAAGACAGCGAGACTTGCATTCAAGCTTGCATTCCTCGCATCTGGATTCTGGCTGTTCCACATGTCAACTCTTCCTTCCAATGAGGACCACTGGGTCGAAGAGAGATTCGGGAGAAGGGGCGTTGAGTGAGGTGGTGGGATCCGGGAGCAACTTTTATGTACTTCGCAAGTAGCATTTCCCTTCAGTCGATCTCTTCCTCAGCCACAAGATAGATCAGCACATATCACTAAATTATTTCCATTCAAGGCCATACATAGAATTCTAGTCTGAATGAAATTTTTGACAGTGCTAGGTTTCTACAAGGAAGGAATTGAAGCCTTCTGAGTGACTACTATGTACATTTTCGGGGGGGGGGGGGTATCATGCCGAACTGCTCTTGGTGCAGGAAGCAAACTCGAACGCCGAAAGATGCTGAATTAAGCAAAGAAACCGAGCCCATTGTCGTCGCTGCCAGAAGGCTCCTTTTTATTGAAGATACCCTTGGCGCGTCTTTGCCGGCGATTGCCCTCCGCGCTGGGTACTCCTCCTGAGCTCTTCTTCGACCCTTCTGCCTTGGGTATGGGGGTAGAATCGACGCCAGAACTGGGTTTCGAGGGCTTCGGCTTCGCTGACCTATCTTTCGTTGGCTTTAATTTGGGTTTCTCCAGCTGGTGCTCCTGCGACTTCTCCGGCCGGCGCTCCTGCAGCTGCTCCAGCGCAGCCTGGCCGTTCCTCATTGCCTCCTCGACGACTTTCCACATGGTTGGCCGCTCAGAGTGCAAGGCTCGCATCGCGGCTGGCTGGCCATCTGCCTCCTCATCCTTTGAATTTTCGTGCGCACTGTATAGACTCTCATATTTTTCCAGGAACGGAAAGTATCTGGTGTAGTGGTAGTCAACATCCGCTATGTGCAGATCAGCCTCGATGCGGGCTCTCTCCTCCGGGTCGGTGGCCTCATCGGCCTGTTTCTTCAGCTTCTTGCGCAGTCTTTCCGCCTTTTTCCTCTCTGAAATGGCGTGTGTGTTAGCTTGTGATATTCTTGTTGAGTTTTGGAGCCACAACAGATACGCACCAAAGAACCGGACCCCGTGATACTTGGAGATCATCTCCTGGCGCTTCTTCTTGTGCGATATTTCGTCGATTTGCCTCTTGCACTGTGCAAGCTCTCGCTCGAGTTTTTGTTTGACATCCGCAGGGAGATCATCGCCCTTGGCAAAGCGCCGCTCGATGTTCCTCGCGCGCCTCTTGACCTCGTGCAGGGAAGCGCCTAGCTGGGTCGTGTTGCCATGAGTGGCCGGCTTGTGACTCTGGAAGTGTTGTTTCGTTCTCTTGTTGGGTGCATTGTGTCGCGATGACGCGCCTTCAACGTCGGAATGGGGACGTTTGGAGCCCATGCTGACGGTGTAACAGAATGTGGTGACGGTGGTGGTGGTGTAGTGAAGGAGTCGGTGCGCCCTCAAGGTCGTGAATAGGATCGTCCGGCTCTGGAAAGTTTTCAATGGAGACGGGATTGACTTGGGGACCTCTGGGGTCCTTATCTTATCAGAATGGGGCATGCATCCGCCCTGTCCTCTAATCCCTGCAATGTGGGTAGGGGTTGTTGGAGTCGACCAGTGCTGGAGCTACTAGACTATGTCTCTTTGCTGCAGACGGGCTCACTCTCTAATTGCAGTGTACTTGCATTTGCACACAAACTTGCTGGCCTTGATTCTCCCCAGTCGAATGCCCTCGGGCTGGTTGCCCTTGGAAAGAACAATGCCCAATGAGCCAGCACACGCACACATGGACAGATCTTGAAGACCAAAGTGGGTGCGCGTCCAATCCCAAGCTCACGTGAGCTACAGTACTCACGGCGGAACGCGTCTCGATCTCGCCGCCGTCCATGGTGAAAGAAGAATATTCATCCACGTTTAAGGCCGTTCGAATTCGCAGTGATGGACCGTCCTGAGCCAGGACTGCTGAAGTGGTCGCCCAATGCGAGCCGTGACTCTTTTCTCCATCTCAATCTGCAACACAGGGTCGTCCAGCTCTATGAGCCCACGGGCCACGCGCACCGCGGGCGCTTCGACTATAGGAAGGTCTCAAAACACGATGATGTGCCGCCCTTGACCACTTATGACTGGTCGCCCTCAACACCCGGCTTGGTTGCCGTTGGCACATCCACCGGTATCGTCAACTTGCTGAGGGTCGACGACAGCTCTAATGCATACATGGAACTGGGCCTTAAGGTAGCCCGAACCTGCTTGGCAGTTGCTTTCAACACCACCGGCTTGCTTGCTGTCGGACTGGACAGAGTACGGAATGACCAGTGCCTGCATATATGGGATGTCAATCGCCTTTCCACCATTCACGCCTCCGGGTCGGGGTTTTCTGCCAGCACAGAGCCCTTCAGGGACCCCTGGAAGCGACTCGAGCACAATGCTTCCATCTCCAGCATCAAATTCTTCGAGGACAACCCCCAAACTTTGGTCGTCGGAATCAAGGGCTCTGGCCTACGACTCCATGATCTTCGAGGTTCTGCATCTCTTGCCTCACATTGCAGGACATTTGCTGATTCATAGCACAGAAGGGAATGAGGCGGTTGTTACTTTCCAGACCAAGAACAATAACAACCTCGCTATCGACTACGCAGACCAGAACTATTTTGCTTCCTCGGCTCTGGACTCACCAGGGGTCA
This sequence comes from Diaporthe amygdali, assembly GCF_026229845.1. Classification (NCBI taxonomy): domain Eukaryota; kingdom Fungi; phylum Ascomycota; class Sordariomycetes; order Diaporthales; family Diaporthaceae; genus Diaporthe; species Diaporthe amygdali. The sequence continues at coordinate 289,508 of NW_026517052.1, read as the reverse complement.
TGATATGGGATCGAAGAGCACTCAGCCGCAACGTAGCCACTCCGTCATACCTGGATGCCGTGGACACGGACGATATGCCCTTCGGCGGCGCCCTGAAACTCGATAGGGCCGTGGACATGGAGAGTGATCCCCAGGCCAGGGCCGACAGGAATTCTTTCATTCGAAAACTGGCCTACTGCCGCGATCATAGGGGCATGTTAGCTGTATTGTCTCGTTTAGGCCAGTTAAAAGTATTTTCTACCCGACCGTCAGAGTACCTGTCGACAGATGCGGAATCAGACAGTCCCCAGTTGCTACAAGTTAGAAAGTCAAACGAGATGGACAACTTCTATTCGGAAGTCGACCGGAAGAATGAACGCATCGTCTCGTTCGACTGGCTCACCATGCCATCCGCTGCATTGCGGCCGAGACTCCTGGTGCTCCGGGCAAATGGTGCATTCGAGATACTCGAGGTACCGTCTTTTACTAGGACATACCCATACAAGTTAACCCCGTGGCAGGCACCATATAGGGGTATAGCAGGTATACCGAATTTTACCTACCAGCAGATTCAACGCGAGTTGCTAATCAAGGTAACAGAGGGAAGTTCATATCATAGCATCATGAAGTTCGATACTAGTCAAACCATCGATACATTAGGGCCCTTCTTTGTGGAAAATGCGCTTTCCGAAATCCCTATCTTTGGCAAAGAAAAGGCTGATGTTGGTGCCATAGCTGAGGAAGCCCTGAGGACCTACGCTCCGGAAGATGACCTATTGTTGGATGAAGCAGCAAGCAAAGTCCCTCTTCCCGAGGCTTTTGTCCGCTCCAAAACTATTGCAGAGAAGCTACAGTCATTGAGGGCATATATTCAGAGTATTACCAGCTCAAATGAATCTGACTCTGACAAACAATTGAAGAAGCTGAGCGGGATCTCGTTGGATCCGTCGTCGAGTTCCTCCAATCGTTCGCTTCACGAGAGTCTTCTCAAATCTACGGTGGAGCTCACTGGCTTCCCGAAAGCCGCTCAAGTCATTTTGGATCATGTCATGCTCTTGAGAGCGAAGGAGAAATATCTCTTCGACTGTCGTGTCAATCGTGCTGTCGTCGCCGACGACCCTTGGCTTAAGGGCGTTTGGGGCTGGATTGGAGGTAAAATTGCTTGCGCTGTCTCTTGTCGTCTCTACAATCGCTGACTCCCGCCAGGTGCCGAGGAAGCCTGCGATGACAGTGGGATGATGTCTCATCCCTTAGACCTCAGTTTTCTGGGTGTCAATACAATCTGGACGAATAATCTCGGTGGGTCAATTGTCAGCCTGCAAGTGGCAGCAGCGAACATGACTGACACAACGCAGGTGAAAGACCGAGTTCAAGAATCATCGAGGGCGCACCTCATGTTGGCACAACAGTTTGGCAGCGTTGCATAAATGGAATATGCAAACGACGTGGTTTGCACAGCTACGACGGTGTCGATACCAAGAAACCTTATCACCGTCAATTAATGTTGGACATCTGTCTGTGGGGAGCGTCTGCCGTCTCGGAAGACACTGTGGATATAAGTGGTAAGAGCATTGAGAAAGCGTCCTTCTGGTATACCAGGATGACTGCACACGCTCTTTTCAGGGGTGACTCTGAGGGAGCAGTGCGGATTCTCAAGGACGCCAGCAAGGCACATCCCGAGCTTCTTTTTGTCTCTCTTGCTCTTCAACTTGTTAGCAAGGGAAATCGGGATATGGCAGCTGAGCAATTGGATTTCGACGAGGCCGTCGCTGCGAAGACTGACCCCTACCTTCGCGCAATTTCGTCCTACATTGCAACTGGGGACTGGGCGACCATAGCGAACCAGAGATCTCTTCCCCTGCGCGACCGCACATTCGTGGCTGTGCGCAACTTTGGCGATGATCGACTGACTCAATGGCTCGCCGCCGAGGTCGAGGAGGCCATTAGTGAAGGAGACATCGAGGGTATTGTACTGACGGGTATCACGGAGAAGATGGTCGATATTCTGGCCAAGTACGTCGAGAAATTCCACGACATACAGACGGCCACGCTGATAATGTCGTTCTGCGCGCCCCGCTACATCGATGACCACCGGTGCACGGCATGGCGCAATGCGTACCGCGCATACCTGCAGCGCCACAAGGCCTTTTATCAGCGCACCAAGTTCGAGGTTGAGAGCACCAAGCGCAGCAAGCGAGACGGACGCCCTACGATCAAGGCACCCTCGCGGCAGATCGCGCTACGCTGCGTCTATTGCGACGCCGAGACTTCGCTCCTGCGCGCCTCGCCGGCGGCGCCCCTCACCGGTGGACCGGCATCCGGAACGATCCCGGGGCCGTTCCACAACGGCAGGGGCGTTGTTCCCAACCCGTACACTGAGAAGATGGCGACGCCTGGGATTGCTTGTCCCAACTGCAAGAGGCACCTGCCGCGGTGTGTCGTCTGCCTCGAGGTGGTGGGGATCCCTAGGTCGGACACCCCGGCGGCGGCAGTAGAACCGGAGGTGACCAAGTTGGCCTCACGGTTCCCTACCTTCTGTCTCAAGTGCGAGCATGTCCTCCATTTGGATCACGCGAGGCAATGGTTCGCTCGGCACAATGAGTGTCCTGTCCCTGAGTGCCGGTGTCGGTGTAATTTCAGAGCGAACCCGGAGTTGAATTACCGTTGATATTGCTCATGGTCCGAGATGGCACATTCAAGTAGATCCTAATTCAACTTGCCGAATGTAAGCATACTGGTCCGGGGTGTTGGGTGTTGAAGCCAAGTGCTGGCGCTTCAGGTCAAGACACAGTCTCATAAATGTGGATGGCAATAAACTGCAGTGTTGATAACGTTGCGCTAGTTTTTTGGTGGTTTTCTTTTCAGGGCGACACATACACGGGCGGTATGAGTGAAATTGTTTCGCCGCTGCCATGTCTGAAGGTACTTGAGACTGTCTCGCAAGTCGAACTGTAACTAGAAATATCCGTAAAGTCTGCTCCTCTTGCCGCCCAAGAATGACATGATCTCTGATCTCTTTTGACGTCAACGAAGTTATCTTGCCGGCCTCCGCAGTGGGTTCGTCCTTGAATTACGAAAGCTACTCCCAGTAGTGTAAGACGGGTGAACACCTTTGTCTCTCCTGCTAATGTGATTCAAAATGATGTAGCTTTGACATTCGGATGTAGAGAATCACAGTGCTGGGTGAGACATGGAATCCTGGGGGCTTACCCTATGACTAAATCACGATGTACTCGAACACATATGCACTGGTAAAGATTCGTCTGGGTAACACGAATGACCCACAAGTGGACGGAACTATCCGGTATAGATATCATCGCTTCTCGACTCCACGTCGACTTGTGTTTCAAGAGCCAAGAGTCTACGAGAATTCATTCGCTGTGGAGCACCGCTGAGGCTCACCAGCATCCCACCCCCGGCATTACCATAGGACGCGGACTACTGGTGGCGGCGTGATGCCTTGTCAACATAAGACCCTGCAGGAAAGATGAGTGCGTTGCTGACATCTTGCTTGGACGATATTTTGCAAATCTCATAAAGGGATACGACCTTGCCTACGGTACATAAAAAAAAGGGCCGCAAGTCGCCTGCACAAACTCGAAGTCTAATCCTTGAGGCCACCGCTCCAGAATGCTCACTCGAGCATCACCAGCAGCCCGTGCCCAGTACGTCACTGCCAGACATATCGATCGAACCCCGACGCTATGAATAACGTATATTCTAGACGAGCGCCTTGTTTCCACCCAGTGTTCTCGTCGGAGATATCTTTACTAGCGGTACGTGCTGGTCGCGGAAATGTCTGAACTGAGTTCACTTGATAGCAATAATGACAACGCGCAGGCTGAATGTACGTACATTGTATGTTCTTTGCTTACTACGTTTTGGCGTTTCCTAATCCTCATCCTATCTAGGGGGGAAACGGGGTATCTCGATTTTCCCTTTATGACATTTGCCTCCCAGCCCAGCGCGTATAAAATATGTGTAACCGACCACGCCCGGCTGATGCACGCGCACGTATGCGTGCCTTTCAATTACGTCCCAACAGCCGGGCCCCGCCCTCTCTCTGCCTCAGCGGAACGAACGGAACGACTTATGCGCCAGGGGCGACGACGCAGAAGCGGCAGTCATCCCGCCGTCGCTCTGATTCCTGCCGGTGTACCTCATCCTCCCGCCTCGCATGTTCGGCGTGTTGGCACAGAAGGCGCAGATGTAGACGTGAGGGACGTCCTGCGGCGTCGGCATGTCCACGCAGCGGCCGTGCAGCATGTGTTCACACGAGTCACTGCGAAACGAGGCAAGCACGGGCATGTTAGCAGGTTGGAACTTGAATGGTTGCGCGCATGCGGTTGCTCGAGTAATGGTGGGAGATGAAGATCAAGAGAAAAGCAGGAGGGCAAAGCAAGACAAGAAAAAAAATGCAGACGTGAAAGCTTGCCTCTGAATGTGATGGAGAGGGCTGGGCACGAAAAGGAGATGCAGCTGGACGGGGGCATTTAACGTACCACTTGATTAGATGCAGCAGCCCATCGACCTCAGCCTCAGGCCGGTTGCACACACACCGCACTTGTCCCTGGTTCTGATTGTGCGTCGGCGACGGCGTTGCTGAGATAGTCGATGAGCTACTCCGCTGGCCTGGTGTGAACCGCTGCCGATGTCCGCTGCTTCCTCCGCTGCCTGTCGGCGGTGCTTGGGTCGGGATGCTCAGTCGCTTGCCACTATCACCTGCTTGCATTACCTTCCTCAACTCTGCTGCAGCGTCTCCTAGGCTGCCACCAGTAGACGGCCGCGGTGGTGGTGCTTCTTGTTGGTCAACGTCCATCTGGTCCACAAAGCTGGAAGCTAGATCATTTCGAGGGTTTCGGCGGAATGAAGTGGAGAAAGAACTTCGCTCGCTGACAGAGCGCTGTCGCCGATTCTGCGACATGTTGCTTACGGCAGTAGGTGGTCTTGACATCGAGGAACCTGAGCTTCTGGGGGGCTCGGGAAAATTAAAAGACGTGTTGCGACTGGGTATGATTATGGGCTCATCGTCTGATGAAGAGGATATTTCGTCATCATCACCGCCGTCCTTGACCGGGAATCCTGCCCAGGAGTTGCGTTGACTAGTTTGCTGGTTCCTGCTTGGAAGGACAGGCTCGAGAACTGGCTCGAGAACTGGCTCGAGGTCATCCTCGTCATCAGCCACTGTCTCGGTACGTGCGCGCCCGTCCTCGTCGATGACGAACTTGACAGACGCCAATTTGGCACTTCTCTGGCGAGCTCTAACCGTGTTTTCAGGGATCGAAGTGAGGCTGGACAGCCGATGGTGGTGCGACGACTTCACGGGCGATCTTCTCCCGCCGGATCGTACACCTCGCGGTTGCGTCGAGATGTTGGTTTGACTGGCAACTGTAGGCGGCAAGCTAGACTGATGTACAGTCATAGGCGCAGGAGCCAGCGTGGGCAACAGAGGGCGGCCGATACCCAGAGTGCGCTTGCCAGCTCTAGAACTCTCGCTGAAACTACGCGACAAGCCCGGTTTCGCAGCTGAGCCCTTCGCAGGAGAAATGATCGCGGGGACGCGGGCCGCTTGATTGTGCTGACCTTGAGCTCCCGTGCTTTTCGACCGACGAATATCGTTTGCTGGCGCAGGAGCATTTGGCTCATTAGACCCGAAGTTGACGAGCGGTGCTGAGGATGAGGGTCGTTGTGGTGGAGGCTCCATTGACATCGACAAGGACGACTGCTGGCTGAATAGCAGGCCAGGATCAACACCTCCCGGACTAGTGCTGAATGGGTCATCCATAGACATTTGGAAGGAACCGAAAGAGTAATTCTGACCGGGAGAGGCTTGGCCGAGCTTCGGACTTGACATATTCGCGGTCTTCGGCGCAAGAGGGCGCTCACGCCTGGTCGACTGATTTTGCTGGACGGTCTGGACGTTGGACTGCTGCTGCTGCTGCGGCTGCTGCTCAGCTAGGTTGGTTTGCTGGAACACTGAATTGGCCCTCCCCCAATCCAGCGAGTTCACAGGATGATGAGACTGCGATGTCTGAAACATCTCTGCGCTAGCAGCCGAGATGTCTACGTCTATGGCCATCCCGGTTGTGTCCATATCCATCCCCCAGAATGGCCTCGGCCCAGTGATTGGCGGGGCGGTGGCCGGGCCCATGGGGTAGCCAAAGACATCCTCCGGACTCCCTGTCACAAATGCTGTGTTAAGCTGAGGATGCTGGGTTGGGGGCGCATTCGAGAAGTCCGGCTGCGCAAAGTTCTGATGCTGCATGATGTCGGTTTGAAGCTTGGGCGCGATCTTGCGTCCGCCCCGGGAGGACGGAGGAGGGGTGGCAGTCTGGCCCGGCTGGAAAGATGCGTCCCTGCCCGAGGCTCCCGACAAGCTGCTCGTCCGGTACTTCTTGGCCGACCTCTGGCCCTGCTGCTGGGAGGCTGCTGGCGTGGCGCTCGTGTCGGTCGAGGCGTTGTGTGTGAGTGTTAGGGGATCAGGCGAGGAAGGGAGACGCCGCGCAGGGTCGACCGGCGGGAGATTCTGGGGATTATTTGAGAAGTGGTTGGCATGGGTCGCGATCTCGAGGGCCACCCCTTCAGCCGACAGCGGTCGTTTCTTTCCCGTTGATGGGGCCACAGGACTCAGCGGCGCAAATTCCGGATGGAATGCGCTTGAGGACGCTCTCAGGTTTCCAGGCGTGGAATTGAAGACGGAATAATCCTCAGCAAAACGAGGGGTCCAGCCGGTCGCCTCGTCGAAACGACCTGAGTTCTGCTTGGGCGTCTCAAGCAGAGGACTCGAGAAAGCAGCCGTTGTGGCCGAAGTAGGTGTCCGTTGTGGAGTTGGCGGCCGAGCGTTTGGATCACCAAAGCTAGGGGAGAAGTGGTCAGCATCTGCGGGGGTCGCAATGCGTGCCTAGCACGGGAGCGGCGTTGGGCGATAAGATGCGCAACCATACCTGGGTGCCTGATCGTCGCCACTCATAGCAGCTTTGACTCTTGTGTTTAGCTGCCCTGTCCCTTCCGCAGGACATCACCAGATCGTGGTGATAAGACGAGGTGTTCTGTGGTCTTGTGTGCAGGACTTGGTGGTGGCATTCGTTCTGCCTAATGCCCCGATATGCCGACAAACGGCGAGGGTATATGCGGATGGATGCTTTCCGACCCGGCGGTTGAGGTGTGGCTGGTAGCTCGCAGTACCGGTATTGGTGGATGGACGTGGGTGCCAACGTTTCAGACAGAGGATGTGTTGTAGACTTGCGTATCATTCATTGCTCATTAGTGAGATCGTTAAAAGTCGTCGTGAAGGGGGGAGAACCGAGAGGTGGTCATTAGGCGTGGCAGGACATCTAGATGCTTCAGTGAAGCTGGGCCCAGGAGGTCAGGTCAGTTGGTGGAATAAGTCATGGTCTCGGAGGCAGTCATAAAAAAGGGATCAAAAAAGAAAATTGCACAGTAATTGAGATTGAGGGACTAGAATTTTGTCGAGACGGAGAACGCGAGAATAGGTCATACAGTAAGGAAACCGTCGTCATGAGAAAGTCGTTTGTCAGAAGAATCCAAAACCGACCGGTATTGCCCTTCCAACAGGCAGCTCCAGATGCCTACGACCAATCCCGGGGCTGGACGGGCAGGGCAAGCGGGATCGCTAATGGAGTTTTGGCTCAGATTCCGGCAGGTAAATTTTTGGTGGAGTCTGTGAGCCGGATATCTCAAACTGTGCTGTGCCGTGCAGAGCTGTGCGGTTGCTGTGCAGTAGGTGGGTACTCTTGGTCCAGGCCAGCTTCACGCTGATCATAAGCGCCCGTGTCGACGGTTTGTCTCTAGCATGCCAATAAAACTTCGAAGCAGCCCTATCTCCTGGCCTTGAGGCTCTTGACCCGTATGACAATGGTGCACGAGACCTGGCGCAGCGGATGGAAGTGTAACGAGCTGCGTAGGCAGTACGGCGGGTGAGATGGAGAGTGACAACGTTCTGCAAGGTACCTGAGCTGCGCACGATGCACCCTTCCGGGTTGTGGAGGCGGCTAAATCAAACGATCGTGCGGCTGCAGACAAAAAAAGAAAAGGATTAAACAGATGAACACAAAAAAAAAAAACTACGAGCGAACTCGCATAGAGTAACTCCTCACGAGAGATGAGTGTCTAGAGCCAGCAGCCGGTACAGATCCTGAGCAGGGGCAAAGAGACGCAGGCACCACCAGGTAAGGCAGGTCTACTTCAGTTGTCGCAGGCTAGACCAGCATTCGAGCAAGTGGCCGTTCGTCCCTTGACACCGGCGGAATCCTAGGCGGCAATGGAATGGATCTGACGAGCCATGTATTGATTGCATGCCGGACTAAAGCCAGCCACTGCCTGGCATAAAAGGACCGACAAATTGGAGGCCTGGTACTAGCAAGTCTGGACTCGCTACCTTGTCGCAGTAGTCTATAGAATCAATCGTCTTTGGGACTCTCCAACGTCGACAGCTTAGCTACGGTAGCTAACAGCGAGTGGGCCGGTGTCTCGAGCTGTCGTTGCACCGTCCCGTCCTGTGCCTGGCGGGACCCGTTGAAATCCAGGCAGAGCTCGCGTGAGCTGTATGCGTGTGGATCAGCCAGCCTAAAGCGGAGCACTTGATCGCTACCAAGAGCCTACCATGGTAGTCGCAACAGCGGCAATTGCTACCTGTCCAGGACAAACGATTCAGGAGCCTCTGAACAACGCGGGGCCGGTGCAAGCTTGAACTCCTGCCAGTCCAAATCAGCGACCGCGAAAAGCACAGCTTGGTCTTGCAGGCGACAGGGAGTGAGTCAGAATTGAGAACGCTGTACTGTGTAAGCGGTGGTGGGGCTCGCCTATGCCATGGTGTTCCGTCCAACGACGAGGCTGGGCTCTCCACAGCTCTGCCTGCTTGGTATAGCAGCTTGTTTGATCATTTCAGCTGCTGGTCTGCAAGCTGAATGGTGCTGAGAGAGGCTCCATACGGCTACGAAAGAGGCGCGATGGTGATATCCGGTCCGGCGAGCCTCAATCGGTGGTAACCATAGTGTAACCTTGAACCAACAATTGACATGGCAGCACTGCCTCAGCTCCAAGGCTCGCAGACCCTGACTAGAGGCGCTCTTGGGATCTTAAGGTCTCAGCCTACAATAATACTATGGGCCGTAGTTGACGACTTATGCTTCTCAGGTTCCAACGAATCACTGTGGAAAGGACAAGTAGCCGCCGAGGATGCTAATGCCAGGGGCAGGAGCTGGGTCACGGCCAGGATAACTCCGACTCTAGAGCTCCTTGTGAATAAATCGCATGATGCGACAGAAATAGGCGACTTGCTATCGCGTATGGGCTTCCAACATAGAGTCCAACACATCCTGATTAGCTGGCAAGCTCTGCTCAAACTGAGCCAGTAATCCGGATCAGGGGCTCGCATGCAGTGGGCTGGTATGATGTCCAGCAGCAGTTGACGCCGTGCCGTCTCGTCTCGTCCGAGCAGTGTGGCACGGGCCGGTTGAAGCTCGAATGATGGTGGGCGGAGAAGGAAGGCATTGAGTCTGTCAGCTCTGAGATTTGTCTGCATCCTGCGTGCCTGCAGCCTGCAAGCCTCTTCGTAGCTGGGCTGGCTGGACAATGTCGGCGCAGTCCAGTCAGCCAGTAAGCGGCCAAAATGCCTACATAGGGCAGGCGAGACGAAATGAGCGGCTGCATGTTCCTGCGTCACAGTAAGGACGCCAGCGACGCTACGAGATGCACGTCCGGCGGCCGACAGAGGTGCTTTTTGCTCGCGCGACTAGCAGGCTCCGTCTCTCCCTCTGAGCAGCAGATGGAGAGGCCCTCAGGCTCCACTCCCTCGCAGCAGTGCTTAAGTGCTTGCATATGCAGACCAGCGCGATTGGAGGACCATGACGTGTGAGCTGCAGTTGGCTGGAATGGCTCCATCGCGCTCGCTCTCGCCCGGTGGCCCAGGGCGGGCTCGCAACTGGTGCTGGTCGAGATGAAATGGCTTCGGGGTCTCGGAGCAGAGGCTGAGCAGTTCTTAGCGCCAAGTGCAAAGCCATTCATTAATGACCATGGAGTGGACCATGGAGTGGCAGCAGAAGGAGGAGGTTCGAAAGCGTGAACATGAAGTGGGAGAAATAATCTGGCCAAAAGCCGAAGGCCAAAATACAGAGCGGGCGCGTGCCTGGTTGCTGATTGGTCACCAGCTCTTGGGAACGCGCATTGAGTTACCCCTCTGTGCTTTCCTCTGTGCCCTCGCTGCTGTCTAATCCATCAAACAGCATCAACCTCTTTCTTCAACTACTCCGGCAGAAGCCAGTGTGACCTGAGGCGGCTTCTCGATCCCAAATCGCATCGTACCGGACATGCACCTTTTGTGAGTACCGGCTGCGCACAGAATCAGCCAAGGAAAGGAAGGACAGGGAAGATCACAGCCGACCCTCCCCCCTCCCCCCTCCCCCCTCGTCGCTGGAAACTGGCCGCCAGCATGTGCTTCCGAGGATGCACCCTCCATGCCGACGCAACACATTTCCCGAACGAGTTCGTCGAGCAACCTCAAGAGGTGACTCACCCCAAGAACGCGCCAGCTCACCACTAGAACGTGTCTGCTGGGGTCTTGTTTTAAGCCGGATCAGGAACCATCGTCCTTCGCTCTCTGCGGAAACGTCATGAACAAGGCCCCGCATGAATTTGGGAGATGAGATATGAGACGGCCGAGTTGTCTTACTGGGGGCTTCCCGATCCCAGGAATGCCACGTTTCCGACCTCATGTCTGGCAATCAGGAGACGAGTACACCAGCCAGGCGCCAGGCCAGCGCAGCAAGCAAGTAGCAAGCAGTAGTGGCTCGCCCGCCCTTGACCCAGCGCACGCATCGCAAAAGGCAAACGCACAAGCACACCCACACCCACACCCACACAGCAACACGCGCACACACACACACACACACCGAGTAGCAAGTGGCATTTTGTTGGGCAGAGTGTGATTTGACCTCGTGTGCGGCTCGTTTTCGCTGAGGTCGCTCGCTCGCTCCCTCCCCAAGATTTTCGTGATCGGGAATTCCTACCGCCGAACATCCAGCGCGCGCCCTGTTTCCCTCCTGCCGAGCTTCATCCTCAACACCACCCGCAGCGATCAGACCCCCCCGGGCCCAGCTCCTCTTGGGTGCGGCTAGTCCCAACGCCTGTCAAGTTTTAGCACGCCCGCAGAGCTGCGGCGAGCTGTCAGACCCCGAGACATTTCCACCATCGCGTGCAGACGTCACCTCCCGGGCAGATCTGCCCAATCGTCACTGCTCCCATTCTTTCTTGCAAGTTCGCCCTGTGTTCGTCTTGTTCGATCAGCCTCTAGTGAGCTGCGTTGCGATCTATGCCGACGGGCCCTGTCTGCTCATGCACCTCCCGAGATCAGAACCCGGAACATGGGCTCGCTGGTGGGGACATGGGGCTTTTTCTATTTCCCGGATTTCGGTAGATCGACACCGATGCCACATTCATCACCTCGGGGGTCTTGAGCTTGACTGACAGCCCCTTCTGCCCCCTCTGCCCCTCTTCTGACCACGTCTTCTGGTTGCAGCCTCGTCTAGCGGCTGTCAAATGGGCTCCTTGACCCGGCCACTGTGGGTCTTGGGATCACGGAGAATTAGCAAGAATACGATTGGCATTCCGTCTCATCCAGGGTGCCCTTACGTACTCTCATACGTCCCTACAGGGGGCTCCGAAAGACTGGGGTATGCGGACAAGGCACAAGCCTTGCCTGTGCACTTTGGATGGATCGCTCTAGGGCTGAAGATTGGCCCAAGAGGCTCCGTGGAGCAGCCCCTTCCGAGGCACGAACCGGTAATGAGATCTGAGCTGATGTACGGTCGAACATCTTGGTTACGGATCACCCACGCACGGCAGTTTTACAACTGCGCTTCGTAGTGAGATCAGACGGGTGGGAGTGAGAAAGAAGCCAGCTGCCACGGCATTGAGTCAATTCCTATAGTGCTGATTTGTTTGATAAGCCGGAAGGCGAAGCCTGGGGAGCCGGGTCGGGTTTCTCCTTCAGCCTTTCTCGGATCCTCCGACCCCACCTCCTGCCACCGGGCTGGCCTTGCCTCGTTCTCCGCCGAGACAGCCGGAGGGGGGAGGGGGGACGTGCCAGCCTCGCTGGCAAGATCCCATGCTTCAACCCCCCCCATCCCCTCCCTATCCTGTCACCCAAACGCCAAAGATCCGAGATAACCCCAGGCAGGCTCTGGCACACAGGATGAGCCCTGTGGGAGGGATGTTCTAGGTCGCCGGCAGTGGAAGCTAGAAAAGGCTGGTCAGAGTTCCGCCGAACCTTCTTTTGGGTCGCACGCCTGCACTCGTCATCGGGGCACAGGCTCGTCTTCGGTGTCGGTCCGGTATCACATTCACGATGGGTTGGGATCAAAACTTGGCTGGCTGCTGGCGATGATTGTCCGCCTCGGACCGAAGCCCCTCGTGTAGGCGGGGGTTGACGCTCCATTGGCCTTGGGAGCCCTTGCTACACATTCGATAGTAGATAGTCAATATTAACTTGAACTCTCTATGGGTCGTTCTACCGTAGGCACTGCGGAGACGCTGCCATGCGGGCCGTGGCCGATTTGGGCACACCGGTGTCTGGATCAGTAACACGAAGGCGTTGCAAAGTCTTGATCGGCACTTGTTCATTCACTCAAAGTAGTAGTATGTTGCAAACGAATTTTTATCAACTGAGCTCGCCTAACTGATTGAATGTCCATTGGCGCATGATAGACCCTCCCTGCCAGTCCAACCATCAGAGATGGTTGTGGGTATCCTCCTCTTTTTGGGTGATCCAAAGAAAAACAGACCAAACATCGCCGTTTTGCGCCTCGCTTCCTGCCTCCCGTTTCCCTCCTGGGCAGGCAAGACTTGGTTGGGTAACAACTATCTAGTATTAGACTGACTACCTAAGGGGGAAGGAAAGTTGACAGAGAAAATGCGTGAATAAACTGAGAACTGAGAGAATAGTCATGAAAGAGTGAAAGAAGATGAATGAAGAAGATATCAGCATCGGAGAAAAGACGAAGAGGAAGAAAAGAGTGAATGAACGCTGTGAGGCAAGGGATGAGAGGTTTTGTTGCCGTGATATCCTTTCTCCCGTGACCCCCATTTTTCGTCAACCTGAAGCATCATGTCATGCTAAATCATCAACAACCGTAAGAGACAGACTTGAGGACCTCGTGTTTGCGCAAACAATGTTGTGCGGGACAAGGAAAAAGGAGAGAGAACAAGGATGGTATTTCACCCTGATGACTCGAGTGGTGCTTGAGTTGTCCAAAGACATCGAGCAGTAGGTATCCAAGATTGCCTTTGCCGCCGGGTTTTGTTTGTGTGTTGGATAAGAAAATAGAAAACAAGAACCAGAAATCGCAACCCAACCCAACCCGTAATGCCAGTCTATGGTATCCCGTGAATCCCGGTGTCTCCCCATCACTTCGTGAACTATGTGCGATAAAAGAAAAAGATGATTCGATGACTCTAGAAGTGTGTGCGCGTGTGGAAGGGAACGGTCTCATAGCACGTTTCTTTCGTGCAGCTTAATTGTCGCCAGTCTTCCCTCTGATAGTGAGTGACATCAATAAGTGAGGAAAGTGGTTGTCGTGCTTTGAGAAGCGAACCCGTGTTGCTTGATGGTTCAAATCATATTGGTGATGCCATCCATGGGCGAGGCCGAGTTTCGCTGATGGCCAGGGGCGGACACTTGGATCTGCATGTGCGCAGGAACGGGTGGTGGGACCATTGGCTGCTGATACTGATGTTGGTAGCTGTGACGCTGCTCCGCTGGCTGCTGCTGATGGTGTTGTTGTTGATGTTGTTGTTGTTGCTGCTGCTGCTGGTGTTGTTGTTGCGGATGAGAAGTGATTTGCGCATGGTTTGGGGTATTCGAGATTGCCATAGAGACCGCTGTCTGCTGTGGCGTCACCGGCGTATCTTGTTGCATCTTCTGTCCCGGCTCGACTTTGGGCTTAGCCATTGTGGAAGCGGCCAATTTTTGATGGCTGCTCTCTCTGCGGCGTTTGGGAGCATCCTTGATCTTGGGATGGGTGTGGCACTGGGAGAATCAGTAAGTGAACGACGATTAAACTCATTATTTGCATTTGCAGTCTCACCTTGTAAGCGTGTCGGAACCATGTTGTACCCTTCTTCTTGCTGCTGACCAGTGCTATCCAGTCGTTGCAGCTACCGCAGAGACCTTCCCAAACATCAGGGTTGCCGTCCATGCGTCTCGTCTCCTGGGGCTCATTGAAAGGCTGGCCAGTGGCGGCGCTGATTCCGTGAGTGAAGCTCTTGTCGTACCAGAATGCTGAGTTCTTCAGTACTAGCCAACGTCCAGGCTTGCAAATGCCGCACCAGCCCTCGCGCTTGTTGCCGTGGCCGCGCACCCACTTGGGCGTGTACAAATCACCATCAAACCGTAGCTCCTGCTCATGCGGTACCAAATCTGGATCCGACGGGTTCATGTCCTCGGGGGGCGGTGGGATTTGTTCCTCGTGCAGCGACGCGAACAAATCTGGCGGGTCCGAAAGATCCGTGTAGTGGCCGTGGAGCGAGTGAGGGTCAGCATTGCTTTGGAGCATGCGGAAAAGACCGTGAGAGAGCAATGGTGGCGGATTTTCAAAATGGTGCGCATCAGGATGGAAGCCTTGAGAGGGCAGTTGAGAGGGCAACAGCATGCTGTTGCGTTGGAATGCGGCTGGATGAGCTTGGCCCATGAAGAACTGCTGTTGTTGGGTCGCTTGCAGGTTGCCAAAGCTCAAAGGCATCTGGCTGGTCTGAACCGTAGGTGATGAGTGTCTGGACGACATGCGCGGGCCAAACGGTTCTGGACCGTGTTGGTACACGAAGGGCGATGGCCGTCGATTTGGCATTGTTCCGTAGGAACCAGTCGACCAACGCTTATTGCTCCGAGAGTTGTCGACGCTGTATGGCGCGGATCGCATTCCAGGTCGAGGGGATGGCGAGGCGCGGCCTCGGCTCTGTGTCCTCACAAGTTCGGATCGGCTCTGAGGTGTCATGCGCGGCGAGGCCACTGGTGAGAGTTGCGTAGAAGACATCATGGAGTTCCTGTTCGAAGGTGGAGGGTATTCAGAGCTAAATGAGGGAGCATCGGAAAGAGCTGCTGAGAAGTCCTCGTAAGATGTCATGTCTGACAGCCCACCGGACGTGGACATGGTGAACGACGAGCCTGACATACGTCGAGGATTCAAACCGTTATCGAAGTTCATGGCGTCACCTTCTAGAGGCTGTCCGGGGTAGCGCAGGTCGAGGATTGGGACAGCTTCGTCAGTGGTGTAAGCTTGACCGATGCTCATGTCGGTGTCGATGCCATGCATCTCCAAGTTGTCCTCCACGGGCTTTTGCATCCAGTGACCTGCCCTTGCGGTCAGCTTCGGTAAATGGCTGACGACAAAAACGTTTCCTGACTTACCGTTCTCTAAAGTCGTTGGCGGGTAGAACTCCTGGTGTACTGAGATTGGTCTCGATGAGACGGTGTCGCTAGGCGTGTTTTGCTGTTGCTGCTGGTGCATTGGCAGAGTCGACGAGTCCCAAGCTGGTAGGCCGTGATAGCTCTCGTCGACGCAATACGAAAAGCCTTCGTGAATAGTTGCTGGTCGCGGTCGCATGCCTGTTGAGCTTGGTGTAGTCCAAACTCCCTGCGGCGTAGTCGCCATGGCCTCAGTCTTCACTGGCATCTCACTTCCGGTCATGTTCATCATGTGGCTAGACCGTGCAGTGGAAGGAATATCTCTCCGGTAGTTGTTGTTTAGGTGAAAGGCGAATGAGGGTGAGGGTATCTGGTGCCTTCTGTGATGAAAGTTGTGTAAGCTAGAAACTCTCTGGACAACTAATATGAGGCGGCGTACAGTTGTGCCTGACTCGAATCCATGGCTGCAGTGTTCCTTGCAAGGGGACGCCAGTATATAAGTGTCTATTAAGAATGGCCAGCAGCTGGGTGAAATCCCATGTCATGTTAGCATGAATGAACAGACGGAAGAGCCAAACTAAGAGAGGGGATGAGTAGCCGGGGGGTTCCACATTGCCAACGTGTCGGCGATTGTATCATCATATATCCTCAGGCGATCTTTGTAACTTACTTGGTAATATAGGCAGGCCAGGGACAGGGCAAGAGAATAATGTCCGATATGGCCCAAAGGTCCGCGTTGGTGCTTGGATGTCGCCTCTGAAGAGCTGTCAGGGTAAGGGGTGCTGGGTGGTTAAAGTAAGGAACGCGTAGATCTTGGGGATCGGATATCGGTCGAGATCTCGAGTCAAGCAACCTCTGTGTGTGAAACAATGGGAAAAGATTGCAGAGTCTCGCGTCGACGGCCGGTGGCTGTTGGCCAGTGTTATTGCTTGCGGGGTGGACAGGGTTAAAGGAGTGTGTTGAATTGTATAAAGTACAACTCGTTGACGACGTGACGGACGGGCACAGGTAGCGCGCGAGGAAGAGGGCCAGCTCTTGCTATATTATAGAGCAGCGGTTGATAGCGGAGAGGGCGCTATAGGTAGGCTGAGAAAGCAGGAAAAGGAGTGACTGGGCGGCGGGCTGGGAAAAAAGTCCTGGAGGGACAGTGGGCACGAACGGGGGGAAGATGGGCAGAGAAAGGCCAGATGGAGGGGCAGT
This sequence comes from Diaporthe amygdali, assembly GCF_026229845.1. NCBI lineage: Eukaryota > Fungi > Ascomycota > Sordariomycetes > Diaporthales > Diaporthaceae > Diaporthe > Diaporthe amygdali. The sequence continues at coordinate 272,911 of NW_026517052.1, read as the reverse complement.
GCACGAGGACCCCAGCAGTATAAAAGAATGTACCGTAGCATCAAGAGGCATCAACCCTGGATAGTCCAATAGTCTGGTAAGGACAGGTTCGGAACGTCGGTAGGTGGTGAGCCGGAATCCCTGATACAAGCCTGCCCTGTCGTCCGTGAAGTCGAGAGAGGGTGGGCAGTAAGAGATCTGCTTGGCCTCGCTCAAATGAGCAAGTCTGGCAAGGATTCAACTTTAAACAGAGTTGACAGGGTTGCATCTGGACCTCGATGATGTGTGGGAACTGGACTCTAGCGTTGCCTCTCAGTGGGGAGCAGAGAGGGCCGACGAGCCAGGGACGGTCCCCGTAGATTCTTATTTTGGACGTAGGGAGCAAGGGTCCACAGGGTACCTCGTCAAGTCTGCCCACGGACTTTGCAACAAGGTCGCGGCTTGCGAGAAGAGCAAGGGCGAGAGCGACCATGGCACACGAGGGACGTGGGGATATTGAACAAGAGAGGAAAGGGAGGCCAGGCCACCAGACAGCGAATACCCAAGACCAAGGCCGTCACTAACGACCTTACAACCGGTTTTTGGTACCATGGGCGGCACCGTGCAGTGCACACCCGTCGGTTGTCCTGAGGAGGAGATAGGGGCGAACATTGATCGGGAGCAGAGCGGAATGACTGTTTATCCTCTGCATCGAGGGTCTAATTATTCATCCTGTCCGTCCGTCTGTCCATCCGTCTATTCAGCCCTGAGCCCTTGGTAGTGGAGCAGCAAGGCTTGTGGTTGTGGAAGGGGGGGTCGATGGATACCGACGAGGGGGGCGCTTGTCTCACTTCTCATACCCACATCAGATGGAAGTTCGGCAACTACCACTGATCGGTGGGAGAAGATTGTGCAAAGTTGCTTAGACTGGGCTAGACTGGGCTGGGGAGATTGAGCAACGGTCAGGTCGGTGGTTTCAGCCGCAACGAGACGCTGGCGAAGCTGTGGCCCACGGAGAACTCCACGATGCCGTCATACTTGGTGACGTGGTGAGGGTGACGAGCGCCAAATCAACCTCGTAAAAGAAAGCTCGATCTAGACAAAGGCTATTTGGCACAATTTGGCATCAGGGCGACGACGGGCTGCACTGGACAGGCAATGGGGGTATGAGTCTTGAGGACCCAGACCCAACCATCGTGCCCTCGCCGCGAATCGTGAAATCTAGCGGTAGCGTCTGAAGTAAAGGGCAATGGTGGTATCAACAGTACATGTAGATGTTGTGGTAGATTCCCTCGGTAGACATGTGCCAGGCGCCTCGAGCAAGGATGAGTCCTGTTGGCCAGGAATCTTGACTCCGATATGATGGACGGGCGGACCAGTAGATCATGGCCGTCATACGCTGGGCCTCTGATGATTTGATATCAAGCTAAAGAGAAGACGAGGCACCAGGAATTTTGCGATTGGGCGACGCCGAATGACACGGAGGCTGTATTGTCAGCCAGCCCTTTCTGGTTCTGGGGCCTATGGAACCTCTTGGGGGGGGGACAAGGAGCCGCAATTGCACAGCAAAAATAGAGAAGCGCCCAGGCAGATACGTAAGCCCACCCGCCGTCTGTGCTGGTCGGGGCGGGCGGTGTTGGGGAGGATTGCGAGTGGACCGGTAGATCTGGGGAGAAATAGACTTAGCCGTCCGAAGCTGGTAAGCTGGTGCGTCGACCACCTGGGAGGTGACGGGCGGTGGTGAGGCTGGGTTTGAGGTCATGTTGAATCCGGCAAGGTGCCGAGAGACATCAGACAGAAGCGATGATTTGAGGACATGGAGTGGAGGGAATCTGGAACACGGCTTTTTAGCGCAGACTTGACAGCCCGATCCAGGGCAGTAATCGATTCGTCCGAGGCCAGCCTGGCTCTTCGGGTGAGTGTTTCGTTGGGCCTTGTTAGTCGAGTAATGTAATTGCAATATATTCAACAGAAGGAGGCATCGCAATTGCACCGCACCGCACCATCCTCAGAGTGCGAGGGGGGTGAGTCTGCACCAGCCAGGACACACCCGACGAGAGCAGAGCACGGGCTGATCGAGTGTTGGAGAGTAGCTGACGTGACCTGGCATTGCCCGACCTGACATGACTTGACAGGAAACAAGACAGAGAGGGTATATGGGAGGAGGGCGGGTATAGTTGGCGGGCGTGCAGCTGGCGATGTTTTGGCGGAGCGGAACATGTGTCGTTGGAAAGGCACCAGAGGGAGGGCAGGCTAGAGTTTGAGGTTCATTCTGAGTGGATGAGGCGGGCTCGTTGGATTGGCCAGATGCGCCCTGCAGACACGGAAGGAAGCAAGGCAAGGGGTCCTTCCTTCCTCTTGGTGCAGTCTGCTGCAGCTGCTGCAGTCTGCTGGGGTCTGGCTGCCTGGGTGGGCAGGTGGGGCGCCTGGGCATCCGATGGGGACATCTGGGCCAGTCAGATCCCGGGGGCAGGTACCTATGTACCTTTGTACCACCGGCAGACCTACATCGTACAGAGTGCCTGGGTAGGGTAGCACCCACGATCACCACCACGACCACCATCAACTCGACCAACGGACGATGCTGCACACCACACCCATATCACATGTACGTCCGTCCTGGACTGAAGTCTATAGTGAGACGGATGGACCGAACAGATCGCATTTCACCTGTGGTTTGGGGCTCTAAGAGCGTTGTTCTGCCGCCCGGGTTTCGTTCCCAACAAGCCACTCGAAACTCGAAACCAGCTCTGGTCGGGATTTGCCCTGAATAATGAAGGGCTACAAAGTACGTGCGGGCAGCAGAGTACTGTACTCTGCCCACTTAGTCTGCTGCACAGTCCTGACCCAGCATGAGGACAACGCGTACTACTGTGGGTGAGTTGTCTGGTTGTCCACTGTAAGTGTGCAGCACTCAGCCAACATGGACTGAGGTACCCGGGTAAAGACCCGTGGTTTACCCCAAGCGGCGTAGCGTGTCTAGATTAGATGGACGCGAGGGAGGCTCACTGGCTCAGTAGACAGTCTCAGGGGTCGAGCTGTTTCAAGTCCTGTGTCAGAGCCTCGGACCCATGCAAATCAGACGCGGCCCACCACCCACATGCAGTACACGCTGCAGTAGCTTGCCCGCACCTGTTTCTGTCTGCAGCCTCTCCCGACTCGTCCCATTCAGTCTGACTACGTATCAGTCATCAGTCATCAGCAACCCACCATCCACCATCACCCTACTCCGGCAGAACTCAAGTCGCTGTCGCTGTCGCCGCGGCTGGGCGCTCGAGCTTGGTGCTTAGACTCGCTCTTGGACCTGGACTGGGACTGGGACCTGGACTGGGACCTGGACTGGGACTTGGGCAGACTCAAGATTGGCACTGCCAACGCGAGCCACCTTTCTGTCAAAGTGCACTCAATCTCAATCCGAATCCACCTGGAACATCAGCTTCGTCGGCTGTCGCCGCCCAATCGCGACCACCCAGCCTTCATAGCCTTCACAGCCATCACGGGCCATCACAGGTCATCACGGCTCGGCTTGACTTGTACTGCTTCTACCCAACCTTTGTCAACCCTGCCTCCTCCCCCCTGCACACCCTGACAGCACTGCACGTCGTCCGCCCAAATAGACTTCTTTAGGGTCCCAGCCTGACTGACATGTACAGCGGTCCTGCCGCACCTTTGCCCGTCTGGGCCTTCCTCCTTCATCGCCAGTTTGGGCCCTGTCACAGTCTGCAAAAGTGATACGATGACAGCGCCTGGTGAATCAGATCCCCTGGAGATCCAATCGGTACCCGGTAACGGCTTCGGGCCTTCACCTCACCTCTGTCCTCCTCCTACTCCTACTGCTCCTGCGCCCGTGCTGTTCTGAGGCTGTCGGACGGTCGGACTGCGGCAGATCAAATCGTCTCGGGATCTGCCTTGTCTACTGGCTCCTCTTGGCACGTTTGACCTCGCCGAGGCCACCTGAGCGGGTTTGAAAAGTCTCGTGAGGCCGGACACGTACATCACCGCCCTCCAGCGCCATGGCAAGCCTTGATTCCAAGCCCTCGCCCATTCGGAGGGTCTCTTGCTATCCACCATCGCTCTTCTCGGTACGAGTAGCAAGAGCACCGCACAACTCTGTGTCAACCCGTCTGCTCGATCGATCCAGCTACTGAGCAGGCTTACGAGCTTATACAGGGGTGTAAGTGCCATCATCCTGACGTGAAATCAAGCCGGCTAGCTCGTTCATCAATACTGAAGCCTGGATTCGATGCCGCGGACAGACTTTTACTTGTCGAGGCGAGCCAGAACCCAACGTGCCGATCTCTCCAGTCCGTTGCCTCCTGACCCAGGCAAAGACCACAGGCGACATTCCTTAACAGCCATGAATATGAGCACTAGGCCGCCAACACCGTAGAATGGTGGTCGCTGTTTGTGAGCCTGTATGTCACTAGGTGCCGACCTCCCCTCGTGCTCCAGCACAGGCGTGCACATGGGTACCCCTTCTTGTCGGCCCTTCAACCGCCGACAACACAGCAATATTGACATGACTTATAGCCCAATATGGGCAGGGGCCCCCTCGATCAGTCCATTCATGCGCTCTTCGTAACTCCACTGAGGGCTGAAAAGTTTCCAAGGCCTCTGGCCAGTCAAGCGTCAACACCAGCGGGTTCAGTACCGAATCCGAACACCTCACCACCACTGATCCCCGAATTAAGACATGCCGTGGCACTCACCACGAACCATAAAGACCCTTTTGTCGGCGCCTCCATGAGACCCGCTGTGCCTGAGGCTATGGGATGTACCTGCATCCAACGCATTCCAGTTCGTCAGTCGACGGCCGCGAAACCGTGTGCCTCGGATGTGTGGGTGTGGGACCTGTGCTGTACTCGAGCCTCTTTGGGTTGCGAGCTCAGGCCGAGTCCATACCGAAGACGTCAACGTTAGTATCAGGTCCTCTTTATCGTGGGGTCATGTTCCGAGCAATGTTTTCGGCCTGTGTAGCCCAGTAATCAGCTACCGCTTGTCCGGGAAGAGCTTGCGGGCGCCCGCTGACGTCTGCAACGTCCGGGCGTTGGGCGCGCCCCCAACCCGTCATCGCATCTTTCGCAAGCCACCCGCGACCTGGACGGCGCCGTCTCCTATTCTGAAGCAGTCGGGCGAAGTTTCCCGCCCAATAGACTAGCAGCCCAGCAGCCCTAGAAACCAGGATCTCTCTGTGAGACTGGGCCGTTGGCGTTTCGATTTGCTCACCTTACCCAACCAGCCGAGAGCCCAGTGCTTCCATGGCACCTTCGAAGATTTGTTCTTTCTGTGGGTCCGCGGACCATCGACACCCATCCACCTTCCTCCGGAGGGTCCGTAACAGGGGCCGGCGTGTTTCCCTCCAAGGGCTGTCTACCAGAGATTGGCGACCTTTCGCATGACAAACCCGGCTGCATTGGGAAGCTGGCCGGGATCGCTCGTTAGCAGCCGTCGGCGCCGCGGTCTATACTTCGACTCTTATGGAGATCACCGGGTGTCCAATAGTGACGCGATGCGGCCCTACGTTGCTAGCTGGGCACATTTCGCAATTCCCCTTGCCCACCACAACCCCTCCCCCACACCTACAATCAAGGTGAGTGAGGCCGCCGGTTTCTTGTCCGCCAGCCTAGCTCCCAGCCCTGCCGCGCCGTGCAAAGTGGCTCACACCACGGCGTGTCAGGCTACGGCCTTCGCGTGTAAGCCGGAGGACTTCATTGGACAGTCTCGCGCATACTGACGAGTCCTATCGATCCACCGCGTAGAGTGACCCTGGCGCAAATGTGAGCCACGGGCTGCTGCAACGGCAGCATTATCTCACCCTTTTTCTCTGCTCCTGCTCTTGTTGTCTGTCGACTGACTTGCAGCCATCTTTACGTTCTTGTACCTCGTATCCAACCGGAGCCCATCCTGGTTGAGCACTGTTTGCGAAGTGCCGTCCTCTCGTCAAGTCTCCCCCCCGAAACTTTTTCTCTCTCGTCCGCTCATCCACTCGTCCGCTTAGGTTCAAACTCTGGGGTGAAAACAAAAACTTTCCAAAGACCCCCTGAAAGTAAATCCACTGCGCCTCTCCCATGGCGACGTTTTTCCAAGATCGACGGGTTGGATCCCCATTATCGGTAACAACTAACAACCCGCACTATCTTGCTCAGGCGGGTCGTTTGATGTGTGGACACAGCCTCACTTCATCCCGCGCTGTGCGCAAAGTAGCCAGCCCTCCCACCCATCATCCGTTTTTGGTTTTATCCCCCCTCCACTGCCCGCCTTGCAAGGCCAGTCCCGTAGTATTGTAGTAGTGACGCCAATTAAATTGGAACCAGACGAAGGGATCGACCTGCATGCACAAGGTCTACACAGTACATTAATCTCCCGCGGGTTTGCTGTAAATAGAATCGCGCCAGAAAAGGCAAGACGGCGGCAGAAACTTTTTTTCCCTCTCCTGTCTATTCGGGTTGCAACCTACTCTATTTACTTGTCAAAACTTACGCATGCCAGGACCGATGACGGAACTGCCGGGCTCATTGCGTGGACTTTCTGTTTAATCCCCGGCTTTGGGCGCCCTCCCCTCCTTCCCCTGGGGGGTGGCTTGGCTCTTTTGTGTATACAGCAACACCTAGACTCCTAGACTGTCCGAGTATACCCTCCAGCCGTCCGAGGGTGCCGAGCCTCTGTTCCACGGGGTTACCGCGACCCAGACAAGAAGGGAAGGTGGCTTGATAATTAACTCGCGGACACCTAGCTCAACAGGTAAAGTCATCGAGATGATTCAGGAGGAGGCTGAGGCCTGATAGAGACGCGCGCGCGCAGCGTGCGATGACAACCCGCTTCTCTGCTGTTACGGGCTACGGTTGGATATGATACACCGGTACACCGGGCAACGTCCTCTTCCGTCATCGATGACCACTCCAAACCCCCCACCCCTTTGCTGAATGTTCACAACCACGCAAAACCGGACCCGGTCTTGCCCCCTTGATGCCCCTGGGGGACAACCTCGTCACCCCTTATTGATCCTCTTCCACACCTCGGTCTCGGCATCAGCCAGCTTCTCCCCGGCCGTCGCCACCATCTTCTTCGCGGAGCTCCAGATGCCCTCCCCGTCCGCCCCGTCGCCGCCGCCGCCGCCGAGGCTCCCAAAGCTGACCCTCCTGTCCCGCTCTTCTGCCTCCAGCGCGTCCTGCCTGGCCCGCTGGAACCTGTCCATCTCGCCCGCGTGCACGTTCTGCTGGTAGCCCGGCGGGTGCTCCAGTGGTGAGGGGTGGATGGTGGGCGGGGCCGCCGCGAAGGTTGTCGACGTGCCGCGCTGCGCCGCTGGAGCTGCCGCTGACGAGGTGGAGGACCCCATAGGCGGGGGGATGGCCATCTGAGGTGGGTAGGGCACAGCTTGCGGCTGCTGCTGCTGCTGCTGCTGTGGGGCCGCGGTTGTCTCCCCGGCCCTAGGCGGGGGTGGGATTGTGGATGTTGCTGTGACTCTGGGTGGTGGGCCGCCTGCTCCCGGCGGCACTGGAACTGCCCCGGGCTGGGGCGGCGGTGGGCCCTGACTTCCTGGGAGTGGTTGAGTTGGAGTCGGCTGGATTGGTGAGTAATGTCTCTGCGCAGCGCCTGTCGGGGCCGGGATGGCTGGAGAAGCTCCTGGCTGCGCTGCTGGGTATCCTGGGATCGCAGCTGGGGGCACAGCATTCGCGGCTGCTGTGGTGGTCGAAGGGCTCGAGTCAGGAGCTGCGTTCTGGGCCTTCTCTGCTGCCGATGTCTGGGGAGAGGCCGCAGCAGCTTTGGCCGCGTTGATGGGGCTGTGGGCGTAGATGGGAATTGGCGGCATTTTCGCTGGAGGACAAGAGGAGGTAAGTTTCGGCAGCTGACTTGTTTGCTGAACGCTGGGTGATTTGGTGAGCTTGTGAGCTAATAGACTGTCTGTCTGTCTGCCCGTCCTGAGCTGCTTGGTGAAGGTGTTCGTGTGGGTGGCTGTTTGTCGTCTTGCAGCTCTTGAAGCTCCTGCAGCCCTCTTTATCCTGAGCACAAGGATGGATGTTCAATCATAAGGCAGAATGGAAAAACACTGTTGGTCACTGGGACTCTGGAGAAGTAATGCTTGCTGAATGGTGGTGCAGAGTGAATATGTGTTCAGTTCCCCAGGCACCGCATTGTTTCTAATCGCCGCAAGCAGAATACGTCATAGTGTCAGGTGACCCCATCCCAAGTCCGTAGGGAGACTGGAACACCATCAGAATCAGGTTGTCTACTTGCAAAAGAAAGAATTATTGACAGGCGATTGGAATCACTAACGTAACCTGATGAGATCTGGGCCTACTGTGGAACTGACATTGTGGGGAAATGTCCAGCAGGAAGTTTATCTCGCTCGAGGCAGCTTGTGTAACTAGAAGTCTTGGTAGTATCCACATTGCTTTGTGCCATGTCACTTGAACTCTGTCTTTATTTGACTTCTTTGACATGCATCTCTGGCATTACTCATTATAGCCTGGCAAGTCTTGTAGGACTGTTTGCAGAATGTTGGCTCAGGGTCTACAGTATGACCTGGTTTGCTCCCTGCTGCTTGCGCAGTTCCCTTGTGCTTCAATATGACTATCTTCAAGTTCATCCACCTTTAGAGCTCAAGACATAGAGGACAGGATAATGATCGTCTCTGGGACTGAAGTCTACTGACATATAGAATCCTAAGATGTAAAACAAATGTATATAAAGCTCTGACACCATTTAAACCTGGAGCCGGGCTCATCTGCCTCTAGGTGATAGAGACAGAGCGGGCAGATCTGGTTGTGAGCTTCTTGATCCTCAAGCCCCAATCATCAATACATGGAGAAATTCCTCTGAAATCATGGTCCTGACTCCGAAATTTTCATTGATACAAGATAGAGGCGCCTCTATGATTTAAAGGAAATCAGAGTAAAAAAATCATGACTGTGCAAGCTGAGGAAGACTCACCGATACTCACAGGTTGATTTCGCCAGTCGCACGGAAAGCGGCACGGGCCAGCTCTGTGAGTTCAACTGGCGCTAAACCGGAAATGGACGAGGCGCTCTGGCTGAACGGCAGCACTGTCTCTACAAGTGAATCTCGACCGGGGGTCTGTCGTTGTGCGCGATGCTGCAGGCGGCGCAATTGGAGCTCTGGGCCGCGGACCGCCAGGGCAACTGGAGTTTTTCGAGATGTAATCAGCCCTTCGTCTCTCCAACCCCCACAACCTCAGCTTCGTTGTCAACTCCATTCCCATCGCCACCCTCATCGGCATCCAACCAGCCATACACAGTCCACGATGGTTGGAAAAGTCAGCGAGCGCGTCCTCGCGCGGGAGGGTAAGCAACTTTGGGCCTGCGCCGCGATGATGGATCATTGCATGCGGGTAGCCCTTTGAAGGGAACATTACGGCCCAGCTGACACAACGCAGGTCTCGAGCGAACCGACAATGGCATGAAGCAGAGCAGCTGGCCGGATGTCGTCCCCATCAATCAAAAGAACTACTACACGTGAGTTCATCCACACCTCCTCACCCATCCACCCGTCTACGGACACATGCTGATGCCATCTTTCCCTTCAGCGAGTATATGAAGCGTGACACACAAATCCTACCACTGCGACTTCAATTCGATGCGAATCTGGACAGAATTGCGCAAAATGCCAAGGACAGAGATCGCGAGCGCGCGTTGAATCCCAAGGGGGAGGTTCCGCTGGGGTTGCCTGAAGAGGACGAATATGAAGCCCAGGCCGAAGACGGCAGTGTACCCGGCAAGAATGCCTCGGATCCCTCACGAATCATCATCATCCACCCTGGCAGTCAAAATCTCCGGATAGGCTTTGCAAGCGACGCATTACCCAAGACGATACCCATGACGCTGGCAACACGGTTTCCCCAGACCGAGGCCGAGCAGTACGAGGCGCTCCCCCGGCGACAATTCGAGGCCAAGACTACCGACGAGCAGTATGGAGAGGAATGGTCAAAGAAGTACAACAAGATGTGCAGCGACTTGAAGATCGATATGCGCGCGAACAAGCGAAAAGTCCTGCCAAACTCTAAAGAGCTGGTGGTTAATTACAACCGGCGGGCCGACCCCGAGGTCATTCCTGTTCACAATGATCCTTTGCAGGTCGAGTGGACTGATGTCAAGTCATTGGAGGATCCCAATTCCGTGGCATCTTGCTTCATTGGTAACGAAGCCCTAAGGGTCCCTGATGATTCCAACCCAAAGTTCAAGTTATGGTGGCCATTACAACAGGGTTGGCTGAACGAGGACGACTACACCGCGGCAGAGCACTTGTACGACGATTTTGAAACTCTCCTTGATAAGGCGATCCGACAAGAGCTTGGCTTGACAAAAAACAGCTCCTGGAAACACTACAGTTGCGTCTTTATTATCCCCGACTTATACGACAAGAAGTACGTCGAACAGGCACTGCGGTCGTGTATGAACTGGTTCGAATTCTCAAAGACATGTTTCATACAAGAGAGCATGGCAGCAACATTCGGGGCTGGTTACACACAGGCATGTGTCGTTGATGTTGGCGCGCAGAAGACCTCGATCACCTGTGTCGAAGACGGGCTTTGTATCGAGGACTCGCGTGTCAACTTGAAGTATGGCGGATATGATGTGACGGAGACGTTCATCAAGATGATGCTCTACGACAACTTTCCTTATGCAGATATCAACCTCCGAAGGCGTTACGACTTCTTGCTGGCAGAGGAACTGAAGATCAAGCACTGCACCATGACCCAAGCGGATATCTCTGTGCAACTCTTCCAATTTCACCTGCGCGCTCCCAACCAGCCAACCCGCAAGTATCAGTTCAAGACATACGATGAGGTAATCCTGGCACCCATGGGTTTCTACGACCCAGAAATGTTTGACAATTCGACGAAGCTTCGTGGACGAAGGAAACTCATCGACCGCTCCTACAACGCCTATGATGTGGAAGTGCCAGATGATCCTTTCTCGGCAGCACAGCTGGCTATTCTGTCTTTGAACAAGCCTTCAATAAACCAATTACCGAGTGCTGCCCCTCCAGGAGCGGAATTCTCCACGCCGATGAAGGAGAAGCCCAATCCATTCAACCACCTCACTCGCGATGGGACCCCGCAGGCTTCCAACGCCCCTTCACCAGCACCCGAGGGTGCAAGCACGCCCGTTCCTCCTCCGTTTGTGTTCGGCAAGGACAACACCAACGGGAACGGTAGCCCATCGCGGAATGGCGGCACACCAGTGCCCCAGACCAACGGCGCCTCTGCTCAGAACAATGTCTCCCAGCCTCCACCCGGCATATTCGTAGAGCGAGAGGAGAACCCGCTCAAGAAAATGGCCGAGGAGCGGGACGAAGTGCTGCCGGTCGTCCCACTTGACATTGCCATCCTGACCTCGATCCAGAACGCGGGCAAGACGGACGACAAGAAGGTCCGCGACCTCCTGGGCTCGATCATGGTTATCGGCGGCGGCGCCAAGGTCCCGCACTTCACCACCTACCTCGAGGAAAAGCTTCGCGCCCGGCGGCCGGATATCGCCGACAGGATCTTGGTGTCGCGCAGCGCGAGAGACATGGACGAGCAGGTGGTGGTGTGGAAGGGCGGCAGCGTCTTCGGCAAACTGTCGATGAACGACTCGTGGATCACGCCATTCGAGTATGAGAGGCTCGGCCCGAGGGTGCTGCACCACAAGGTCCTCTGGGCTTGGTAGACACTGGGCTTTATGGCCTCATCTCAACATGTGGTGTAGTATTGAGGAATCGGGCACTGCAGAGCGGCACTTTGCGCGCCGTCGATGGGAGTGGAGAGTGTAACGATGTGAAAGCATTTGGAGTTCGGTGTCATTCTGGGAGGATGGTTTTAAGGTAGACGAGGAAACGACGGTAAAGTAAGACACAACATGTTCCTCAAATGGGCTCAGCAAGTCTTTCAGAGAACCACTTCTTGTCAAGTTGCGCTGGTAGTGCGGCCAAGCAGGACAAGACAAAAATACAGATATTGAAAGTTTGACAGCCTTTAAACTCTAGGCCTTGCTAATGTGACAAGAATGCGAGGACCCGTCGATGCCTGACGCCGATCGCTAACGTGAGATAAACTGCTTGAGGGAAAGCACGCAAGATTCGAGGTCACTCAATACACCTTCTTCGTGACTTTCACAAGCAGGACGCCATCCGTCTCCTGGCCGTTTGCATCCAACAGATGCACGAACCGGTAGCCGGTCCTCAGCCGGTCCAGCCTCACGCACGCCCAGGACGCGAGGTCGTCGCGCCGGAAGGACTCGTCGTCCCTGATGATGAAGCGCACGAAGCTCAGCTCCTCCACCACGCCGGGGATGCCCTTGAGCTCGAGGCTCTCGCCCTTGAAGTCGGGCTCGCATGTGCCCTTGATGGTCTTGCTGCGCGCCTTGTACTGGCCCTCCTTTTCCTCGTCGGGCGAGGCGCCCAGCCGCTTGGCGGCCTCCTCGCTGCTCCCGTGGCGCTCGCCGTTCTCCTCGACGTGCAGCTCCAGCTTGACGTAGGGGTTGAAGGACTTCTCGGACGTCTCGTCCAGCGGCAGCGGCAGGTTCTGCCCGGCGAAGAGCTTGACCTCCAGGTCCAGCGTGCGGTGGGTGACGACGGGCTGCGGCTCCTCGGGCTGGCCGGGCTTGGAGCAGCGGTAGCCCTCGGGTTTGAGGACATACCCGCCTGTGCCTGCGAACATCCCCTCGTTTAGCCTGCGAGGCGGAGTCAGTAAATCGCTTGTTCGCACTGCCGAGATGATGGAAATTCACTTACATCATGCCTTCGTCCCAATTTTGCCAGTTCAGCGCCACGATCTGGATACCCTTCCTCCAGAAGCCCGCCGGGTCCAAGTTCGAGGAGCCAATTCTGAGTCCTGATGGGTACGCTCGCATCATATATTTGCGATTGTGTTCAAACAGCTGCTTCGCTTCTTTCTCATGAAGCTCTGCCACCGCCTTCTCAGCCAAGGAGAACACGTGCGTCGGCATGCTCGCCTCGGGCTGCGTGAGGGATTTGAACGACACGCCACGTGTGTAAATGCCCAGATTACTCAGCGGATGGATGATCTTGGAAGGCTTCTTCTTCTTCTTCTTAGCGGCGGCCTCGGGGTCGACGGGACCCGCATCCTCGTCTGATATAGCAGCCGTGTCTGTCCCTGGAGGCGCGTACTTCACCTTGACGAGGATCTTGCGGCGGAAGTCGCCTGGTGGGGGCAGGACGTCGGAGTCCTTGTCTGGAGGCGGGACTAGCAGACCCTCCCAGACCTGTTCCATGATCTGGACCATGATCTCTTGCTGCTGGGCTCCCGCGTGGACCTCAAGTGACACAATGAGAGGGAGATCCGTCACCGCAAAGGCGTGGTCCCTGATCGCCATGCACACATCACGGAACGAGACTTCCTTTGTGAGAGTGTAGCCGTGCAAGACCCGCGGTTCGGTGGCTGCCACTGGTAGGGAGGGCACTTTTTGGAGCGGACCAGATGGTGTTGATTTCTCATCTCCTCCGGCCGCTGGCTTGGCTTCCTTTTCTGCTGGCAGTGACGCCGCGGCACCAGCCTTGTGCTCCGTCTTCTTGTCGACATATTTGTCGAGTTTCTTCCCCAGAGACGTCTTCTCCAACTTTGATAACAATGACTTGGGTAGCTTCTTCTTGGCCTTCTCCACCTTCTCTTTCCGTTTGGCGTAGAGGTCTGCTTTCTTAGGATCGTCGTCCTCAAGGTCGCTGCTTGAGTACTCCGAGTCCGTGTCGTCGCCATCCCAGACATCGATTTCAACGCAACGGCATCCCCTCAGCAGGACATTCTTGAAGGCGTCCGTGCTTGACTCGCTATAGAGTTGGTTTCCAGTGAGATAGGTGTTGTGGCTAGAGCTGATGAAGTAGCTGGATAGGGGGTAGGTGAGATCTTGGTCACTTGTTTTGCATGGCCTGATCATGTTGCTAGCGTCCGAGGTCATGTAGTGCAAGAAGTCGTTGAAGTCTAACTGCTCCTTGGCCGCCAGGTCAGCGGGCAGCCCCTCGTGGCTGGAGTCAGGATCGCCTGCTTGGGTGCAGCGAATGAATGTGGCGGCCTGCGCCGTGTGCCATGATTTGTTCTCGTCGGCATGGCAGTTGAAGACATTGGTGAGGTAGCGTAAGATGGGTCCGCTGACTGTCTTGATGTGACCGTGGTGTTCTTCGCCGCTTATGCCACCGCCGGCCTGGTGCACGGCGTCTTTGGGCGGGGGAGCTTGAGAGGCCTCCTCTGTCATTTTGGATCGTGGAGTTCAAACCGTCCTCTCACAGATGGGGGAATGCGAGAGAGAGCTCTCGAGAAATGACCGCAGAGGCAAGTGTCCACGGGTTGAAAGAGACTCATGTCATTAAAGAACACCTCACCGCTAGAAATAGGCCAGGAGGCTTGGCCGGTCGCTTTGATGAAGTCGAGCCCTGAGAAGTGGGTTCGCTTCGAATGACCGTGTCGTAAGTGACCAGGGAGCTGGTACGAGATGATGAGCTTGCCATACAAAACCCTCTGCGTGTCACTGCTCGTATGCCCGGGTGGGTCTCAGGCCAGCCGGTGACATAGACATGGGCGCACCAGAGAGGACCAGGTGTGTGTCTATTCAGATCGGCTCACGTATCATGGAATCTCGCGGTATTATGCCGGGACAAAGACCACGAGAAACCAGGCAATGCAAGTCCAAGTCAAGGATATGCATGTGGCGTCACTTGAGTGACAAGACGTCAGTCAGACAGACAGAAACATAGACACACACACATGCAGGTGCCAAGGCGTCCAGCTGTGCAGCTGTGTAGCTTGCGCACCGGTTCCACCTGGGCACCCCTGGGGCGGCAGCTGCGAATCGTACATGCAGCCCTGGAGCTACCCCACAGGTGGGAGGGTCCAGGTCCAGCTGGGGGGCCGGTTTCAGGGCCCCTGTCCCGCCAGGCCGGATCGTGTGTTGGTTTCCAAGATTGCCCACTAGGTGGACTTCATCTGCCAGTACTCAGGTCTGCCGTGGAGCTTTCCCCGCACCGTTCCTTGCCTGCGAGGTGCCAAGTTTACTAGACTCCAACTCTTCCAGAACACTTGACTTGACTGCAGCAGCACACCCTCGCAAGCTCATATGCTCCCTCCAGGACTTGAACGCTGATCGATTCTCGACGAGCTGCGCGCGATGTGGTCTAACGTACTGTACATTGGTCGTCGAAATGACCTAGATCAACCCACGGACTTGCTCCATCCTCTTTGCCACCATGTCAAAAAGCCACTCGCCAGTATATTCATCCCACGGCGCAGTAGCTTCATCAGATATCTCCCAGAGTGACGCTTCGTTCATAAACCCATCTAGTGTCTCTTCCACGTGGACCTTGGTGCGCGGCTTCCCATGGACTAGTTCTGCCTTGCCTGTCTCCAGGTCGGCCAAAGCCAGTGGCTTCGACAAGTCGAGCGTATCAGTGTTGCCAAACACGAAGAACAGATGCCGCAGTGCCGTCATCTCGGTAACGAAATATGCCAACATGCCCGCATCCTCGTCCGCGAGAATACGCGAGCTGAAGGCAAGATTCGCGATCTCTCGGCAGAATGCCTTCTTGCCGTCCTGGAGCTTCCCGAGGTACTCGTCGTCCTGGGCTGTCCGGACAGCTGTGACGAAGCTGTCGAAATGCTGGTGCGGCACAAAGAAGATATCCGTCTCTGGTCGGTACGGGCGGCAGGGCACGTTGATGCCTTTGAAGGTGTCCTCCCTGAACGATAGATTGCTTTTGGCGTACTCGCGAGACTCGCGGCACAAGTGCATGATTGTCGGGAAAGCGACGATGACCTCGCGCTCCACCTCCCAGTCTGAGTCGGCGTGATTGCCCTCACCATGTTCATCAAGTCCAAAGTCCTCCGGGTCAAAGAAGTATATGCCCTGCATATCTGCATTAGACAGAGACGCGGCCCAGATTTGGGATCGCATCTCCACAGGCAAGTCTTTGAAGTTGACCATTTCGCAGCTTCCAACTTTTCAGACTTTGTGAGAGGTTCGATTGATGAGATTGGCCAGGGAAAAGTAAGTGGTTTGCTTAGAGATTTGTTCTGAATCGTCGAGGGAAAAAATAACGAGTTGCTCGCGAGACGCGTGATGGGTCAACTTTATCTGTCGCGTCGACTGGGCCTCTGGGAGACAGGGATCGACAGTTCCGACTGCTACTCCACGTTTTATCAATTTGCACATGGGGACGGACATGCACGCAAGCGAGCTCTCTGTAAGGAACGAAGACCCATCACCGTTACGTATCTATTTGTCTCTATTCAGGCTGTTTCACTCTGAATCCGAAATTGAGGCTTCTGAGAATAATGGCAGTCTAATGAATCCGGAGCTGGGGCCCGGCACCGCATTTCAGGTCGGAATCGGAGGGGTTCGGCCTCGGCGGCGCCAATCGTCATACCCGCCCGGCTTACAACGGCCGTTTTGGCGGCCTATCTAGATAGATGAGCGAGAATAAAGGTAAATAGATTTTCAGAATACATCAGTTGTCCCTCAGCTGGTCTTTTCTCAAAGGAACAGAAAGAATCACTTCTTGACCATATTGTCAAGAGAAAAGTGGAAGTGGCCCGACACTGACCTTTTCGGCCCCGATCTCGGAAGGTGGGGCTCCTCTTCAAAGTGCAAAGCACAGAAAGCATCGAGGGGCACACTTTCCTCGTCGATCAACCTCACCAGCAACTCCAACCACTTGATCCTCCCCCCTCCTCTTCGCAACTATCTCACAAACACCTCCCCTCATATTCAATATGGCAACCCATAACATTGTTGTGCTCGGTGGTGACCACTGTGGTCCTGAGGTGAGTGTTCAATGGCTTGCTGCAGTCTGTTCATCGCGGGGTGTTCGGCCTGGCAATAAGCTATTTAAACTCTCGGGTGAGGTCATGAAGATGGGATCATGCTGACAGAACTCTTGAACCACAGGTTGTCGGCGAGGCAGTCAAGGTATGCAATCATACGGAATTTGGGCGGCCTCTGGCTTGCATGCCACCGTCGTCTAGCTTCAACTCGAGCTCCCGCCAAACTGGACTCGATTCAACTAGGTGACCAATCGCACTGACGACTTCACAGGTTCTGAAGACGGTCGAGTCTCTGAGTCCCTCAGCTGGCAAGTTCAACCTCCAAGAGCATTTGTTTGGTGGTGTAAGTGTCTTCCTCGCCCCGGGTACAGCTTGGTGATGCCGTCATGGTCGTCACACCCCAGCGACGGGACAGACCTGCTGGTGTACCGAGCCATGGACTACGGTGAAGTGACACAGCTGACTCACCTTCAGGCCTCCATCAACGCTCACGGCACTCCTCTCACTGAGGAGACCCTCAATGCCGCAAAATCAGCCAACGCTGTCCTCTTGGGCGCCATTGGAGGTCCCGAATGGGGTCCCTCCTCCCCCGTCCGCCCAGAACAGGGTATCCTCCAGCTGCGCAAGGAGCTCGGCACCTATGGCAACCTGCGACCCTGCAGCTTCGCCTCCGACTCTCTGGTTGACAGGTCTCCGCTTAAGGCAGATGTCTGCCGGGGGACCGACTTTGTCGTCGTTCGTGAGCTGACCGGAGGTATCTACTTTGGCGATCGCAAGGAGGACGACGGTTCCGGGTTCGCCATGGACACGGAGCCCTACAGCAAGGCCGAGATCGAGCGGATTGCTCGTCTGTCTGCTCACCTGGCTCTGGCACAGGACCCTCCTGCCAAGGTCTGGAGTCTGGACAAGGCCAACGTCCTGGCCACCAGCCGGCTGTGGAGGAAGACCGTCACGGAGCTGTTCAAGAACGAGTTCCCTCAGCTCCAGCTCGAGCACCAGTTGATCGACTCGGCCGCCATGTTGATGGTGAAGAGCCCGCGTACACTGAACGGTATCGTCATGACGAGCAACCTGTTCGGTGACATCATCAGCGACGAGGCCAGTGTTATCCCCGGCAGCATTGGTCTGCTGCCCAGTGCTAGTCTTGGCGGTCTGCCAGACGGCAAGAGCAAGTGCAACGGAATCTACGAGCCTATTCATGGTAAGAATGCACATTCTCGACACCATGACGAGTGGTTCATCGAATCTTTCAAGACATCCCAAGCTAACACATCATCTTAGGTTCGGCACCCGACATCTCAGGAAAGGGTATTGTCAACCCTGTCGGCACCATCCTGTCGATTGCCATGATGCTCAGGTATTCCCTCGGCCTGCCCAAAGAGGCGAATGCTGTTGAGCAGGCAGTCAAGAACGCCATCGACAATGGCGTTGTGACCAAGGACCTTGGCGGTAGTGCCAGCACCAAGGAAATGGGTGACGCCGTTATTGCGGAGCTGGAGAAAGTCCTGAAGAACTAAGGGACTAAGGAGACCGTCTTCGCAGTCCAAATGGCGTGGAAGTGCCATTTATTCGAGAATAGACAAAAGCCAATGCGTTATTTTCTTGCAAAAGGTCTTGATTTGCCTCGAGGTAGCATGCTATACTGAGTTCGCTTCGCGTTGACCTGGTGGTTCGTGGGGGTATCTGCAGATTTGAACTCGCCAGCTTCATAGGTGAGACATGTTTCGAAAAGCACGAAAAGTCTATGGACAAAGGTTACAAGGTTTGAAAAACTTATGTGTCTGCGTTGCGATGCTGAGCCGGAAACAAGCCTAAATGGCGTTGCAAAGCAAGAGAGAAAAGAAAAGCTCTGAACATGGTATCTTCGGGCATCTCACCACTTGAGACCTGCCGAGATTCTCAGCCACTATACCAAATGGATGAAAAACCATGCCGAGGTGATATGCGTCAAGTCGACCACCAACGTAATGTTCAATTAGCTGAGCAAGACCAAGCAGCAGTGCAGGTGTGGTGATCATCACTATGCTTCTAATGTGACCACAGTGCGGTGGGGTGGAGAGGCGGCCAAGATGTGTACGTCTCATGGGTTCCCACGTGGATGATGCGAAGACCCATCATGCAGAATGCTTACTTTGCAGTAACAGTATTTGGATTGAAGACATCAGTGGGCCATTGTATCTGGAAAACTTACATCTCTACTGAAAACCGAATTTGTCTCGCTCACTCCACTCACATCATGCCGCCTTGTTCTAGAAGGCCAACCGCCTCTCACGATTGTTGTTCAAGTTCTTTCGCGATTGCAGCTGAGAATACCCACTAATAAAGGTCCTCGAATGGACCCAAGGGTTTGCAACCCGTCAACCCTGACTAGACTATGGATTGCATGTCTCTATGAATGATGAGTAAAATCTGTCGTCGAGCCTCACACACCCCATCGGTCTCATCGCTTCCAAGAACATTAGAACGCGGAACCTCGGCTGAAAATTCTCAGTGCCAGATTGCTCACAAACACGAGGCCTTGGTCATCCATGGTCAACTGACCAAGAGGCCCAGGCGCAAACTGGGTACCTGGGACGCGCTCAGTGGAGTTTGTCCACGGGGCGTTCGGCTTGACCTCGGGCCCTCGATCCCCATGCACGGAATCCTGTTCTGTATTTACTTACAGTGGCTAACAATCACAGCATTCTCGGCATATTGCCCCATTCAGATGGCAAGGACGGTGTAGACAGTGTGTTGCGACAATGACCCGGTATGTTCCCTAAGTACGTCCTTTAGAATGTTTTGTTCTGTAATACTAAAGAGTTCGGGATGGCAGATAAGCCCTGAAGGATGCTTGTCCGTGGAAGACCAAGCGACAAATATTTGTTAAGCTTCGAGTAAGCTCCAGTTCCTTGTTCCGCGGACATATTCCGTAAACCTCTGAGAAGTGCTCGATCCCACGGGTCAGTCTAACATATCAAAGCACGCAAACGCCTTTTGACCCATACTGTCGAGGGATTCTGTGGGCACCCACGGCCAAGCATCTTAGTAGGCGACCGGCTGGACTCGGAGGATGCGCCTTTACCCGGTTGCCACAACCTCAGAGGTGATCATGCTTCCCGAACAAGGGCTCAAAGGAGTAACTAGAGTGAGGCATTAGCATTCATCGGTGGTGATGACTGAGTGGGGCAGCAGGATTCGACCAGAAGCGCCATGCTGAGACAGGGGCGACCTCCGGAGTGCGTGGGTTCTGCAGGCAGTCTCGGCTAAACAGTTTGAGTAAGCTGGAATATCGTTGGTGGAGGTGTCAAAAGGCTCGAAGACGTCTCTCCTTCATGTTGCATTAATGGCAGAGTCAAAGTACTTGTTATCCGCAGCAGGGTCTCCGGCTCCGAAACTTGAGGTTTTGTGGTATCGAGCCTTCCGCTCCGAGCAATGAGGAACAGGCATTGTATTGCTGCTGCTCACGATGACTTGGACCAAAAACCTGCCCTCTGTATTCCATGGTACCACGCTCAAAAAACTCGTCCACAGAACGATGGGAATTCCCGGGCGATCGGAACATACACCACACCACGCGGCCGAAAGCACTTGAGCCTGGACTGCAACTCAGTGCTCAATACAAGCCTCGGACGGCAATCTGGACCGCCTTGGCATTGTCAAATTTTTCAAGAGGATAGCGACTTGCGAGTGACTTACATGTGCTGAAACCTAGTAGAACAATGCCATAGATCACAGACCTGGACTGCTGACTGCATGCGTGCCGGGTGAGAAGGGTTCGGAGAGCTTCCCGGCTCCAGCAGGGAGAGCCTAGTCCTCAGAGTCCTCGGCCCATCTGATAAGATTAGATGATCTGATAGCCCGGTCCTTGGCCAATACGTCTTGGCCGCCAAGTCCATCGACGCCGAATTCTTCCTCACACGCCCCCGCTGATCGGAGGACGTGCTCCAGGGTTCTTCGCAATTGCATTACCACATCGATCACTTTCTCGGCCAGAACATGTGCCCATGGTCCACATCGTGCATCCTGCAAAAGAGTCTGCCTAGACTTAGCTGCAGCATGTGGGTTCGATCACATACAGCCCGAGCATGGACTTGCCTTGAAGCAGTCGCCCCACGGAGACCACCGCCCATCGACCGGGTCCCGCACCAGAACCACTCTCTTGGGACTTCTGTTGGACAATCTCTAGTCCAGAGGGGCCTGTTTGCGCGTGGTCTATCATCTTGCCCAACCACAGAGCCTCTCTGGTTGCATGGCTTGAATCCTTCTGTCGGATTTTCTACCTCTAGTTGGAGGTATCTCCTCCCCGAATCGCACCGCAGCTCGGAACTGTGTGTAGTATGGTTGCTTAGCATAGTAAGTTTCGTTGGCAGGTCTGTATAAGAGACCAGTGGTCTTTTCCTTCCTGTCGAGGCGAGTGCTCGACCCTCCTTCCGTATCTTCTCCTTGAATCACACTACCGCTTGTCCGACATCATGAAGTTCCGCGGTGGCATACTTGGATTCAGGTCCAGCGGCAAAACGCCCGTCGTCGAAGAGACTGCTCATAGCACTGGCAAAGATGCCGAAGCTGGCCTCAAGACCACCGCCGCAGCCAACGTGAACAGCCCCGACGCGCCTGTTTCTCCTGACCGTGGCTGGACGCTCGACGAAAAGACCCAAGACCCGGCGGAGCGCGGATCACCCTCCTCGGAAGAAGATGAACCTATCAAGCAACTGCAGTATGGTGTGCAGCTTGCCGAGGCCACACTCAAGGTGTGGACGAGGAAAGACTTGGTCACGGCCTACGCTCTGTAAGTTCCATTCGTACACACATACGCGGACCGACAACAACTAATACGTGCAAAGCATCTGGCTGGTCAACTTTGTATCGGTGTTCACGTCGGGTGTCGCCGGCACTTTTACCGTATACGTAACATCAGACTTTTCGGCTCACTCCCTGACAGCAACAACGACCATTCTCTCCTCTCTAATGGCAGGACTGATCAAACTGCCATATGCCAAGTTCATCGACAACTTCGGCCGGCCACAGGGCTTCTGTCTTGCCGTGGGCTCAATGACGATCGGTCTTGCGATGATGGCTGCATGTCGGAATGTCGAGACGTATTGCGCGGCTCAGGTCTTCTACGCGATGGGCTACAACTGCATCGACTTCACCCTCGTCATCTTTGTCGTCGACACCTCCCAGCTCAAGAACAGGGCTCTGATGATTTCGTACATCGCCACGCCTTGGCTGATTACCACCTGGATCTATGGACCCGCGTCCCAGAAGATGCTGGAGACAATCGGCTTCCGGTGGGGCTTTGGCATCTGGGCTATTATCTTCCCGATCGTGTGCTCGCCGCTCGCCGCCCTCTTCTGGATCAACGCCCGCAAGGCTGAGAAGGCTGGCCTGGTTCAGGTTCCGCCCCACGGCCGTGGGTTTGTCGACAACCTACTCTACTACGGCAAGGAATTTGATTTCATCGGCCTCCTCACGCTGGCCACAGGCCTTGCACTATTCCTGCTTTCCTTTTCTCTGTACGCAAAGCAACCGGACACTTGGCGCTCGCCCTTGATTATTTGTTTCCTGATCTTCGGAGGTCTGCTCGTGATAGCCTTCGTCCTCTGGGAAAAGTACCTCGCACCAGTCACCTTTATCCCATGGACGCTGCTAAAGAATCGGACCGTCATCTTCACCTTCACAATGATGGCAAGTCTGTACTGCGCCTGGTATATTTGGGACTCTTACTTTTATTCGATGAACATTGTCGTCTTCAACCAGAGCATCACAAACGCGACGTATATAAACAACATCTACACCGTTGGCTCAACATTCTGGGCAATCGTGATGGGCATCATCATTCGCTACAACGGACGTCTCAAGTGGCAATCAGTGTACTTTGGCGTCCCGATAACAATCCTCGGAGTGTCTCTCATGATCCACTTCCGCCAGCCCGGCACCAACATCGGCTACATCGTCATGTGCCAGATTTTCGTGGCTCTTGGTGGCGGCACGCTGGTTATGTGCGAACAGTTGACCGTGCAGGCTGTCTCGAAGCACCAGAACATCCCAGCTCTTCTCGCGACAGAGGGTCTGGTCGCCAGTGTAGGTGGCGCCATCGGCCTGTCAATTTCAAGCGCCATGTGGCAGGGCATTTTCCCAAAGAACCTGGCAAAGTACCTGCCGGCAGATGCTCAGGCCAACTTGACTGAGATTTACGGCTCGATTGTCGTGCAGTCTTCGTACCCCCTGGGATCCCCGACCAGGGACGCCATCAACAGGTCCTACGGTGACACGCAGAAGCTTATGTTGATCGCGGCCACTTGCCTATACTCAATCTCCTGGTTTTCGACCTTCTTCTGGGAGAACGTCAATGTGAAGAACATGCCGAAGCTTGAGGGTTTGTTGATCTAGGCCCTGCATCAAATGACCACGATCTACAAACTGATGTGGTGGTTTTGCTCGCGGTTCATCATGTGAGAAGGGGGCCATGTGGTTGTACGGCTGCAGGAAGGGAGGAAAGTACAAACGTAGTAATTGATAATGTTACCTTGATCTGCCTCAAAATCCCCAATCGACAGCTGTGCGCATGCTCATATCTCCCATCGCTCAAGACTCAGACATGTGACTGGGCCTATGACAACAGTCCTTTTGAGTGGAACAACGCGGCGAGGCCCGGAACTTTGAGAAAACTATCTCTCGCTTCATTCGGGATCTGCTGATACGCCTATCGCCAAAATCCAGATGCTCAATGCAGGTCTATATGGAACGCCCTACTCAAATCAAAAGGCTTAACTAAACGACTCGAATCTGGCTCAGCACTACGCTCAGGCTCAACTCCCTTATTCCTAGCTTTTGCATGGCTAGCAAAGAAGAGATCAAGTATTCGCACTTCCTCTGCATCCTCAGGCCTCTCCTCATCAACGACCCGGTCTAATTTACCGTTATCAAATGCAATGCCATGCCAAAGCAAAACACCGAGGGCATGGGCGGCCTCAACCTTCCTCCTGAAATTTCCCAACCCTTGGTTAACTCTCAGCTCGGGTATTTCAGCCTCTAAACATAGCCAGAAAGATTCTCGCAGCTCTTTTGCCTCAGGGTAGTAACTAAAGCGCCCATCTCGATCAAGCTCACCCAACAAGGCCTCAACGCCGTAAAACCCGATACCGAATGGGAGATACTCCGCCTCAGCCCAATCCAGAAAGCCAGTCAAGACTACCTCTCCTAATGACGCAGCTTGTGTGTTCCGGACCATTATGTTAGCCGGGACAACATCTCCATGCGTCAGAACCCATGGGAGGGACTCGATATCGTCCAAGCGCTCCAAGACATTTTCCACGGCTGGCTGAAATCGATGGGGAAGATGGGCCCGCATCTCCTGCACTCGCCAGCTGATGGAACCGCCTATCCGGCCGCTGAGACTCGAGATTGTAGGGTCTGATGCCGAACGTGAGGATTGCCAACCAATGACGATGAAATTGGCGAACTGCCTAATTACATCTTCTCGCTGACATCGCAACTCAGCTAATGGCGGAGAAGACTGCGTCCAAGAGGCTCGCAGCTCGGCCACGGACAGGCCCGGTATCCTCGCCATGGAGTAGACGTGAAGTGATACATGGGAATAGCAGCCATCGTCGATCACGACTGCCTCATCCATAAGCTTATCATACGGCAGCTCCGAAAAGTCGTCGAGTGAACATGATCTGGGAACATCGATAATGCTGAGTAATTTCGTATGCGGTGCAAGGCCCCCGTAAATGCTTTGAGCAGCAGTCGTCAACTTGATGTTGAGTTGGTGGACCGTTGGCCTGAATTGAACAATAATGTCTTGTCCAATACAGAGCGTATAAGAGCAGTAACCCTGAGGATTCGATTCCTGAATGTATTCATTTGGGAACACCCCGCGGGCCAGAGCCCAGCATCTTGACCGAGTGTCTCGGGGCAATCCGCAACGCTCGAAGAATGCGCTCACATCTTTCTCCACAGAAGATTGACATCGGGCCATGTTTACGGAGAGATCATCTGTACAGATTTGTGCAGGAGAGAAAACACACAAAGTCGAATACAGCTGAGATGAACCAAGATGGGGACTGGAAGTGGAGGTCGAGATCAGTCCTTGTGGTCTGCTGCACCAGGTGATCTCATGCAACCCCCACGTTTGGTTGGCACACCCACCATTACGTCCTATCCTGGAGGTTGGAGAGCATCACTCGCGACTCATCCGTCTTACCACATTAGGTGAATCCCGCATCATTCCTTGGCTACGCGGCCAATCAAGTTTTGAAGCACCTCAGTTTGAAAGTTGGCCTCGATTCAGCAGTCACTGCACCTAGGCATTTTGTATGATTATTTTAAAGCCAGTTTTCAAAATTGGAAATGGAATGGTAGAATGCTTGAATGGTAAAATACTCGATTAGTCAGGCCGACAACATTTCCTCCCGTTGAAGAAAAGAGGACGAAGACGATCTCACTTTCGGACAATATGCCAGCTGACATTTGACCACCGTTCCCGCACTATTGAACTTTCCTTCGCACGAACGGAAGCTGAATTATTCTGCGGGATTCAGGAGAAAGCAGTAACCCCACTCTTAAGGCCAATTCATTGCAATCCTCTGGAAGGTGGACTTCTTTTTCCTGATGCAGCTCGAACAACGCAACAATAGCGGCTTGAAGCCAAGGACCCCCTATAGTTGATGCCAAACGTCCTTGACGATTTCAATAATCGACATTCACGTGGAGAGTATGTGTAAGGAACCAGAAAATAGCGGTGGTTGCTCCTGCTTCGAGATAGAACCTTCTCTCAGCCCATAGTTAGTGGCTCTCTGCCCTTCCAACCACACGATTAAGATTGGGGGAATAATGAGACCATGGATCCAAATGTGTCCAAGTAGCTCTGTGGCTCTTCCAACGACTTGTTATGTCTAAACTTTCATTCAAGGAAGAGAACACATCATCGCAACATGTCCGCCTGTTGCGGTGGATAGCAGGGAAATTTCAGGAAGTGAAAACCAGTGAGTCGTGGTTTCGTTGATCAAATCATCAGTGCCTTCTTTCCAATTTGTTTTCTTGGGCTAAGACGACATGTTAGCTCTTGCTGTGGTCGTTCTGGGCTACACAGCAATGTTTTGCGTCGTTTCTCAATTGTTGCTCGTGACAAATACAACCACTAGAGAACAATCAGGACCACGGTATCTTCTGAAGATCCATGTTGCATTAATAGCAGTCCCTATCATCTCTACAATTTCCTAGATATCGTCCATTATTTGCCAACTCAAGCAAGTTTTCCACAATGAGTTCCGGAAGACGCCAGAGCAGTGCGACCGGTGCTCCTCCCCCAGCTAACCAGAAGAAACGACTTATCGTCTGCTGCGATGGCACCTGGATGAACTCGGACAAAGGATGGGAAAAGGGCAAGCCTCAACCTCCATCCAATGTCACTCGTCTGGCCCGGTCCTTCAACCGTGGCTGCTCGGATGGCTCAGTTCAGGTCATCAACTACCAATCTGGCGTTGGAACCGGGAGCACGATGGCGGACGCCTTTTCTGGCGGCGCGTTCGGCAATGGCGTTGCAGAGGTGAGTTTACTTTCCGGCAGCTGATTCTCTTGTTCTCTCTGTCTCGGCTGAAATTAGCACATAGCACATTCGTGAAAGCTACTCATTCATATGCGGCAACTACGTTGATGGCGACGAAATCATCCTTATCGGCTTCTCTCGTGGCGCCTTCACCGCTCGAAGCATCGCTGGCATGATTGGAAGTCTCGGCCTCCTTACCCGCGAAGGCATGGAGTACTTCTTCCCCATTTTCAAAGACATGCAGAATTGGCAGACCAAGAATTACAAGGATCTTTATCCAGGTGTTCCTTTTGACAACAAACCCAGGGGGGAGCACGCGGCGGAAGATTACCGGCACCTGCTTATCGAAAATGGTCTCACACGAGTTTTTGAAGGTGGCGGCACTGGCAAGCTCATCACAATCAAGGCAGTTGCAGTCTTCGATACCGTGGGCAGTCTCGGAGTTCCCTCAATCGCATGGATGAAGAAGCTCGGGATTGATCACACAACCTCTGAGCTTCGGTTCTACGACACAAAATTATCGGATCGCATTGAGAATGCTTTCCATGCATTAGCCCTGGATGAGCCGAGGCCGCCTTTCAGTCCTTCGGTCTGGGAGCGCCCTGCTTCCAACAAGGGTGTCACCAACTTGAAGCAGGTCTGGTTCCCAGGCAATCATGGCAACGTTGGTGGAGGTTGGCCCGACCAGGGTATCGCAAATATGACCATGGCCTGTAAGCAGCTTCCCGTCGTCCCATCTGGCACAAAAGATTCTCCACAGAAAGGGAAATGCCGAGTTATCGACGGCTCCAATGTGTTTTCTTATAGCACTATCTGTTTGACGATTACTGACTGCCTTGCTCAGGGATGATGGATCAGCTCGTCAGTATGGGCGTCGAGTTTGACAACGGTTCTCTCCGTCGGCTTCTACAAGACACGGAGAGATATTACCGCGACCATCCCTCAGCAGCCGCGCTTCCAACCAAAGAACCACCCAAGGCAAAGGGAAAACCCCCGAAAATCATCGCAATGGCCACTAGCGTCGTACCCGATAGCCTCAAGGCAAAAGCCTCACAAGCCACAAAAGTGCTGCCTACAACCTATTTCAAATGGGCTGTTGATCCCATTCTTGAAGGCAATCACCCTGTGCGACCATGGGCCACGGGCGCCATTCTCCGAGCTCATAGTCCAATGTACACACTCGCGGGAACCATCACCCGCTCTCCTGGCATGTACCATAAGCTCAACGCCTACAATGGCAAAGAGTTGCCCGAATATCTAGAGGATACATGCGAGCAGATCCACCCTTCGGCGCGCATCCGCCTTGCTATCAAAGGTCTTGGTTACGACGACAAGAAGCAATGGAATGCGTCCGCCCTCAGCGACTCTGGCTGGGAGCTTGCCAAGAAGACGAACGGGGATTGGGTCTGGGTGTACGAGGGCAAGGAGGACCTACCCAAGAAGGTGCTTGAGGAGTCAGAACTGGGAAATTACGAGAAGAAGATGCTGGAGCTGGCGGGTGGATATCCGCACATTGTGGAGTTTGTTGACAATATGTCATTGGAAGACTTTCAACAGATCACGAGCAGGAAGACCTCTGTGGCGCCGAGATTGATCGAGGCCTGAACGGCTGAAGGACGCAAATTCCTAGGACACTTTTGTTCATGATTACTTAGTTAGATTGCTACCACTTCGGTGAACATTTTACATTGTGTAGACTCTTCTTCGCGCATTGGATACCCGTTCGCTTTACCTATAGAGCTTCCTAGTAAATATACAGATTCTCTACGATGTCTCACTTCTTGCGACTGCGAGTAATTATCACAGACTTCTGGAATAAAGTCTTATAGTACAATCCGTGAGTACTGATGTATCAGGACATGGGAAATGCCTCAACACCATGCGAAAGATATTCGCAATGAGTGACACTATATACTAACTTTTAGGCGGTAGCAAAAGTATATTAACTGTGGGTCTGTCGACAATCGTGAATTAAGCCCCATCCACCATATTTGATTGGCAGCCCTGCACACTCTACCTCATAGCTTAATGCAGTCAGCATGCACTCAAGCGCTGCTCCTGGCGTGTGTCAGCTGGGTTAGGCAAGCAACACATAGCCCGATTGATGCTTGTAGTGAAATATGCAGATGCCACAAAGGAAGATCCGTTTCAAGTGAAATCCTTGCAAGCTTAAAGTCTCGTATTGTTGTATTTTGAGCCTCGGAGTCAAGCAATTGGCCAGTACTCCCCGTCCACTTAATCCCAGAAATGCAACAGTAGGCACTATAGCTGCCTGGCCTTTCAGCTAGAGAAGCAATATTAAGCATATGATTCCCCTAGCATGAAGGTGGCGTCCCTCACCGAATGCGTTTGGATGGTTCCAAGCTGTGCTGGCCAGCTGAAGTCTCGAACGTGGGGGTGGCTTGGGCGCGTGTCACGGAAGGATCCCAACCACCAGCATTGAAATACTGATTCTCGCCCCACTGAGGTAAATCTAGCTCTACATCCATATTCTGACAGCCCGTCACAGCTGGCGCGCAGCATAATTTTCTACTCTCAACACCCTCAAGATGACGGACCGCCAAGGCAATGGTCTTTGTCTCCTCTGCCTCGACGGCGGAGGCGTCCGTGGCCTGTCATCGCTCTACATACTCAAATACCTGATGGAAGCAATTAACCCCGAGCATCCCCCTAGGCCATGCGATGTGTTCGATATGATCGGAGGCACTTCAACTGGAGGACTAATCGCACTGATGCTTGGTCGCCTCGAGATGAGCGTAGATGATTGTATAAAAGTGTACAGTTCCATGTCAACAAATATTTTCCAGAAGACAGGCCATCGTTTCAGTATCAAAGGAAAATCTCGAGGTCGATTTAACCACACTGCCATCGAGATGGCAGTGAAAGACATTTTGCGGCAAAAGGGATTGCCAGATGACACTCTATTATATGATACAGACGTGGCTGCTTGCAAGACGTGAGTAAGACCTGTCTGAAGTTGAGTTTCCAGGAATTATACTGACATGGGATTTGAGGGGCACAGATTTGTATGCGCGACCAGCAAACAGACTGGCAGGACCGTGATTCTTCCCAGCTACCGATCAAAACGTGGTGGAGATCTCCTGGCAGTCACCAAGATTTGGCAGGCTGCACGAGCCACTTCAGCGGCGACCACCTTCTTCGAGCCCATCGAGTTCGGTGACGAAGAGTTCGTGGATGGCGCGACTGGGGCGAACAATCCCATCTCAGAGCTTTGGAGCGAAGCCACCGAATGTTTGGGGAATAAGGATGGGCCTTGCCACTTGGAAGACGAAGTCCGATGCGTGATTTCGATAGGCACAGGCGTCCCTTCCTTGACTCCCTTTGGCGACAACCTGATCCAGCTTGGAAAAAGTCTGATTAAGATATGCACGGATACGGAGGCGAAGGCTGATGATTTCGCACGTCACCATCCTCAGTTACGCAGGCAAGGGCAATACTTTCGATTCAACGTTGATCATGGCTTGGAGGCGGTGGGCTTGGAAGAAACTCAAAAAGTTAAGGAGATCATCAGCGCAACCCGTTTGTATCTTAATTCCACACGGATCGCAGACGCAGTCGAGGATTGTTGCAGGCACCTAGGGCTTAAGCAGCGTCAGTAGTAAGAAGTCCCTAATAGCACTATTATGACCATCGGCTAATGACGATTAGAGCTCGGGGCAAATTATGATACTGCACAGAGCCTCGCTGACGATCGTTGGCTGAGGAACTACATTCGTCAGACTGAACAACTTGACAAAAAGTTCAATGTTTCTCCGTCATCAGAAACCCTAGCTTGGTTCACTAATACGATGCCTTATAAGAAGTGGTTGCTGAATGCAGGATGCATTTATTACCCTTTCTCAGTCGATACTCACACAGGCTATGGCAACTGGCTTGTGAACGCCATGCCTGCCTCTTGGGTGACTTTTCCACCCCCGGAGCTCAATTCCCAAATCATAATGACATACGTCAACTGTCAAGGAATCGTGGACTGCAGCAGCGCGGACGTGATCAGAAGTGTTGTCTCCCAGGTGATGACTTTCACTTATGACTCGAAGACGGAATGGTTTAATGCAATGGCCCAAGTAAGCCGGCGGGAAAGGCGTCTCCTCGCGCGAGACATCAAACAAGCTACCCTGTTGCAACTGCTGGATGTCCTCAACTTCATGGTTGAATTTCACAGATCGTCTGGGTCGGCAGCATTGCTTTGCATAGTGGACAAAGTGCACTGCCTGAAAGGAGACCAAGTTCGAGAGGAATTCGTCCAGCTTCGTGTCAACTTACAGCGTATGGGAACCCATCTCCTTGTCACCGGCGAGCCCAGATTGAGCTCCACGGGGCAGGGATGGGGAGCCAGCGATTTCGCCTGCGTGGATGAGAAAACTGAATACCGAGGTATGTGCAAGCCATTCATTTCAGAGTCTGGAAATCTGAGCCTCATATTATTTTTGACCAACCTCCCTGTCTCACCACCCAATTTTCATCCATCAATCCCTTTTAGAATGTCACTTTGTGAGGGGTGCTTATGCTGACTATCTGCTGTGCAGAGTGCCTTGAGGCTCTGAAGTTCGACAACATGTTCACGCGAAGAAACCATGTCTCTGCGGCCATTACGGGCACAAACAGATGGTTCCTGACACACCAGGAGTTTCTGTCGTGGAGAAAGCTCTCGTCTGGCCTTCTCTGGATTCAGGGCAAGCCAGGTTCAGGAAAATCGGTGCTGGCGAAATCGATACTGGCATCGGAGACGGTGACTGCTCCATCTTCCGACCGACCTCTCGTTGCCAGTTGGTTCTA
The DNA here is from genome assembly GCF_026229845.1 of Diaporthe amygdali. Taxonomy (NCBI): domain Eukaryota; kingdom Fungi; phylum Ascomycota; class Sordariomycetes; order Diaporthales; family Diaporthaceae; genus Diaporthe; species Diaporthe amygdali. The sequence goes on along the minus strand of NW_026517052.1, from coordinate 241,853 downwards.
TAGCAAACGCGGTGGTGCAGATGGCATGTCACATTCCTCGATGATGCGGTCCATCGCGTACCAGTTGCTGGATCTCTGTCCACATTTGTTCCCAGCATTCGCGCTGGCATACCGCCAACAAGGGATGTCTTGGGATGCGTTCGCTAGCCTGTTGACGCCCCAAAAAGAAAAAGCTAACCCGAGGATAATCTGTCTCTTGGATGGCCTTGACGAAAGCGAGGGCCGAGATGATGTGATTGGAAAGAGGATCCTACAATCTCTCGCAGATCTATCGGAAAAGCCTGGGTCCCGCCTCAGAGTGCTTGTGTTGAGCCGCCCTTATAGCACCATCCATAACGTTTATGGTACTTACGATATCCTCTTGGAAGCAGAGAACCAAAGTGACATCGAGAAAATAATCGTTGAGGGGGTCAAATCTCTGGCACACGATATGTCGCGATCACACGAAAGCAACTACAGCTCCTTTGCCCTTCGGCGTCGAGCAAAACTCGAGGGCGAGAACCCGAGCGACGTGGCTGCCTTGAGCAACGAGGAAATACATGCCGAGATGGACGCCATCCATGATTACCTAGCCAAGAATGCTCGAGGTGTGACTCTCTGGGTTACCCTTTGCATCAATCAAATTAGTCGCCTCCTAAGCAGAGGGCCTTTCACCTGGGCGTCGATCCGCTACGCGTTGTTGGAACTACCGCTGGAACTGGATCAGATGTACGCGACAATAATTGGAGATTTAAATTCCGAGTGCGAAACAGAACATCGGAAGATGGCCAGGAAGGTGCTTGCCTGGGTGATAACAGCGAGTACCAAGCGTCCTCTTCTCATTCGAGAAATGCTAGATGCGATTTCGATACCAGAAGACACGATTACGACAACCGGAGATTCTGACCCAATCCAATCCAACCGACCCATCTTCACTTCGTGTGAAGTCTTTTGTCGGTCGATCAATGAGATATGCGGGCCACTAATAGAGTTTGTCAACCCCTCAGAGGCAGGGTCGTTTCAATACAATCGACAGAGCAGAGTTACAATGGGCTCGGTTGTTCAGCTTGTCCACCAGACAGCGAAAGACTTTCTGGAGACCGGCCTTGGAACTTCATACAGCTTCGAACCCGGCGAGGCCTCACGGATGGTCAACCACCAAGCAAGCCTTTATCTGAACCTTGCCATTCCACTCAAGTCGGCGGCATATGCCCCATTCCTGACCGACATTACGGACGACTGGAAGCTGTCTGTTCTGAAGACTCTTGAGTACCTCAACGACAAGACCCTGCTCTCATTCGTCCTATCTCACTGTGTCTTCGACAAGCACTACAATATGATAGCAGAATTATCTGATAGGAAGCGATGGCGAATGTCCGCATTCTACCAGCACATGGTCTACGGTGATGTGGAGGGTGAGGGTGTGGTGGATGAAACTGTAGTAGGCCTATTATTCCGATTGGGGTGCAATTTGGGTCTGGACATTGCAGTGGAGAATTTGCTGCACCTCACCTCACTTCGTCCGGGATGGTGGAAGACTCATCTGGATGTAGTCCGGACAGCAACTCGCTTCTCAGCAGAAGGAGTCGCGGATGACCTCAACTACATACTGACTCGGCGGCGAGACGAGCTCAACGGGCCGACAGGAGAGTATGGGATGCTGGGCCCGGTGCGGCATTCGCGTTCAGCCTACAGCCGTGAATACTCCCGTGGATCGTCTGTCATTTCTGATCTTACTTATGCGAGGTCACCAGGGCGTCCAGAGTCAGTGAGAGACTCGCGGCATTCGCTTCCCGGGAACACACAAAGATACAGTCGGAACCATGAAGTGATAGCACTGCCTCGCAACAAGGACTTGGACCAGGTCAGGAGGGCAATTAGCCGTGTCATTCTCTATCTTTCCGGAAACAGTCAGCCGCTGGAGTTGAACCGCGGGAGCGAGACGAGTGCTATATTCCAGCCCCGCCCCTCGCGCATTTCGCAGCTTCACAATCGTTTCACCCGGATTCAATAGACTTGACGAAAGTGGAAGCGGTGTTATATAGTTTGAGACGATTGAAACTCCTTGTACCTATCATCGTAGCAAACCCGAAGTAATTTTCCACGTGTGCGGTGATTTGTGATTGACATCTGGACTATATAGAAATTTGCTACAGACATTTTCAATCGAAAATGTATGATACAAAATCCAATAACTGGTCCTTCGAGCTCGGATTATTTGTTACATGAATGGATGCTTTTTGACTAATAGACATTTCTTACGACAGGCCAAGTCCTGATTCAGCGCAGGCTATCACGAGAAACTCGAGCACTCATAGTAGCACTAGGTTACGTTAGAGAAAACTTGTAGCGAACAGCGCCAGCATTTCTCATCGCGATGATAATCCTCCCAATTAGCCGCTGGCCTCAAAGCACACACAATAGTAATTGTTGGACAGGCAAACGGCGCGTCCTAGCCTCTGGCGGGAACGAGCTTTGGAGGAGCGGGCTGCCGTCAAGGTCCTCTTGGCGCGTTGCGTGAGAACAGACCCGCCGCTCCTCGTGCTCGAGCGGCCTTTGACTTTTTCGTAATGGCGGGCAAGTTTCGCGGTGAAGTGCGACGTCACATCGCGCGAGAGAGAGCGAGAGGCAGACCCGAGTCTCCGGGCCCAGCCCCCGCTTCGCTCGGCCCTGCGGCCCCACATCGCTGCATGGGTGTGGATGGAAGTGTGTGTGCTAGGATGTCAACACCAAGGACGACACCCCTTGGGAATACGAAGAGCGACCTCCTTCCACCCCTCTTCTTCCTTTTCGAAGCCAATTCCTAGCGGTATAAGCTTGTAGCCAGTGTGGTGCCTGAGATGCTGAGGTCTCCATCGACCCAGGTTGTAGCCTGAAGTCGAGAAGCTTCGTTCATCTGACCACTGTTGGGATGAAAACAAGTCCAGGTTCCCAGAGTGACGTGAGATCTGCGGCAGGGATCAGTAAGTGGTGGGTCCCAGCATCGATTGGGCCCGGCGGATCTTGGGGCTCGCTTAGAGGACAAAACCTTGTTCTGCACTCCAGCCAACGTGCCAACCTGCCAACTCACCGTTCCCCTGTCGACAGGCCTTCCCCAGAGTAGATCCACCGCGGCAGCAACGGCACGAGGCCCAGCTCTACCCTGCCTCTTCTCATGCGTCTTCACCGGCGGCATATTCGGCCTGGTGATGTTGCCCAGCCTAGGGCAGACAGGAATACGAGGAGCAGTCACGCGCTTGGGCCGGCCATGATGCCACTCACCTTGCCCACGTCAACTTCCTGGGCTGTCCCCTCCCGCCTACTGTCAGGTACAGGCCCACCAGCGCAACTCTGACAGCTCATCGGCGATGTAGGCCGAGCTTGGTTTCCTCGGCCTGCTGCCCCTACAGCAGACAGCAGATCGACAGCTCCAGCTCCAGCTCCAGCTGCTGGCTTGTACACAGTACCATGGTTCCTTGCTGCTTTCTATTCATAGAATGAGTCAAGGAACTCGAGCGACTCGCCCTTAGCTCGCCCACCGTCTTGGGAGGCTCCAGGCTGGACCATGAAGCTCAGAGTCGGGAAGCCCATTTCTGTCATGGTGTGTTGAATCCTGTTGAGGTACTATTAGTCTGTGCGCTCGTTCGATCTTTCACAGGTTTCTCGTGGCACCGGGATCTCGATGTCTATATCGTTGGTATTAATCAATACTACTGCGTAGTAGAGGTCTAACCAGAGCTCATTCATTACCGCCGAGCGTTTTCCCACGGCGTTGCCCTGCCGCCCCTCCTTTGACCCCTCCTACCTGTTGACCTTTCCACACCGCACCTCTGTGCTGTCAAACAGAAAAAAGAATAAGGTAATTTGCCTTTCCGCCAATGCTTGCATCCCATTAGCTACCTCCCATCCCTTGCCGAAAAAAAAGTCCCAAATTCGCCGCCTTTTTAAAGTCCCAGGGTATACCGCTTCGTGATATCGTGAAGGAATGTGAGAGGCCGTGAACTCATGAATAACCGTCATGGCCGACCTGTATGCTATGCGCCCCTGAAAATCGAAGGAATGTAGAGAATTGTAAAAATTAAAAAGACTTCCACGCCCATGGCCGCGCTTAGACGAGCGCCACAAGACCAACGAAGCCAGCCAACAAGGCCGCGGCCGGGCCGCTCTGCGAGTTCGCACCAGCTGTCACCACCGGTGCAGAGGTGGCCGCCGTTGTTGCTGTCACCACGTTGGAAGTGGTGGCAGTCGTCGGCACCTGGACCGTGGTCGGCTGCAGCGACCTGGTCGAGTAGACTGTGCCATTCTGGGTCACGAGGTACGTGGTATACTGTGAGATGGTCTGCGCAGAACCCACGGTGGTCTCGATGGTCACTTCTTGATGCTTTGTCTCGGTCACGGCGATGACAGCCGTGGTCGTGTGCACCTGGGTCACTGAAATATACTTGGTTCCAGTCTGTGTTACGACGGTGGTGGAACCCTCGATGATAGTCGTGTAAGAGTACTCTGGGTGAGTAGTTGTCACATACACATCCGTAGTCTCGTCTTTTTTGAATGGTCAAGTTAGTTGCGTTTCGTTCTCAAAGGCAAGACCTAGTTCAACGAGTTGCTGGCACCGGCCGGGGGATTGCTTACAAGCAGTAGTCAGAGAAGTAGTATAAGCTGTCTCCTTGATGGTTGTTGGCACTTGTGTGACGATAGTCTGCTGGAATTAGCGGTGGAATTTGATACAGAGTTAGCAGTAGAATCCTACCTGGGTGCTGGTCTTGACAGTTGTGTAGGTACTGCCTCCCTTTGTGACGGTTTCCGTGTAAGGGCAAAGCGAAGTGAGAGTGGTGTAATCAGTAACTTCCGCTGTCTTGGTCTTGTCTGGCAACTGTGTCGTTTCATAGACCTTGGTAGGGACCTGAGTCACGATAGTCTATTTGGAGTCAGCCAATTTCCAAAGCCCGTTGCTTCGCGAAAATCTTACCGAAGTAGAAGTCCATGTGACCTCGTAGGTGCTACCACCCTCCGTCTTGGTCTCTGTGACAGGGCAGTAGGAAGTGATGGTTGTGTAGTCCACGACACTACAAGTTCCGGAGTCAGCTGTGAAATCGCCCTAGATCAAGGACGATCGTAGAGGCTACTTACCCTGTTGTTTCGTAACTGGTGGGTCCTGGTACTGTCTCATAGTAGGTTGTGGGCACAATCGTCTTGACGACCGAGGTAGTCTCATAAGTCTTTGTGTAGGTCGTTCCGGGGCCAGTGACTGTCTCCGTAACAGGGCAAACGGTAGTGTAGGTGCTTCCCAACTGTCAGACAATGCTCCAAATTGACTAAGTCGGGTAGGACACAAGGCTTACATTTCAACATCAGTAGTGGTGGTATATTCGGTTGGACCAGGAACAGTGACCGTGGCGCCGCCGCCGCCGCATTCTCCTCCAGGGCAGCTTGTGATAGTCTGTGTGGAGGTGGTCCAGTATGTGTACTCATGGGTAGTGCCACCAGCAGTAGTTGTTGCTGTGACAGGGCAAACAGTGGCTGCGGCTCCGAGTCAGTATATGGCGTGTCTGAGTAAAACTTCGCTCGAGAATTGGATAGGATTGCCCGAGAATGTGGAGGGATGGTGAGCCCGGCCAGGCCATTGGGCCAAGTAGTAAATAACGAGACAGGCAATGAACAGTTGTGTCACACTTACTCGTAGTGTAAACGACTTCAGTCGTAGAACCACCATGACCCCAGTCACCGCCGCCACCACCACCACCACCCCCTCCGCGGGCAAGTAGTTCTTCGGCGATTGTTGGGGCCACCAAGGCAAGCAGTGTGAAGGCCTTCATGTTTGCGGTTGTTGTGAACAACAGAGCAGGCTGATCCAGTGAACGTATTGTAGTGCGACGAGGCTGTCAACGAAGGGAATCTGGCAACGATGAGCGATTGGGCTGGGTAGTGAAGGTATAAGTAACCTGAGCGAGAGGGTTACAAAATCCTGAGGCAACGAGCAGGCTGATGGACCAAAGGCAGTGTGAGGAGGAGGGGGGAAAAGAGGAGGCTGAAGGACCGGTAACGGGCAACTGGCGACTTATATGGTACTATCATGGGAGGACTGCATGCGCCGTCTCGAGAGAAGGCGTTGATGCGATGACATCGCAGGATCTGGGATCCTGATTTGCCGCAGCGCCTCGGCTGCATGGCCCTACGGCGTTCTCTCGCCATCCCGACAGAACAGGGAATGCACGACTGTGAGTCGAGCACGCGGTGGTACGGCACAGACATCGCAGTGTCGAGCTTCCAAGCTGGCGTGGGCCCCAAAGGAGGTTGGGGTTGGTCGACCGCGGCCACGTCGGCCTGGCAGAGAATAGCTCAAGCCAGATCCTGAGCTCATGCACACTGGCCGATCCTGGGCCGATCTCAGGTAAGCTTGAATTCCATCCTGTCAGTCTCGAGTAGGATCCATGACCAACAGGATCATCCTCCGAGCGCATGGCTCCTGGACCGCTTGAAAGAATGGACCTCTTTCGGTTGCTGCAGTCTGCTGTGAATAATACACATGGCTGGTGCTCAAGTGAAGCTCTCACACCCCGTCAGCCGCCATGCAGCGCGGTGACGAATAGGAGGGTAGCACGCCTGGGTTGCCCAGGTATCCTTGGTTGGAGGGAGGGGTGGACATCCTTGTTTTCGATGGCTTCGAGGCTGAAGCTACTCAGAACCCGAGCGCAGCTATATGACGACAAGCCTGGTGATAGAAGACGACTTAATCTATTTTCTGCCGAACAATCCAGTTATGGTGTCTTACCCGACTCTCACCAAACGCGCTGACATGGATTGTCCCCCCGCCGCTGTCTGTATGGCCCAAGCTCGACTGCTCAGGGAGTCATTGCAGATACGAGAAGCCGCAGGCAGAACGTCTATGGTGGGACCCTTCTTCAACAGCCCGCTAAGGCTATGGCATCGAGCTTGTCTAAGACTACGACCTCGTCCTGTCTTGCAGGCACGTTTCTGCTGGCGCGCTGATCTAACTGCAAGAACAATGTCACTGTGATCTCCGTCCGCAGCGGCGAGATGCTGCGGCGGAAGCGTTGAAATGTCAACATATTAAGTGAGGAATCATGTGTAAACAATGCTGATCCACCGTGGTGCAGGGCCCGTTGCTGTGATTCGCACCTTCGAAACAGCGGAACTAACGCCGACCAACGGATGCGATCTTAGTCTTGGGCCAAGCTGCCGGCTCTTGACAGTTGATAACTTGCAGAGGATTTGCAAAAGCAAGAAGTTGAGTTTTCCCAAGCTCGTGTTGAGCAGGACTAGCTGCAGTTTAGCAAAGCTGCACAGATCCCCCCAGGTACGGATTGTTGAGTTGGGCACCTAGGACCCCAAGAGCTCCAAGTTTTGTTAGAGGATACTTGGGCAGTAACGTCGCTCTATCACCGTCGCACGAGAGCGTTGAAGGCTTGGAAAGACAGCGTAGTCGTTGCCGGCTACACTCGGACAACAATGTCATTTTGCAGCCCGCCGAGCGCTTTGTGTTGTTTCCCGGGGGGCCGTTGTGCCACCACATTGCTCCATTGAGGTGCAGATGCCAAGCCGATGCATGGGTTGTGGAGGCGGGGCTTACAAGTGAGATCCTCGAGGAATCGGGAGACCAGGCGACCAGGCGACCACCTCAGTGAGACCAGATCCGCGACCCAGTCCTCGGTCCTTCCCGGTGTATATAGATTCTCCAGGGCCGTGAAGGTGTCGTCGCACCCCCAAGAATAGCAAGGAAACTGAGCCAAAGGACAAAGCGAGACAAACGGGATCGGTGTGATGTGAGGTGTGGTATCCCACAACGCCAGGCTCCAGCTGCTATCGGTTTGTCTTTGCGAGAAGATACATGGTAGGCTCTGATGTCTGCCTCGTTGCTGAAGGTTGGCTTGGGTAAGGCAAGGCAAAATGTGTCGATCAAATTGGAGACATGATCGACGGGGAAGAAGTTGGCGTCCAGCTGTTGGCCAGGTTCTCAAGCTATACATGCAGGGCGGGTGTTACGGCATATTTTGGGCCGTTTACAAGACGTAAAATCCCCCGAATTCAGAGCTGTTGTGTGTCTGTCATACCGGAAAAGCTGCTGGTCGTGGGTCGGAAAGTCGCGGGGGATGCGTGAACAGCTCACTCGACGCCGCGTGATTCCAAGGTAAACATCGTGGCGGATTACATCCGAAAAACCCTCTCGCCTCGGATGCGGGGAGGCCTTAGTTTGATACGAGGTGTCCATATATTGTGGGCTGGTAGACATCGGTCGCATGTTCGCCTAGAACTGATTTGTTCTCGAGCCTAGTCGTCCAACAATTAGAGCTTTGCAATATGCTTGCTCCACCTCCACTCGGCCATGCCGTCCTCGGTGAAGGACAGCCAAGCGTTGCCCGATGGCCGCGAAGCAACGTTCCACAGCGACCGAACGATACCCCTGTGTGTGTACTACAGAGAGGAATTGCAAGTCAGGCGGGGAGACTTGGGAAGCGAGACACTTCTCAGCGCCTGGTGCGTCTGCTCTGCGGGAAGGTAAGGCGGGCTGACTGTAGCCATGCATCGATCGTCCGATGTGTGAAGAGGTCGCTCGGGAGGCGGGCGACAGGATGGGCCGGCAGACTACCGAATCGAGTAAACAGAGGTGCATACGAGCCCAGGCGCGAGAGAGAGAGAAGACCATGTCCAAAATAGTATGACTGTGTCAGGAACAGGGAAAGAAGGCTCTTGGGGGCCTTCTTGGAAGTGCCGTCAGATTTGGCGTGCCCAGAATGCAGCTGCTGGCTGGCACTGCATGTTTGCCTTGGGTGGCTGGCAAGGCTGTCCCTGTCAGCTCGCCCGCCCCTGCCCCTGCCCCTGTCAGCCCATCTAGGTGCAGCCCCAGATGCACGACAGGGACACCACGAGCCACACCTTATTCCTTCCTGTCCAATTATGGCTCTGGCCGCCACTCCACCAGCCCCGCTGTTTCTGATCTCAGCTCACAGCCCCTCCTCAGCACCTTCCTCGCCATATTCCGTCCCATCAGCTGTCGTCCAACCTCAGCATGCAGGCTTCACCGGTCCAAGTGCACGGCGACCTACCCTCGATGTCGCTGCCAGCCGCGCAGATGCTCGCCGACGCACGAGTATGGTCATCTGCTCTAGCGAACTATCGCCACACGTACGGTCTGGTCTCCCCGTCAACCTCACATCAATGGCCACCATGAATCTTGGCTTGCTGAGTGGCCGTGGTCGCAGAAAGTTCTACTCCACGTCTTCAGGCTGCGAAAATTTGTGCATTTGAAATTTTGCTATCACTGCATGCAATATCTGTCCCGAGTTTCTCTCTACCTCAAACCCTCGCATGTCTCAGATTTTGGAATCCTGAATGTCCCTCCTCATCCTCTGCTGCGTTGATGTATCAACTCCGATCGTGATATACCCTACCACACCATTCTCAATGTTCTCACCATCAAGCGGCACGATCTGGAGGTTGGGATCAAAGCCGTTGGCGATCTCGGCAGCGAAGATACTGTCAATGTCGTTGGTCGTCCGGTTGATCGTTGTGTGGCTTGCGTATGGCTCAAGCGCCATAAGCTGTGCGCTTATTGTCTCGTTGATGAACACCTGGCCTGTGGATACGGTCGTCGACGATGCGACGGTACCGTTGGCTCGGATGGACCAATCTGTGTGCACTTGAACATGGATGTGGATGCTAATCAACCCGTGAATCAGCGACACGTCAAACAAAATGCATCTCAAGTCTGGATGTGGGATCTTCAGGTTTACTCAGGGATTGGGGACTACTAACGTTCGTTCAACATAGAAACCCGGGACTATACCCGTGAACTCGACAATACCATTGCTGTCAGTGGGCCACTAGAGCGCGGAGTTAGCAAAATTGGATGACTGTCGTCGGGGTCAATGCAAGGTAGTGGGACTCTTCGACTTACATGAGCGCGCAGGAAGGTCGTGTCGTCCGTGTGCAGATCATCGCCAATAGTCGCGTTCAACTGCTCCAAGAGCTCCTCGAACGGTGTGTCGGGATTCTGCTTGGTGAACGAGCTGTAGGAACCCGTGGCGTTGCAATACCAAATGTCGACGAGGACGTCGTCAAGTGGCTCACACGTCTCAACGTCCATGACACCAATGTCAAGGAGCAAGGGCACTCCGGGCTGGTCCTCCCGCATGTCCTGTCGCAAGGTCTGCGACTGTGGCCAAATATAAGGGCCAGTGGTAACCTCTTCGGTGAGGATGCATGTTTCGTTTTGGAGGACATCGTAATACGGTGCCTCGGTGGTGATGGAGACTGTGGTGTTTCCGTCCCTTTCAGCAAGATGCTTCTCGTTCCGCTTGGCCCATCGCTTCTTGTTCATCGCAGCGACGGAGGATGCGCATCTCTTGGAAAGATCGAACTTGCGAGCCTGCAGCTCGGGGCTGGTCTCATGGTGAGGGTGAGCCACAGCGAACCCCGAGAGCAGGGCCACGCTGGCGGCGATGGTAGTGAATGTGCGCATGGTGGATATCAGCGAGTGTATAGACTGGTCTTGCCTGGATTTTTAAACGAGTGGCTTCCCGAGACGATGCTGGCATTCAAACTATCATGAATACTTTGGAGAATCCGTCCTCACATTCTTTTATAATCCCCATCACGACAAGATCCAATGCCCCCTTTATCGTCACTTTTCTCCACGACACGGCCTGGAGCTGATCGAAGTACGCGTCAGGACGTCTCATTGCACTGTCACCTTCCCGATAGCCCTGCTGGGCTCGACAAAGATAGGAGAAGTACAGTGGTTTGCCAATAGGGAGCCATGTAATGCAAATGTTTTCTGGATCCATATCAAATTGCCCTATGTGCGTAGTGGGAAAGACCCACAATATCCTATCCCCGGTTCTCAACTGCCCACATCCCGCGTGCGGGAGCCCCAACGCGCCAGGGAGGCTCAAGATCTAACTATCCGCGATTTGACAGGTGAGGCAAGATATCCCGTCGGTGTCCACATATTTTATGGTGGTTATTCGTCCTTTTTCTTCGCAAGCCGGATGTGGCACAGCCCCCCTGAAATCTCTCTCGCCCTCCTTCGAAGGAAACGGGGACCAATTTTTGGACTGGATTGCGCATCGTGTTCCACTGTCGATGGACTGCTTACGGATGTGGTTGAATCCATTGGACGGACCGGAGCCGATACCAAGACTTAAGAGACTGGGATCGCCAACTGCTGACGAGTCCCTCGGGCTGTGTGAATCATGCATGTTTATAACCGTCGTGTCACGGGCATTTTATTCGGGACGAACTGGATCGTCGCCCAGGTTCGGAATCTGTTTATAACTGCCCGTCCCCTGTGGCTACGCAACGCTGGCCGTGTACGATGCACGAACTCGACTCGCTCGCGCACGTCATCGGGCCTCCTGGAAGCCGCCACCCCTGCGAAGATCACGGGTGTCACACAGAGCCGGCAACCTACATAGAACTGCACAGTCCGGGCCGCCATGGGTCGATTCACACTCGGTTGGGATACCGGACGTAGGACGGCAGAAAATGGCGTCGCCTTAATAAGCCTATGCTGGAACACCGGGGGAGATACCTTGGTTGCACTTGATGGATGATTAAGACCTCATAAGCTAGCCCTCAGAATTTGTCTTGATTTTTGCATTTAATAAAGCAGCTACTGATGTAGAGAGGGGGGCAAAGCCATACTACTGACTGGGTAGGACGACTTGCAGGTGGTGCAGGTGGCTCCAGATATAACTATATTTCCAGGTTCGCCTCGAGTTACCCTGCCAGATCCTTGGTTTGGTACGGTTCTCGTGTTATTTGACAAGACGGCTTCTCCGACTTCAGGTTGTCTGCCGTGGGCCCCAAGGCCGTAGTGCTAGAGCAAACACCCCAGGGGCTTGCTTGAGCGTGACTCGACTGATGGGGACGCGTCGGCCGCAGTCATGGAACTTGGAAGACCGGGCGATTTCAGACTGCACAAAGGGACTGCCCGAAAACAAGCCTTGATTGAGCAATGGTGCCAAACCAATAGCGTGTCGCAGATTGATGTGCGAAGAGGTGGGATTCGTAAAGCCTTGGCATTTCAGATCGCTATTCCATGTAGAGATCCTATCCTCAGCAGGTTCACGAGCCAGTTTTTGTCTCCTTTTTCAAACCTGAACGCCTTCGCTAATGCAGAATACAAGCCCTAAGACAGCTGGTCCTCGGTGGGCTTGCTTCGACCGGGGGTTTCACCATGATTAATCTTGCTTAGATATGCTCGCTCACTGCAGCAGCTCCTCGCAGGTCCAGTCCTCGTAGCTACAAAGGTCAGCGAGGAGGGAAAGCCAGTAAGGAGGCGGGGCGACCTACTATCCATCGGGCATGTATCGCCGAACAATCAAGGGAACCTTCTTCTCGCGCAGCTCCTTGATAGCTATCTGCAGAGGATCGGTCTCTCCCTCGAGATCGACGAGAACAGGAGCGTTCATGCTGTGCTAATGTCAACCTTCTCGTCCTTGCAAAATGCGCCGCCCAGGGCCGGTCCACAGCGCACGCCCATACCTGATCTGCAGAGCCCGAGTGCCCAGAATACGAGCCTTCTCGTACTTAGTCATGTAGGGCGTGGTGGTTCGCTGGTCGGTGGGGATCTTCTTGTCCTTGTGCGACCTCAAGTTGTCCTTCGCAGCGGCTGCAGGGTCCCCCGAAGGGACGATGTTGTCGGCATCCTCGTCGGCCGCGCCGTTTGCGCCAGGCTCGGCCTCTTCTTGCGGCTCAGGAGAGTAGTACTCCTCCTGCGGGTCGTCGTCGTCGTAGTAGGGCTCCTCGCTGTGGGAAGAAAAGGACTGGCTTAGTGCTTTGTTCCGCGAAGCGCGCAACAGCGCGACCCAAGTCAAGACTTACCCTCCCCCTGCGCCTCCAACCTCATTGCCGAAGTCGTCTTCACCGCCGCCGTAGTCAGACATGATTCTCGATGTGTACTCGGGGTCTTGGGCGAGTGCCGAGTCGGGGTTGTGTGTGAGTGGATGAGTTGGTGTTGGTCCTTTGTGATGGCTGCGACGGGAGTGAGAAACGGGTGGCTTTGCGACGAAGCAGGCAATCGCAGAAAACTTTAGCTGTAGCGAAAGGCTGAAATTCACAGGGATCCTCTGCGTCCGCCCCACCAATCAAAAGCGAATACTGTCGTTCGAGGGCCCACAACAGCTAGCATCTTATCACCCAAGGCTGCGGAAAAAAAGTTCGAGGAACTGCACTTGACGATCGGCCTTCTCTCAATTCGTCTTGCTCCATCATCTTGTCTCCTGCATGCTGCCCAGCTGCGTCCGTCAAAATGAAGCGCGAGGCGGATGACGAGGCATATGAGGGCCCAGCAAAGAGACAATTGATTGATTTAGGCATCGAAATCAGCACAGGTAAATGAAACCCCTTGATCCCAACCGGCTAACACTTCTTTGCTAACCAAATTGCAGCCGAGGAGAGCGTCTCTCAGATCGGTAACGACGATGCAACTAGTCTTCACACACCATCGGAAGCCCAGACTCCACCGACAGTTGTGAGCGCGACGTCCAGAGCCTCCAAGAGGCGCAACTATCCCTCGGAACAAAAGACAAGCAAATGCACCTGGCCGGGCTGCCCCAAGACCTTCAACCGGCCTGCACGCCTCCTGGCCCATTTCCGCTCTCACACCAATGAGCGTCCCTATAAATGCACGTATGTGGGCTGTGACAAAGACTACACCGAGAGCAAGCACCTGAAGCTGCACCTGCTCTCCCACACCAAGGAGGCCAAATACGTTTGCGAGACGTGCGACAAGGCCTTCGCGACGGGCACCAGGCTTCGCCGCCACCAGGCGGTCCACGAGGGCCAGGAGCGGTTTCGATGCAGGGACTACCCGCCATGCGACCAGTCATTCCGGAAGCACCAGACGCTGCAGCGGCACGTCCTCAAGGAGCACCTGGGCAAGAAGGCGTTCCCGTGCACGCACGAGGGCTGCGGCGCGTCGTACGACACGGCAAACTCGCTGCGGAGCCACCGTGACAGGGACCACGGCGAGATCCGGTTCTGGTGCGGCGAGTGCTGTGAGCAGGCGGCGCAGAACCCGGGCGACGAGACCAAGAAGCCCGTGGGCTTCACGACGCAGTTCCTGCTCGACGCGCACATGCGCCAGGACCACGTCAACTGCATCTTCTGCGACGTCCGGTTCGCCGGCCACTACCTGCTGGAGCAGCACATGGAGATGTACCATTCGGGCCTGTCCGTCGAGGACCGCAAGACTGTCGAGTGCACGTTCCCCGGCTGTGCCAAGAAGTTCACCAAGAAGGCCAACATGAACAGCCACTACCGCACCGCGCACGAGGGCAAGCGCTTCGTCTGCGGCAAGGTCAACACGTTCGACGTGCCCGGGCTCGAGGACTGGAACTGGACCGAGGAGGGCTGCGGCGAGGGCTTCGTCGACAAGGCAAAGATGTCGCAGCACGTCCTCTACGTGCACCTGGGCAGGCCCCGGCCGGCGACCGGCGCGGGCTCGACCCACACGGCCAAGGCCGCGGGCGCCGGGCGGAGCTTCCTTAATGAGATCTCCGGCGTCGCGAACCACGAGCGCCGCCAGATCGTCTGCACCGTGCCCGAGTGCGCTGTCCGCTTCATCCGGTACGCCGACCTCCACAACCACGTCCAGGCCCAGCACCCCGAGCACGCCGACGAGGTCGGGCTGCTGGGGGCTTCCGAGGTTCCGCGTCTGCAGGACGGGGAGGTCATCTGGGGCGGCGACGGTGGTGCTGAGATGGCTGCGCTCGATGAGCCGCAGTTCACAGACTGGGGACTGGTCGATGACGCTGGCCCTGAGGCCGATGCGCAGGAGACGGCCAACTGGGACCGGGAGGAGGCGAACTTGATGCAGCTGATCGATCTGGACGCTGCCGCCATCGACCCCAATCTTCTCCCGGCTTGATGGGTGGGGTGAATGCAGGACGTTGTCGCGGAGGAATGATATTTGCTTTTTGCTTTCTCGATGGATTTGAGCTTATAGAGATACCCATTTTGATTTGACCAAGGCGCAGTACCGGTCCGGAAAACCGATGTTCATCTACACAAGAGGAGAAAAGTACGTCCGATGACCACAGCAGAATAGCTGCGAAAATATCTTGCGAGGTCAATGAGATACTCACTCATGGTGGAAAGAGTAGTAATTGAAATCGAACTCTTTTGAAGGCACCAAAACAATGCTTTGATTCATGTAATGTTGGTGCAAGTCATACGGTGAAGACATACGGCATAACGTCCTAATTCAGCCCTTTCCCCAGCCCAATTTTGGTATCACTTTATGATAGTAGCCGCAATGATGAGTTCGCCTTGACCGATGTGTGTACCCTGCATTTGGACCATCACTGCCAGAGACCAATTGTAAAGAATATTCCATGCCCCGAAACCAGAACGCACCAAAGCACCAAATGATAAGCACGCCATGAACCAGAATCCCACCGCAGTGCCCATTTCCATCTACCTTTTGCACCATGCAAGCGCACTGATGTTCTTCCATGCAGCTGTCTTTAATCAATGCATTGATCTTCCATCGTTAGCCTTCTTTTGTTCTTTGCAATCTCCCCTGTGTTTCAAAAACCATTTTCTTATTTAGATGTATGACATCCGCGAACCAGCACTGCCCATCAGTGATGACCAGCAATGGCATTGCTCACTCCCAAGAGCACCATGCCCAAGAACGCAAACGCAATGCTCAGGTTCCGATTGTGGTTTAGACTCAAGCTCTCGACAAAGAGCTGCAACGCGACGCTCGCCATGATGCCGGCCGTCGCAGCGAACAGGATCGCGTAGGCGGTGTTGTCGATCCCGACCTCCCCACCCGAGCCAAAGAACCTGAATAGCAACCAGGCTATGCCAGCACCTATGGGCTGGCTGAAGCCGCCCAGAAGACTGGACCAAGCTATTGCTTTCAGGCGCGAGCCCAGGGCCATGTACAGGGGCAGGGCCATGGCAAAACCCTCGGCAATGTTGTGCACGAAGAGGGCCATGAAGACATTGAAGCCGAGTTGAGGGTTGGCGTGGTTGGTGGCGTAGGTGATGAAGCCCTCTGGGAACTTGTGCAGCGCGATAGCGATGACCGTCTGCAGGCCGATGGACAGGAACGCATTGGCTGGAACGTGATGGTGATGAGCCGCACCGTCTTGGGCTTCCAAGTCGGTGCTTGCCTCGGACAGCTGATCGTGGTCGTAGTCGTCGTCATCCGGATGTTGATGGTGGTGGCTGTGGTGGTGATGATGATCATGATTCTCGGTCTCGACCGCTGGCTCACGCGACTGGGTACGACTGGCTCGGTGCAATGGACTGAGAGGTGAGGCGGCCCCTGAATCAACCTCGCTGCCCTCCTCAGATACCCTTTCAAACAGTGGTGCTGTAGGTTGGAAGATGCTTGTATTCATCCGTGATGCGGAGCGTGAGTTCTGTCGTGAGATTGCGGACCTCGAGCTGATGTGCTTGAAACACTCCTGTCCGCAGGGATCACTATAGCCAAAGCAAGGGCCATTGACGTCGCATGTTCTCTTGGTGTCCTTGACGAAGGACATGACACGGTCGCGCATATCAATAAAAGATGGACGACGGGCTACGCTGGCCAGGTCTTGTTGGCGCACGCTGTCAGTGACCGCTGACAGACCATTTTGCTGAGGGTCAGCACGAGGTCGCCCGTTAGCCTGCAATTTGTTTGCAGGGGGGAGAAGCGGCGTGGACTCGGAGACGTGTGCATGACCATGGGAATCGCCGTGGGCGTGGGAATGAGAGTGGCCATTTTCGTGCAGCTTGGTGACGGTCGTTATCCGTCTCCCCTGGGACGACAGCCGCGTCCTGGCCCTACCAATCCGTGACGGCTGGCGACTTGCACCGTGGGCATGGTCATGCTTCGCGTGGTCTTCGTCTTCGTCGGCGTCGTCATGGGTGTGATCGCAATCAACCACATGCGAGGGCATAATGCGATGAAGCAGCCTCGACAGGCCCTGTATTCCCAGGAAGCCGGCGACGAAACAACCCATCATGATTAAGCCGGCATCCATGGAGTCGAACTTGTCCTTGCGCAAGTACTCCTCAGACTCAGGTAGCATACTATGCAGGGCCGAGAATATCTGCGCGAGGGGAAGGGTCAGCTAGGCTGGACAGGCCGATAACATTGCTTGAGACGACCATGATAGGCACATGCAGCTCGGTGGGGTGCTTGACATACCATGACGCCAAAACTCAAGCTGAGTGAGCATGCTAAGAATGAATTGCTATCCTGTATGCGGAAGTCTTGCTTGCCCGGCAGGTAGCGAATCACCAAGTCGACGCATATCACACAGGCGCCCATAACGCAGGCTGTTGAGAGAAGCACTGTTAGTCATGACCTGTCTCCATGTTCCAATCTCGTATTGCGTTTCCTGATCACGGCGCCAGACAATGCACAGCGTTGTGCTAGGAGGGCAGTGGTTGAGACAGGAATGTGGTCACTCACCTATGCCGCTCACGATGCACATGATCCACCCGCGGGTGTCATTGCTCACAGCTGCCACCTCCATGATCGGCTGTCAGAGCCCTACGGCCCTCTGGCTGACACCTCCGTCGTGCTAATTAGATCTGGTGCCTGCAGTAGTTGATGGATACGCATGCAGTGGGTGGGTGAGAGGCACAAAGACAAAGGGCCAGTATGGGCGGGTGTGGTGTTTTGATTCCCAACGACTTGGACCGGCTTGGAGAAGAGCGAATGATTATTGACGGTTTGTTTTCCCGTTGGAAATCGGGCAGCAGGGGTGGTGTAGTGCCACTTGCTGTCGAGTTGGATCTTGGAAGGCGCGTTCCTATCTTCTTGTCGTCTTGTCTGTCTCCAGCTTACTGTCCTGTGTCCTGTGTCCTGTGTCCTGTGTCGTTTGGTGTCCAATTTACCCGGATGCGACTGACACAAAGGGCTTGTAGGGGCGGCACAAAGGTGACGCAGATGGATCGGGGAGCTTCCGCAAAGAACCAAAGATACACGGGGCCTGAGGGGAAAGGATACGATATAGCAGGATGGCGCAAAGTGAAGTAGAGATCTTATTGTGGATCAGAAACAGGTCGACGAAGACGGCCTCGGGGGGGGCGGCTGGGTCAGGTACAGAAGGAAGCAGATGTGTATCGTGGGCAGGCCAGCAGGCTAAAGGCCATGGGCCATTCACTGTCCTGGCGATGTCATACTGAGAAAAGCAGAGGGCGTGGGGCGTGCGAGTGCCAGTGCCGGGTGGGCGCGGGTCGGCCGTCACTCTGGGCCCTGCGACCCAAGGTCGCCCCTGACAAATAGCAAGCCGCCTTTTCTCAGCACAGCACTGTCTGCTGCAGGTGCTGAGCGAGAACCTTGATGGCCGTCGCAGCCCACGCAGCCCACGACTGCCAGGTCAGTGCGCGCCCCCAGGAGATCCCTTGCGACAGGGCCCAAGCCAAGTCATGGGCTGGCTGGCTGGCCTACCCCCGCCCTGCCCTTTCCCTCGTGGGCTATGGAACAAGGCGCAACAGCCGCCGCACGAGGCGGACAGCTGACGATATGAGACTACCGTTATCTAATTTCAGTCTTGTTGTCTCGTCGAGTCCTCAGCTGCACAACTGGATTGTAGTCTACATAGACTACATGCACACAGCCTACACTCTACAGTCGCACTCGATGATGGCGGCCACGGTTGACTGCAGACTGCAGACTGCAGCACGGCTGCACGCAAGAGTCAGCCCCGCCCAGACCTGTGTCCCTTTCATCAGGGTTCTCTCTTGGTGACACTGCTTTATGCCCCATCTCCTACTGCCCTCCCTCTTCTGCAGCGAGCATCGGAAAGACAGAAAGACAGAAAGACAAACAGACCGACAGACGTTCTCGGTCGTGGGGTCTTGGGGCCCTTTTGAATACAGTCAGACAGTCACTCGGTCACAGCAACCCTAGGTCAAGCAGTCGGCCAAGCAGGTCGGTCAAGCAGGTCAAGCGACAGTAGTCACCGACCGGCGGCAGCAATCAGATGAGAGGGACGCACTGCTGGGCTCTGCTAGTACACACCTGCCCAGGTGTGAGTCCCCTTCTCACGCGGCAGATTGACCACTATCTGCATGCACTAACCCGGTATGGCAGTAGGCCTTGACTTTCCCCAAGCTGCATCCCTGCCACGACCCCCACGGTCACGACACGGCGCCCGCGACACGACACGACCCGTGCTGGATTCTGCCATGTGCGTAGCACAGCGCGAAAAAAGGTTGACGAAAATTCTCCAGCCCCGTCCCTTTCAACCCGCCTGTCACCGACCCAACCAAAAGCAACACACGCCCTCAGCTCAGCCTGACCCCACGAGGCTACCTAGGCCCCATCGTTCAGCCGCGTGAACGAGGCCTGTTGCTCGCCTCGTCCTCGCCTGACCTAGTCATCTCCCTCCATCGTCTGGGTGCCCGTATAAATCCCATTCAACGCCCGTCGTCCTCAAGCGACGCCAGCCCGCCACCATGTCTAAAGCCACATTCGCAATAATCGCAGCTGTGAGCGCTGGAACTGGCGCCGCCGTCACCGCAGCTATGTTGCGATCAGACAAGAAAGACTCTCCTCCCAGAACCGTCACCACCACAACCACGACCGTATCCACCGCCGCAACACCCGCCAAGCCTCCCGTGCCAGTCTCAGCACAGCAGGTCTTCTCATCACAACCCACTACCCTCGGCGCTCCAGTCAACCCCGCCGGCCTCTTCGAATATGGCTTTCCCGGCCCCATCTCCGACCTCGCCACCCGCTCCGCCCTCATCTCCTCCTACGACCGCCGCCTTCGCAACCCTCACTGGGTCGTCGAGCACATAACCCCGGCCTCCCTCGCCATGCGCGAGGGCGATCGCAAGCACAGCGTCTTCGCCGAGGACGACTCGGTCCCGGACAAGTTCCGCGCCAAGCTCAAGGATTACTTTCGCTCCGGCTTCGACCGCGGCCACCAGGTGCCCGCCGCCGACTGCAAGTGGAGCCAGCGCGCCATGGACGACACCTTCTACCTGTCCAACATGTGCCCCCAGGTCGGTGAGGGCTTCAACCGCGACTACTGGGCCCACTTCGAGGACTTCTGCCGCCGCCTGACCGACCGCTACCCCAGCGTGCGTATCGTCACGGGCCCGCTGTACCTGCCGCGCCGGGACCCGGCCGACGGCAAGTGGTACGTCAAGTACGAGATGATCGGCAACCCGCCCAACGTCGCCGTGCCCACCCACTTCTACAAAGTCATCTTCGCCGAGGACGGCACCCCCTCCGGCAGCGTGGCCCTTGGAGCCTTCGTCCTGCCCAACGCCCCCATCCCCAACCAGAAGCCCATCACCGACTTCGAGGTGCCACTCGAAGCCGTCGAGCGCGCCAGCGGCCTCGAGTTCGCCGCCAAGCTGCCCGCCTCCCGCAGGAAGCGCCTGTGCGCCGAGCAGACCTGTGCCCTCGTCATCCGGGAGTACGCCGAGAGGCAGAAGGCATTTGGCAAGGAGGGGCCCAAGGCTGTCGCGGCCCCAAGGAGCTAATCAAGGAAACACAAACGAACACGGCGTATTTTTTTTATATTCAAGGGCATAGTGTGTCCAGAGGTGTAAGACTAAGGAATGAAGGGAACATGACCCCCCCTGTGGCTGATGACATGGTTGCATTTTCGAGCGAGGCATTCATCATCTCATTTTCATACTCGTGGCGGCATTGCGTGGGCATACATGCATTTTGGGTGCTCGGATCCCGACTTCTGACCTCGGCAACATAATATCTGCCCAGGTCCTCTCATCTTCGACAAATGCTTCAAGCTGGAGGGAAGAAGGCTTCACAGATTGACGTCGCAAGAGCCATGATATTAGCGCAGACATTTTCAAGGAGGCGCCACACGCTTCTCCGTCAGCTAGGAAGCCAGTCACAACCGTAGATAGGCTTAGATAGTCAATGACAGTCTGTGTCAAACCCCATCGTCCGGTCGAATTATGGTCCAGTTCCTCTCCCAAGCCCAACAGAAGGGAGAAGGATCAAGTCACTGAGGGCATATGAATCATTTGAAGTAGTTCTGGAAGAATGGTATCACAAGTGCTCCATTTACTGTACATGATCACATAGCATTCCCGATTGTACACCGGGGCTAACTCGAGCCCCCAGGTGTCCGAGACGCCGCGGAGTGATGACTCGTTCCATGTGCCATGGTGGCTGTACTCATGCTGGTCTTCCGTATCCTGTGCAACCTCATTCTTTGGCCCTACTTCTGGGCTCTACTAGGAGGTGTCAAGACCGCAACTTGCCCATCTGAGCCTGAATGTAAGCGCGTACGAACCGCTCCAGGCATGATATAGCCATTTTGTTGCGGAAGAACCAGTTTCTGCGTGCCTCGTCCTCCAACCAAGGCCCTCCCTCCATCAATTTCCTCTTCTCGGTCGAAATCGTCGCCCATTCTCAAGACGAACTGGCCATAATCCTTTCAAAGGGAACATTCACCGCTCTTTCCTGCTGTCCTTAAGGCAGTAGCTGGGACGGTCTCTTGTCGCATCCATGGAGCTGAAATGGGTGGCCGAAACGCGAGGCTGAGCAAGACCCAAGTGAGTTGAATCATCATGATAGGCATTATCCTTGCATGGACGGTTGAACGCACTCGGTCAACAAGCGCGATGTGAATGACCAAGCAGAACAAATCTGGTTGCCCGACATTCGAAATTGATTCAGAGCCACCGCCCACGGTTGCCACGACGCTCACCGTATGGTAAATTCCGTGTGCTTTCCAGAATTCCTGTCGAGGCAAACAGCCGTTATCTGAGCGACTGTATACGAGGCAGATTAGTCCCCCTGGTGTGCTCTGTTTGCTCGTTCCACGGATGTTGCCGCTGCTTCCTCGTTCTTTTACCTCCTTAGTGCGCACGAGTATAGTTGCCCCTCTTCTGTTCCATCTTCAGACTCTCCTCCTGACTTGGTAATGGTGCTCGTCTTCTAATCGATGCATTTGCGGAATCAAGGCCGGCGCCTGAGTCTCGCTCTATGCTATAGCCATCCATACCGGGAATCGGTGGAGGTACGAATCCAGGAGGGAGTTGCGAGGTAGGTGGAGGAGGAATCAGGCCCGGGGGCAGTAAGCCAGGGGGTGGAGGCGCCATCGCGCTGCCAGGAGGCGGCGGCAGAGGTATTCCGGCCTTTTTCATCATCTCTGCAATCTGCGCAAGATCGGGTGGGTTGTTCGGGTCCATGCCAGGGAGTGGCGGTGGAGGCACGCCGTTCAGGCCAGGGGGAGGTATCGGGAATGGAAGGTTTGGTGGCGGTCCACCGCCAACACCGGGAATAATCGGTGGAGGGGGAACATAAGATCCACTGCCAGGCAATGGCAAACCGGGAATTCCAATGCCAGGGAAAGCGGACGCTGATTTGAGGGGCATCTTCTGGTCTTCCAGCCCGTCCATCTCGTCCTCGGCCTCTTGAGCTTCCTCCTCCTGTCTCTGTCTTCGGTTCTTTGATCCAACGAACGTTCCATGTGCCATAGCCGCCGCTTCACCAACGTGATATTGGTCTTTCAGGTAATCAACATCGCCAGGTCTCGCTCGCGTCCAGAATCGCGTGAGACGGTCGTTAGAGCCCGATGCTAGAATGTGACCCAGAGGGTGCCAATCCAGTGACCAGATAGCCATATCATGCGCAAAAGGAACCTTGTGAGCTGGGTAGATTGTTTGAGCGGGCGCAGTCTCCTTGTCAGGAGCGTCATAGACGGCAACAGAGGTTGATGTCCCCTCTGGAGTATTTGGCTCGTCCAAGAGATAATGGAAAAGGGATCCGTCTCCGCCGCCGGTGCTGAGAAGATTGGGATGGACAGGGTGCCAGGTGAGCGTGGACACATCTTTGTCGTGTCCCCGGATCAGGCAGATGTCTCGCATCATTCGCAAGTCAAAAATACGTGCAGTCTGGTCTCGGCCCGCAGTCGCCAGGCATAAACCGATAACGCGCTCGAACATGACTTTCGTGACTGTGTTCTTGTGACCATGCAGAGTCGTGAGGCAACGACCATTGCGCGGGTCCCACAGCTTGACCAGATGGTCTTTGGAGCCGGAAACGACGAGGCCCTTGTTGGGATGCCAGTCGCAAGTCTTAGCATCCCATCCGTGGCCAGTCAAAGTCGTATCCTCACGGCCAGCAGCGAAGTCAAAAATCTTCAGAGTCGAATCGTCTGAGGCAGTGATGAACTTGGTGTCGGTAGGGGCGATGGCGAGGTCCCTGATAGCGTCATGGTGACCACGAATGCTCTCGACGTTGTTGAAGTTGGGTTGCCAGTACTTGATAACACCATCATGGTCGGCTGAGATCAGCCAGTCGTCGCTGTGGGAGTACTCGAGGGCGCGGATGGCGGAGTCGTGGGCCTGCATGATGGTCTCGAAATTGAAGGCTGTGCCGTTCCACAAGGTGAATTCTCCACTGCTTGAGGCCGTCAAGAGACGGCGACCCTCTGGTGTCCATCGGACCACATTCACGGGGTGCTTAACCTTGTTGAGAGACTGATGAACCCAGCGACCAGGTATGGAATCTGCCGCGTTAGTGGGTCTGGCGGCTGGCGGCAGCATCTGCAGGATCTAGTCAGCGTGGGTTCAAGAAAGATTGAAGGACGACTGACATCAATCAAGTAGCTAGGGCTTGGGCGCTCAACTTCGCCTCGGTATGAGCCCTTGTACTTTGGCTGGCGATGGCGCATCCAGTGGGTGACAGTCGCGCCATAGTCCGTTACGGGCCCTGCGCATGAAGATAATCAGCAACAATTCGATAAGGTAGACGCGGTAAAAACAATACTGGGCCGGTCCTCCTGGAAAAACTCCATGTAGGTCCTCATTGAGGTGGGAGCCATGATCCAGCTTAATTACCGCGAATGGTGGGATGGGCGCATGTGGAAATGGTGGTTGCGAGGCAGTGTTTTGGCACAAAGAGGTTAGATAGCGAGGGGCATTGAGGTGGTTCCCAGGCCAATTCGACGTCGCTTTTGGGCGCTGAACAAACAATTCAAAAGACGCAAACAGGAACTCAACTCAAACTTACGCCTGCCCTTGGCCTTCATGAAGACATCGTAGCCTCCTTCCTCGCCCCCTCTGGCTCCCTTGTCGAAGTCCCTCCGAGGGGCGTAAGCCATACTGGCTCAGAACCCATGCAGTGTCGGACGTAGACAGGATATTCAAACGGCTGAAACGATGCAGTTTCCAACGTAAAAAACGAAATGAGCAGACAGTCAGTTGAAACGATGAGTTGAGAAGGTGAAGTGTGTCGATGTTGATGCTGGGATGTTGAATGAAAGTGGATCGCTAGAGTCTGTACGGCAAGTAGCCTGGCCTAGCTGTGTACAGAGTAGTCTACGAGTACGACGAGCGAGGAAGTGCACGGGCCATCTTTGCAGGTTGTCTCTGTCTGCCTGTCTGCTCACGACGTCGGCCATTTTCGGCCCGATGTCACCCAGTGGGAAGTGGGAGGAGGAGCCTCTTCTTCAGCAGGCTTACGCTGCACCATCCCTGCCCGCTACCGACTGTGTCCATGGATCGACAACTGGAGGCTCTGCTTGCTGCCATGGAGTGGACCACGTCGACTGAGAGCGGATGGACATGGTTGACCGTGGCTGCTCAGGCTGGGGATGAACACGTTACCCCGGAGAGTACAGCAGGTCGCCATCACAATAACAGACAAAGCTTCATCCTGCCACGTAGAAGGACAGTACCGTGGTTGAGGGCATAGACTATATACTATTCGACTTGCTCTGAGCTGTGTTGCTCGTGGCTGCCAGCATCGGGATATGACGGCATTAGACTGCGACTAAAGCCCATGTCCACTGTTAATTCGCCGTTATGTGCAGACTAGTTAGGACCCAGGTAGGCCTATGTACTTGGGTTGAATCTGTCTACAGCCAGCCAACCAGCACACAACCGCTTTGACTTGACAGGCACATGCTGGTGCAATGCAGAAGGCAGATGCAGATGCAGATGATGCAGGCGTAGACGCAGGTTTTAGTGGTCAATCCATCCTTGAATTGTTGAGCTCTGAAGCTGCATTAGCAGGACAACCCCGAGTCTAAATCCACTGGGCTGCTGCTGCTCCGCCTGTCCGCCCGTACTGCCCCCTTCCGATATGATAATACCGCGGGTGGCACCATTCCAAGCCCGAGGTGCTCGAATATCTGCAGCTTGATTGTGTAGATCTCACTTGGCCCAACATTCCCGCTTCCATTTAATCATCTGCACATCACACATTCGCTGAAGACATCAAACCTCTCGACTCTTCTTCTCCAAGGAGTCGCGACCAGATTTGTATACAGTACAGCGCCCCGTATCTTCTCATCTGCCAATTACCCCTTCAGCGCTCAGACCACGAGCCAGCAGATTAATCTCCAGCACATGCGAGGGGGCCACCAACAGCGGTAGCGAGCAGGGTAACAACAAAGGAAATCACTCTCCGTCGCGACTACACTTAAACGCAGTCAGGCCACAATTCGGTGCTGCGTCGTGCCCAATTGACCTCGACTTGCGACCTGTCGCATATATAGCCGTCTTATCTGCCTGTAGTATCGTCAACGGGGCCAATTGAGGCTCTCATGCCATCGCCATGGATGCAGCGATGTCGAGTGGCGTAGAAGCCACCGCCAGAATCGTCCAACGGGCCACCCCCAAACCTCCAACGGCGCCACCAGGGAGCCACACAGACACCAATGGCAGCTCCAACAACTCAAGAGGGGACACCAGGGAGCTTAAGAAGGCCCTTCTCAGGAAGTATCGCCATACGGTAGCCGTGCATAAGGAGACGAGGCCTTCAACCTTGAGCCACGATGCCACTCAGACGCCGAGCTTTATCGGGTTTAGAAACCTCGGGCTCATCGTCCTCAGTAAGTTGGCGTCTCACCGACCAGCCTGCACCCTGCCGTGAACAGCAACACTGACACGTCCAACAGTCGCGGGCAACTTTCGGTTGTTGATCGAGAACATACAGAAGGTTTGTCCCCCAGTCGTCCTACTCATCCCCAGCCGAGATGGATCTGCCGGCAGACGCTGACGCCGACATAGTACGGGGTGCTCATCTGCATCAGGTGTCATGATTTCCGCAGGCAGGACTACCAGGTTGGCCTCGTGCTCTACACCCTGGTGCCCTGCTGCCTCCTGGTCGCGTACCTGATCGAGCTCTTCGCGGCGTACGAGGCACGCACCTCCCGTCTACGGGCCTTCAACCGTGAGAAGAAGGACGGGAGCTCGTCACCGACCCTGGAGGAGCAGGCTCGCTTCCGGACGACCTGGTACATCATCATGGCCCTGCACTTCGCCAACATCTCCGCCGCTCTGGTCGTGACCTCGCTCGTGGTCTACTACTACGTGAACCACCCACTCATTGGAACCCTAGTCGAGATGCATGCCATCATCGTCTGGCTCAAGACGGCCTCCTACGCGCTGACGAATAGGGACTTCAGGCACGCGTACCTGCACCCCCAGACCGGCGAGCTCGAGGCCATCCCCGAGCTGTACAAGTCGTGCACGTATCCAGAGAACATCACTTTTGGTAATCTGTGTTACTTCTGGTGGGCCCCCACGCTCGTTTATCAGCCCGTCTACCCTCGGACGGACAAGATTCGGTGGTTATTTGTGCTTAAGCGTTCGGCAGAGGTGGTAGCCTTGTGTGTTGCGATGTGGTTACTGAGCGCACAGTACGCAGCCCCTACGCTTCAGAACTCACTGAAGGCGCTAGAAGACTGGGATGTGGCTGCAATGTTGGAGAGGACTCTAAAACTGTCGACCATTTCCCTCGTGATATGGCTGGCGGGTTTTTTCGCCTTGTTTCAATCCTTCCTGAATGCGCTGGCAGAAGTCACGAGATTTGGTGATCGATCATTCTATGACGACTGTGAGTTCATCTTTTATCAAGCGAAGAAGAATCCCGTAAAATGAGATCAGGACACTAACTGCCTCTCAAAAGGGTGGAATAGCGACAGCCTGGGAACGTACTGGCGGACCTGGAACAAGCCGGTGACGAGCTACTTCAGGAGGCACGTCTTCCAGCCGCTCATGGGGAGGGGATGGCCGTACAATTTTGCTGCGATAGTGGTCTTTACGATATCGGCCTTTCTGCATGAACTGGCTGTCGGAATCCCCACTCACAATATCATCGGTCAGTCCAAAACAACTACACTCGTCTTCCCTGCCTCTTTCTTCGTCTTTTACTGCCTTATACAATCTTTCGGCCGCTGACTTTTGACCCCATCACAGGCGTTGCCTTCGTGGGAATGCTGTTTCAGCTTCCTCTTATTGCGCTAACCAGGCAATTCGAGAAGGCTGAGTCGCCTACCAAGAAGATGATCGGAAACTGTATATTCTGGGTCACTTTCACGACATTTGGGCAGCCCTTTGCCGCCCTGTGCTATTTCTATGCTTGGCAGATCAAGTACGGGAGCATCAGCGAGAAGTGGAATCATAACAGGGCATAGACCCTACGCGGTTCTGGCTCTTTCACGCCGTCCTGTAAAAAGCGCCCGGATATGTCAACCTGCATTTGAGTTTGACCATATTCTGAACAGCGTGTGCTTTTAGGCTATATGAATTCGAAAAAAAAAACCAATCACAATGTGCAATCGCGCTTTATTCTGTTCTCAAATATCTGTGATAAAGCTTGTAGGACTGCTCTGGATGGTCACAGATTCGAATCGATCCACATAAACTTTTCAAACAACGGCGAAAGCCATACCTGCTACAACCTGAGCGATTAGATGGAAATATTCAGAAAATCTCCGAGGACTGAAGGAGAGCACGTTAAGAGGTCCCTCGTCAGCCGAAAGCGGGCGAGAGCGAAAAACTTCATTAGTCCCTATCAAACGTCCTACTTATCCACCGCCTGCCAATTTACTTACTCCTTGGATCGGCAATGGCAGCAAGTGCATATAACTCCGCTACCTGGTCATCACAACTGTCCCATGTGTCATGCTCGGCGACGGCATCAAATTTGCCTTTTGTTACAATACTCAATTCATAAAGCTCGTGACTAGTATGATTACATATTGACATATGTGCATTGTATACCTGCCCTCCTTCACCGAGAGGAGCAAGCTATTTCCCTCCTCTGCAGATTTGAGCTTGACGCTGTCCATCTTGAACTGAGGTTGCCCGCAGTCAAGCTCTCTAATCAGTTGCTCATCCCAACCGTTGTCACCCACACTCGAGTCTCCCATCTCAGGGCACGAAAGGAATCTTGGTCCCCGTCTTCTTCTTGTAGTCAACGTACTCGTCGCCGAAGAACTTGACCAAGAAGACCTCCTCGTGCCTGATCCTCGTGGAGAAGAACCGCCACAGCACGGCGGCATACGCAAAGAAGCATAAGACGTTGCCCATGGCCAGCTGCGTCCCCAGGCCCCACCAGAAGAAGCCAAAGTAGCTCGGGTGCCGCAGGGTCCCGTAGATGCCGGTGGTGATGAGGATGTGCTCGCGCTTCTGCGTCTGCTGGACAATGTGGTTGAAGCTGGGCCCAGCCTGGACCATGGCCGCGCTGCGGACGACCTGGCCGACGGCGACGAGGGAGATGCCGAGGAGCATGAGCAGGGGGCCGGCGCCGAAGGGCGCCCACGACCGGCCCGGGAAGAAGACGTTGGTGATGAGGCACTCGACGGACGCGGCCGAGTGGGCGATGGCGTAGGCGGGCCAGTTGGCGGTCAGCAGGAACGAGGAGACGTCGGCCTCGCGGGTGTTGTAGGCGGCCGTGGTCCAGAACTCGAGGAAGTGGAACGTCGCCAGCGAGGCCAGGAAGAAGGGCAGGCGCCACAGCGGGCTGGACGTCACGACGACGACGAAGCCGGTGCCGATGACGCCCACGGCCAGCGCGATGCCCAGGCAAAAGGCGCGCAGGGCGATGCCTGCCAGGCTCTTGGGCTGGCCGGGGAAGTAGGGTTTGTCTGGGCTGTATGCCTCAAAGTGTGACTGAGAGGTCGGGCTGAGGATTGGTAGGGTGTCAGTGTCGGGCGGCAGCACTAGAGTCGGGGGTGGAGAGCGTGAGGTGGCCGAGCTGGAAGAGCACGAGGCCTGTGTGTCAAGCAGGGCGATGTGTGCCAGCGATCGGCGCCTGGCACGGCTGGTGCTGTCCCGGCCAGGGGAGCGAGAAGAACTCTTCTCGCCGCCATCCTCGTGTGGTCTTGGGGATCCTTTCGGCGGAGGTGAGAGAGAAATGGTGGATGTGGACGTGGTGTAGGTCATGTTGGGTGGTGGTGAAGACGAGGGTCAGTTCGCGGCCAGGGGCACATGTAATATGTCGCGTGAGTCCCACGAGGAGGGCAAGGGATAGGCAAGGCGAGGAGCGGAAAGCATGCGGATTATGAGACATGAATGTCTTACCTTTGTCGCCCTCTGGAGTCAGGGCTAGCCATACCCTCATCAAAGACTCACAGCCTGTGAGTGAAGGTGATTCAATGAAATAGAGGGCTCCGTGCGGTTGCTAGGTCGGCCTGGTGGACAAAGAGAGCAAACCAAACGGCCGTGTCGTCGGTCCAGCTTCAATCCGATGGCTAGTACAGGCCCTCTCCGCCCTCCGTGCAGCCCTTGCAGCACGTGCCCTATATGCCACCCGATGCTTGGGCACAATCCAATGTGTCAAAGGTGCCAGAATATTGTTCTCCGTACTTTTGCTTGAGATAAATCCAGGGGTGAATATAGACCGCACAGGGGTGAGCACGCGTCAAACCCGTGTGAGTTAAGCAGATCGCGGATGACATCTGGCCGCAACCGGTCCCGAAGCGCCGGGGTGGGCGCGGTACGGCAGGGATGTGGGAGGGCGGGGGTCAGGTAGGCAGCAACTGTATTAATGTACAGTACCTAGGGACCATATATCAACCCAATTAACAAACGTACACCTATTCTTGGAATACGAGGATACAACCTCGATGCGAGTAGTTGTTCTCTAGAAGCGTCCGGCTGACTGACTGACTCTCTTCTACTAAACATACTCAGCTCTATTATCCAGAACCATGGCAGCACCAAAGGTCGACCCGGTGGAGAATCGTCGCCGTATGGAAGCTGGAGAGCTCTACTACTGCTTCACTCCCGAATTGACGGCAGACAGGAAGCGGGCCAGCCTGGCTTACCGCCGATTCAACAAAGCAGAGGATGTCTCCCGGCGAGAGGGGCTTGAGCTTCTCAAAGAGTACATACATCCACCTTTCCACTTCCGAATTCCCTAATGCCTCTTGCATGCTGATTTGGTGGCGACAGCCTTATCGTCGACAAAACCCCCTTGCCGCCCAGGCATCCCAATATGACCGATGAAGAAGATGAAGCCCAGCTCGATGATTATCCTATGGTATTTCCTCCAATAAAAGTGGATTATGGGTACAACGTCAAGTATGTTTTGAACACGGCCTGCTCACACTGGTTAGTTTGTGCTGCGAGTACTTAAATTGTATGCGGCAGGCTGGAAAAGAACGTCATGATCAACTGCAACAGCACCTTCATCGATACTTGCGAGATTTCCTTTGGGGCACGCACCATGACCGGTCCTAACTGCAGCTTCTTCAGTGGAACTCACCCTCTAGATCCGGTCCTGCGGAACGGCACCCGAGGACCGGAGAGCGGCAAACCCATCAGAATCGGCGAGGACTGCTGGTTCGGAGGGAATTGCATCGTTCTCCCCGGGGTGACTATCGGCAATGGAGTGACGGTTGGTGCCGGTAGTGTTGTGACCAAAGATGTCCCGGCGTACCACTGTGTTGCAGGTAACCCGGCAAGGATCATCAGGAAGATCGAGGTCTCTGGTCTAGAGCCTAGCAAGACCGAGGGCACCGAAGTCCTAGTCGGAGAGGAAGCCTCAGTGGTTTAGACTGCAGTACCGAGAGCAAGCGCTCGTAGCCTTCATAGACCTCCGGAGTAGGAGAAAGAAGATACGACCAACACGAAAACGTTGGCCCAGCCCCAGATAAATGGTATCCACGTCGTCATATACCACCCAGCGGCTCTGTAAATGGCACCGACCCTATTTCCCAACATTGATTCGTCAGCATGTAGCCGTGATAGATTGATACACGACAAGAGTAAATCACTGACATCGCACCAGTGACGCTTCCCGCAACCAACGCCTCAACGGCTGCAATGGCCGAGTAAATGATCGGTACCGTCCACAGATACTTCCAATTTGTCTTTTTCTTGCCAATCTGCACGATGAGTGCGATACCGATAGCAGCCCAGTGGAAGCAGGCGTACATCACGAAGGTCCATATCAACGTGAAGCGCCACATGTCGCCGAGATGGTAGAGGACATAGCGGTCCTCAAGGGGCGGCCAGAAGAGAGACGGCCATCGTGGAGTGTGGTAGTCGGCCGGTGGAAACTGCTCGTCCATGTTCGGACCGGGAATGCTGCTTTCGTTTAGCTTTTTGGTGAAGAATTTGAGTATAGGCAGGTCTCTCACGGTCGGTCCGCCATGGGTTGGTGGTGTACAATCAGCTGATGCGTGCCTGTAGTGGTGATGGACAGGGATGGTCTCCTGTGCCGGTCGCGTTGCTGTTGTGGTACAGTAGGTGAGGTCAGAGCTCCCTGGCCGCTGTGCCGAGGTCCAGCAAGGACGCTCCCCAAGACTCAGGCGCAAGCCGGCCGATCAACTTTCCACTTCCACATGCGATGGCACAACCCATTCCTGCCAACACCGACTCTCTTGATTGTACATTGCTGTGCATATCTTGAATCCAACACTCTGATGCTCTAATCAACGCCAGCAAGATCCCGTCCGCGATGCCGGCCGACCGCCTTCTCAACCAGGTCCTTGGCCTATATCAGACCGTCCACGACGACGCCCAAACAGACCGCATCTTTGGCACCACTCTGTCCCTTCTCACCGAGCTGTCAAATCCTCTCAACTTGTCGCTGCTGACTTCCCAATTTCTCACCGCGCCTGCGATATGGTACCAACAACATGGGCCCGATCCACTGCGAACCACTTGTCTGCGCGTCCTAGGCGTGTACAACACCGCGGCCATCCACGTACATCGCAACGAGCTCGAGAATGAAGACAGGAGGCGCGCTGGACTGCCTATCACTGGGGGCGGCCTGAAGAGCGAGGCGTGGGCTAGAGCGGTGGTCAAGGGAGCCGATGAGAAATCGAGCCGGTGGCAGCACTTACTCGTGCTGGCGGGAATACTGATGGGCTTTGAGGGAAACGAGAGGCACGGCTTGTCTAGGAGCATGGTCGGTACACTGGAGCAAGCCGTTGCCACAGCTGCAAATCTTGCGCTGCGAACACTGTCAAGAGAACCTCCGCTGGCTGCTGCGGCCGTCGTACTCGCACTCAATTACGCCTTTCCCCTCATGTCGGATGGCGCAAGGGCATCAGTGGACTGCGATGCGCTGCTTCCTGTGGCAGTACAAGCCCTGGTTGGAGATCACGGGTACCAAGGTGGCATGTTCCTGGACTCCATCGACCATGATGTCGGGCAGGCGGGCCAGAAGCTAGACTGGCCGGAGGCGTCTATGTCCTTCGCAGCCATCCGCCAGCTCTCCTCGAGGCCATTGGTGGAGACCGCAGGACCGCTCTCGAAATTGATAGCCTTCGCTGTTGAGCATGCGAGAGATCATCGCTTGACTCTGCAGGCCCAGGATGAGCTCGTCAATTTTACGGCCAGGCTGCTTGAGCAATGGCGTCGCATCAAGCTGTCTAGCATCGACCAGGCTGACGAAGGTGCATGTCTAAAGGAAAACAGCTTGGAAGTCACCTGGCCGGCTCTATGGCGCCTACTTACTTCTGTTCTCTTTGCGGTCGTAGCCATTCTGCGGGCCGTGACAGCTAGGAGTCTACTCGATCCTCATTTGAGAAACGATGCAATGGCACCTCTTATCGCGGCGAAAACATTACACATATACAGGAATCTGTATTTCGTTTCGTCACGGGGAAACGACAGTTTCCAAGTCTACGCGTTCTGTTATAACACCTGCATCGACATTCTAGCAAGGTACCGGGAGCCGGCCACGGCATTTCTGAGAGACACAATACCGCCAAATACGGGCACCATACCCACGCATGCCTTGGACAAGGTATTGGACCTCTTTTACCTCAATACGGCGGAACACCTGCCACTTAATCTTACACCAGAGGCTTGTGAGGCCCTAATTATCCAGCCGGCGAGCATCTATCTGTCGCATTCGATGCCACTATCCAGGAGAATGGTCGAGCTCTTTGAAGCGGCGCACTCGGCAACTCTTTCTGTCCTGTCATGCCCCCAGAACGGTCCCATAGCTGTGAAAATGGCACCTTTTTACGCAGAGACACTCCTAGTGGCCTTCCCATCCCACATCTCGCCGCGGCAATTCAGGCTGGCTTTCAGTACCCTTATGCAGATATTGTCTCCGCCATTTCCGGTGTCTGCTACAAATCCAGAACTTGCCGAGACGCTGCTGGAAATGGTTCGCTTCAGAATACCCACGGCTGGTCAAAGTTATCTTGCCCCCGCTCCTGGCCAAGACCAGACGGGACAGGAACCGACATCTGAACAAAGCGCCCTGGTACTCACCTTGATAGATGCCCTGCCCTTCCTACCCTTGCCAATCGTGGAGGATTGGATGACAATCGTCGGCACCACTCTGCATGAGATCCCTGACGCCTCAATGAGGGAGTCCACGAAGCAGAGGCTCTGGGAGGTCCTGGGTTCCGGCGAGATGGATGTTGAGAGGGCGGCAATCGGCGTCGCCTGGTGGGGTACAAAGGGAGGCCGTGAATTAGTTCTCTTCGGTCCGACTCAGCAGAGAGGACAAGACAGCTTCTTGATGAGCGGTGCAATTGTTGATGACAAGGGAGCTAGCAGACTATGATATCCGGAGGCAACCGACCGAATGAACTTCGTTGGCAGGAAGCTTTCAAAGACCTGGCTATGTTACATCGAAGTTTATTCATCGGCCAAGTCCCCGAAAGAGCCTCAACCCTCTTAATTAGCTTTCCGGTCCCAAATAGAGGCCTCACATGCCGGGTTGCCATATGTTGGTGGCTCTGCGTCATTGGACAAACCGGGGGGCAAGCGACTCGGTGCAATATCTTAATCGGGTGGCTTCCAGCCAGCTTGGAGCTGAACCGCACCCTATCTCCAATTCAGGTCCAGGTGCGCGGTCGCGTCACAGTCACTCTAGCTCTACATACAAAACCGTCATTCCTAAACAGCAACAAAGGCGCCGTTGACGAAATCAGGTACTGGAGGCGGGGTAAACTGCTAGTAGACGAAATCGTTACACACACGACGCCAACAACGCGCCACTAGCGCTGGTGATGGAGGCCGCTCCAGAGCTGTGACAGAAACTTGGCAAGGCCGTAGCTTGAGCAGGGGTAGCTAGCTCGCCCGGCCTCATCTGAGCTGAGCTGCCCCGCGATGGGAGAGACCCCAAGCCGCTCGCAGAATATGCTCAATGCATCATCTCGATCGGTCATGTTGCGAATGACGCCATGTCTCCTTCCCCCCTTCGTGTGGCTGTTACGAAACATTGTGTCGCGATGAGATGCTCTTAGGTCTTGGGGCCAGGCCAATTGCGTCCCTCCAGCTTGCCAAACGCGATGTGACTTGGAAGAGCTCCAGGGCCACATCAGGTTGACGTCGACTGCCCAGTCCTGTTTTGTCTGATTCTAGACCTGCTTTGTACATGTGTACATGATGGAATGAGCCTGAGATCCAAATCAGGATTCAGACTTGGGAACAATCGGGTGACCGGTCAGCTACCAAATCAAACGGCGGCCTCCTCCTCGTGGCTCTGGTGCCAGACTATTGTCGGCAGGGTAGGTCTAGACATGGACTGGAGCTCCCTCGCCAGCTTTCCCTGGTTTCAGCCGTCACTCGTAGCGCTCTACTTGCTCGGTGACGTAGGGAATTGATATCCATCCTCCCGTGCTCAGTGACATGGAGGAACAAGTCTTTGGCCATCTATATAAGCCCGAACCCCTTCGGCTCAGACCTCGAGGTCTCAAAGCGCCTTGAACTTCAGTTTACATTCAGGTCTTCTACCACTAGCAAAAATACACAAACACAACTCTCATCATGTCTTACAACGACAACGACAACGTGAGGACCTCTTTCACCCTTCATTCGTACATACTTCTGTAGTACGCGTGCTAACCTGTGAAAAAGTCCAACTACGGCGGCAACGACTCGGGCCTCGTAAGAGCTCACCCTCTCCTACTTCTCACCCTCCATTCACATGACATGGTCTGACAAACTGGAGCAGGGCTCTGAGCGCCGAGGACAAGATTCTTACGGCAGCGGCAACAACGACTCCTCCTACGGAGACAGCCAGCGCACCGGTGGCACGTACGGCGGCGACTCCCTCACCTCCGGGGGGAGGAATGACAGCGGCCTCGGCGGTTCCACCGGGTCCGACTCGTACGGAACCGGACGCAACACCGGCTCTGACTCCTACGGCTCAGGTGGAGACGGCCTGGGCAGCTCTGGGCGCACCGGCGGGCTGGGCTCCGACTCGTACGGCTCGGGTGGTAACAACGACACCTTTGGCTCGTCTGGCCGTAACACCGACAGTGGCTTTGGCTCCAGCCGCAGGGACGATGACAACCTAGGCAGCTCCGGTCGCACTGGAGGCATCGGGTCTGACTCTTATGGCTCAGGCGGAGACACCCTTGGCAGCTCCGGCCGTACTGGTGGCCTCGGTTCCGACTCTTACGGTTCGGGCGGTAACACCGACAGCGGTTTCGGCTCCAGCCGCCGGGACGACGACAACCTCGGCAGCTCGGGCCGCACTGGAGGCATCGGGTCTGACTCTTATGGCTCGGGCGGAGATACCCTTGGCAGCTCCGGCCGCACCGGCGGCCTGGGTTCCGACTCTTACGGCTCTGGACGTGATGATACACTCGGCTCATCCGGCCGCAACACCGACAGCGGGTTTGGAGGCAGCTCGGACACCACTGGCCTGGGCTCCTCCGACACATACGGCAGCAGCGGGAACCAGAGCACATCTCACGGGCGCGACAATGACGAGTACGGCAGCGGCGGCAGCAGCGGCAAGAAGGACTCTACATTTGGAAAGATCCTGGAGAAGGCTGGTGATGTCCTGAACAACGAGAAGCTGGAGAACAAGGGACGCGAGAAGCGGGAGGGTGCTTCAAACGATTATTAGATAGTGTTTGCCGCACGGTTGTCTTGACATCAAGCAGGCCGTGAAGCGACGTAATATTTCCTGAATAATTAATGACTCTTATGTAATGTCTGCGATCCGTTTGCTCTAACTTCTTTTATGTCGGGAGGTGAATGCATAAAAATTCTATGCCTCCTTTACTGTCAGCTACCAGTAGACATGTCGGGCAGTTGGTGAGGCGTATGTACGTCATGAGACGTTGATCGGCACGCCAGGTTCCAACTCACTTACTCGGCTTACCCCATTGAGATGGTTACTCTCATTTTAAATAATTCAGGTTAACAGTCGTGTAGATGCATTGGGAAGGAGAATTTTGGCTATAGCTGCTGAAGGGGCGGTGTATCCTAATGCACCAATCTGCTTACTAACAAGATGTATAGGAAAGCATTGGGAACCACATCACAACACATGTAGAGTACCTGTTGATTGTTATAACGGCTTTGATACATGCTCTATTCGCGAATGTTGTTTAGATAAAGTGTTTAGTTACTCAGGACAACATCAAAGGCATAGGCAGAAATAAAGCCGGAGAGGCAACATGCCAGCACCTATAGTGGGGTGGCTGAGGACTAGGAAGACAACATAATACCTGGTTGCATTATTTCTGCTGCAATGGGTTATATGTGAGTCTCTGTAGTAACACTCTCTTAATCCTGTGGCCTATACTATTGCTTAGGTGCCATGTCTGTGGCACCACATATGAGCCACACCACCAAGCTCAGATCATCACACCACAACAACACACTTTCAGCAACCAAAATAGATTCAAAATGAGAATCAAAAGAGTCGACCATGACGCGAGTCGAACGCGCAATCTTCAGAGAGGATGATTTCAACCGAAATCTGACGCCTTAGCCATTAGGCCACACGGCCGATGTTGAAAACAGGGGTTTGTGGGGACATCACATAACTGACTCGGCGACGGGGCTCACTAGCGAAAAGTCTAAGCGAAACGGCTCCGAGATGCGGGCCAGCCGGCACTTACAGCTTCTGGGATGGCCCTGCTACTCAAAAGTAAGTACCGTACTGTATGAAAAGAGATCAGAGAACAGACAATATATATATCACATCACCTATCAGGCTGTCCCATGACAAACAGGGTCTGTTAAAAGGTTATTCCACAGGAAGTTGTTCTACAGGGGGTTGTCCTATAGAAGTCTTTCGCAAGGGACGTTATCCCACAGGAGATGATCCTCAGGTTACCCTGTGAGAAATAATCCCAAAGAACGTGTCCCACAGGAAGTTACTCCACAAAACGTTATCCCACAGGAGGTTATACCACAGGAGGTTATACCATAGGAGGTTATCCCACAGAAGGTTATCCCACAGGACGTTGACCTGAAGGAGAAATATGCGGGTTGGTCAAGTCATACCGGACATTCGACACCTTTTCGAGCCGTAGACAGTCATGCTCCGAATCTGTATTCCCTAATATGGCATCTGTGATGATGCCATCGGGAAGATTCACCTTGGAAGACGAAGGAACAGGTATAATAGGAATGCCAGCGTGCCGGATCCCGGTGGGCGGAGTTCCTCGCATGCAAGCGTCCATCCGGATGACGGGCCGGGCTAACACCTCCTCTAGAGACCACTACGACATGATCTTGCGCGCAGCGTGGTAGCAAAGATTTCTTGCACAGATCATTTGACAGATTTCCGGAAGTGATGAGGTGCTACCGGCGGTACCTGGTCACATACGCAGTCACCAACCGTGCTGCCACCGGCGGTGATCTGATTGGTGGCACTCTTGCATCTCGACCTTCCTTTACTTTTAACGCGGCACGGAATCACAATCGACCACCATTTTGAGACAGTCAACAACAGGCCATCAACGCTGCCGAACATATCGAAGCGCCACGTGCGATCGCCCATTACTAAACACAATCGAGCTTGAAGTCTGCACATGGTTGTTACCCGCGTGGCAAGGCGCAAACGGTCGGCTTGCAGGACGCTTCTTTGGACGACACGTTGTGGCATCCGTGATCCGTCCAAGTGCCGAGCTTTATCCTCCTTGAGTCCATCCAGGGATGATCGACCCGGCCGTCCGTCCTTGGCTCTCGACTTCCACGAACACGGTCCAACGGCGGCGACTTTCCCTGGTCCCTGGGCGATGTGAAATGGGCATCAAGTGATTCGACCAGAAGCGCGCTCAGCACATGACATGTTCCTGATTCATCAAAGTACAACGCTGAAGCTTGGATGACCAATGTGGGCCCTTACCGCGTTTGGCAATATCGCGGACCATATGTCCGCGACAAAAGAAGGTGATGAAGGGGTGACGGGCGGTCTCGGCGGTCGACGACTTCAGCCGGTTGCCAAGCCTCCATCCCTGGCCCTGGCCACCAACCTATCTGCCACAGTAGGCGTATCTCAGTCTATCTCTCTGCATAGTACCTGCGTATGAGCTTCACGACGCCACATCCCCCTGCACCAACCTCATCTATGTCCACGAACCAAAGGTCAGGCCCTCCGCATGCTGGGCACGCGCGTCACAGACCATAATGAGCATTAAAAAAGTAAAATTTGACCAACAGTGGACAGCGGATCCAGGGCCGCCTGCCGGTCTCAACGCATGACAGGTGCGGTGGCTCGACGCGCTTGAGCTGCCACTCATATCAACTCTCGCCTGCCCTCAGCCGTGGCGACAATGAGGGCCCAGAACCACGGAACGAGAGCTTTCAAGCCTCGGCAGGCGGCTGTATGGCTTGTTGCCTCCGTGGGATTTAATATATTTCATGTCCTTTTTCTCCTAGCGCCCTGAGGTTGCCTGTGTCATGCGTTACATCTCATATTGATTTTACGCACAAATTGAGATGCGGACGGGGGCGTCCGTCGTACCAGCCTACCGGGCAAATTCCCATCTCGTAGGCAACCCCCCATCGGTTCATCCGTATGCACCGGATGGGGCCTAGAGGTGCATCTATGAGTGGAATCCATGGTTTACATGCTTCTTGGTCTGGTCAGGGGCCAGATATCCGGGGGTGCTTATCAGAGCAGGGCAATTCATATTAAATCTCCATGCCGGCAGCAAACCACCACAATACGTAGAAGACTCTCTTCAACTCGTGGCGATATTGTCAAAGAGGGCCTGGCGTCCGACTCTTGCATTCACAGGCACCATGGGGATCTTCAGTCGTCTTTCCCTCTTGGCCCTGGCCGCAGTGCCATGTAAGTGATTGTCCCGCAACTGGTGGCTTGCCTTCAGGAAATGCTGATTTCAGACAGTTCTTGAGACAGCATGGGCACAGTCGGCGACTGCGGTTGTATACACGGACCCAGCAACGGGAATAGTCTTCGATACGTGGACGGTCCCTCAGGCGTCCACGAACGGCACATGGACCTTCGGTACCGCCCTCCCTTCTGATGCACTCACGAAGGATGCTACAGAGTTCATTGGTTACCTAGTATGTGCATCCCAGGCGAGACGTTCTGAGTTTGTTTCCTAACGCGAATCGTTCACAGCAATGTGCTTCCCCAAATCCGACCGTCCAAGGATGGTGTGGTGTATCCTTTGGAGGCTCCATGACGAACTCCTTGCTGCTTACCGTGTGGCCCAACAGCGGCCAGATATTGACCTCGTTCCGCTATGCGACAGGCTACGTGATGCCTGATGTCTACACTGGAAATGCTACGTTGACGCAGATATCGTCCACCATCAACTCTACGCACTACACTTTGATCTTCCGCTGCCAGAACTGTCTAGCATGGGATCAAGGTGGTGCGACCGGCAGCGTCTCTACCAGCTCCAAGTTCTGGCTCCTCGGATGGGCGCAGGCCAACCCAGCTCCCGGCAACCCAACGTGCCCCAACCAGATCACGCTCGCACAGCATGACAATGGACAGAGTCTTTTCCCTGCCACCTTGGACACCAACGCTGCCAATCCGTCGTATACCTCCTGGGCTGCTCTAGCCACCAAGACTGTGACTGGCAGCTGTGGAGGCACCACTACTACTGCGACAACCACATCCGTGCCAACGGCGACGACTGTCCCTGGCGTTCCCGTTCCGACGGCAACATACGACTACATCGTTGTTGGAGCCGGAGCCGGCGGCATTCCCATCGCGGACAAGCTCAGCGAATCCGGCAAGAGCGTCCTCCTCATCGAAAAGGGCCCGCCATCCTCAGGCCGGTGGGGTGGTACCATGAAGCCATCGTGGCTCAGCAGCACCAACTTGACGCGCTTCGACGTTCCAGGTCTTTGCAACGAGATCTGGGTCGACTCGGCTGGCATTGCCTGCTCGGACACGGACCAGATGGCCGGCTGCATCCTCGGTGGCGGTACAGCTATCAACGCCGGCCTTTGGTGGAAGCCTAATACGATTGACTGGGACTACAACTTCCCTACTGGTTGGAAGTCAACAGATATGACCGCGGCAACCAACCGAGTCTTCTCGAGGATCCCAGGGACAGACCATCCTTCGATGGACGGGCAACTATACCTGCAGCAGGGCTTCGACGTGATTTCGAGCGGACTGAAGTCGGCAGGGTGGGCTTCTGTCACAGCGAACAACGTGCCGAATCAGAAGAACCGCACCTATGCGCACACACCTTACATGTTCAGCAATGGCGAGCGAGGTGGCCCCATGGCGACATATCTGGTGACCGCCAACGCCAGGAAGAACTTCAAGCTCTGGACAGGGACATCAGTCAAGCGGGTTATCCGTTCCGGCGGTCACATCACCGGCATTGAAGTCGAGCCATTCCTCAGCGGCGGCTATGCTGGTGTCGTCAACATCACGAGCATCACAGGTCGCGTTATCCTGTCCGCAGGCACGTTCGGCAGTGCGAAGCTGCTCATGAGAAGCGGCATCGGCCCTGCCGACCAGCTCGCCGTGGTGCAGGAGTCAGTCGACGGCCCGACCATGGTTGGCAACCAGTCGTGGATCAACCTCCCCGTCGGCTACAACCTCGAGGACCACACCAACACGGACACCGTCGTCGAGCACCCGAACGTGACGTTTTATGACTTCTACGAAGCGTTTGACACGCCGATCGCGAGCGACAAGGACTCGTACCTCAACAAGCGATCAGGCATCCTGGCCCAGGCGGCACCAAACATCGGCCCCATGTTCTGGGACGAGATCGTCGGCGCCGACGGCATCACGCGGCAGCTGCAGTGGACGGCGCGCGTGGAGGGCAGCGACGGCACGCCCAACGGCAAGGCCATGACCATGTCTCAGTACCTGGGCCGGGGCGCGGTGTCGAGGGGCCGGACGACCATCACGTCGGGGCTGAGCATGGTGGTGTCGACGTTGCCGTACCTGAACGACAAGAACGACGTGGCCGCCGTGATCCAGGGCATCAAGAACCTGCAGGCGGCGCTCAAGTCCGTCTCCAACCTGACGTGGACGTACCCGGACCCTAGCACCAGCGTCGAGGACTTTGTCAACAACATGGTCGTGTCGTACAGCAACCGGCGGTCGAACCACTGGATCGGCAGCGCCAAGCTCGGGACTGACGACGGCCGGAACGGCGGCACGGCCGTCGTCGACGTCAACACCAAGGTCTACGGCACCGACAACCTCTTTGTCGTGGACGCGAGTATCTTCCCGGGCCACGTCACCACCAACCCGTCCGCGTACATCGTGACGGCGGCGGAGAAGGCATCGGAGAAGA
Organism: Diaporthe amygdali; assembly: GCF_026229845.1. Classification (NCBI taxonomy): domain Eukaryota; kingdom Fungi; phylum Ascomycota; class Sordariomycetes; order Diaporthales; family Diaporthaceae; genus Diaporthe; species Diaporthe amygdali. The sequence continues at coordinate 200,226 of NW_026517052.1, read as the reverse complement.
TCATTGCCCTGGCCGCGAACAAGGCACAGGCCAGGTACGCGCAGTGCGGTGGGCAGCAGTGGACGGGCAGCTTTACCTGCGCGGCACCATACACCTGCCAGTGGCAGAATGCTTATTACTCCCAGGTACGTGTCACCTCTCAAAAATCCCTTCCTCGAACTTCAATAGTTGAGCTAACAATTGGACCATAGTGCCTTTGAGACTGAACTGGGGTAAAGCAAGATATCGTGGCCTTTGTTGCGTTCTATCTGTATATATTCATCACCAGAATACATAACTTCGCGTACATACTTTCTAGATACACCCTGAACTCCCAGTTCCCTACATGATTCTCGCTGAACGTGTTTCGTTCTTATGATGGCCCTAAGCCTTCGATTTACTGACGAGATTCGAACCTCTCCTGACCGCGCAGTTCAACCAAGGTATACCATGGAAATCATAGACTTCTGCCAAGGTTACACGTTATTTCTTTCCTTGTTTGGCTCTGTCTGCATATATGTTTAGTAATATGTCAGTGAAAAATATTGGTGACTATTACGGGATGGATCTCAGAGCAGTCATATTACTGTTGTCCTCTAGAATTGGCTGTAGACCTTGTAACTTGCCGTAGCAGCCAATCACATTACACGCTGCCTCAGTTCCCACAGACGAGACCCATCGCGTCCTCATGGAGATCTGACAATGACCATACCATCCTGTGCAGTTTCGGCAGACCGCGGGCCCTCATATTATTTGATCAATGCTATACACTCCTTTTTGGATTTCAGGCGGGCAACACAGGCTCAGGAGCCTGTTGCTCCCAGACCTGTCGGCTCTTTCGCGCCGGACCAGGCCAAAAGGCAGCACCAAAAAAGCTTAGCCTGGGTAGAGCAAGACTTGTGCCATATACATCACCATCATTTGTTCGTAACCATTTGTGTTGTGGTTCTCCCCTGTGAAGAGCTCACTGTGGCGGACAAGATTACGTAGAACTCTGGCACCAGAAGACAAAGACCTCTCGAGCTGCTGTGGAGGCCAACTGAAAATGACACGGTCCACAAATTATACAGTAAGATGACACACAGTGGCAAAGAAATAATTACTATCCAGCCCAAGTTTGGAGTAACGAAGTGTATGCACCGCACTTCTCGCGGAAATACTAAGCAGGTATAGAAGAACATCAATCCCTAAGCCCCCAAACGCCGTCTGCAAAGCATCCTTGCTGAACCATCCTATAAACTCTGGCGTCTTTTCTTGTTGTGACCATTGGGAAGGATATACATTTCAACTACCTAGGATGGTCTTCCTGGGAAGGGAACTGAGGGCAAAGTGCCCAGAATATCGGACTGATGCGAGCCCTCATGTATCTCTAATGCTATGCCTCACTTCTCGTCCTCCGGCTCCGTATCTGTATTAGTCGCGCTTGTGTCGTCCTCCTCTTCCTCCGTACCGCTCTCCTCATCAGAGTCGTCATCTTCAGGCTTCTTCTTCCGAGGTGGCGGTGGTGCGCCGCCCTTGGCCGCGTTCATTATGCCAGCGAGAGAATCTATTCACTTTGTTAGATGTCGTATTTTCAAATGGACACACTGGGTTTCCCCAGATGGGGAAGACTTACCCTCTTCCGGCTCACTGATATCGTCCTCAGCCGCCATGGCCGCAGCCTTGCTCGCCTCTTCCACTACGAGAGTCACCTCCATCTTGGTGTCAAAGCCCACGTAGCTATCACATACCACGTGCATGACGAACGTGTAGTGACCCGCCTGTGGTGGCGCTGCAAACTGTGCCTTGAGAGTGACCATGTTGAACGTGGGCGTCTTTCCGTCCTCCTCGAATACGGGAGCGTCAAATTGCGTGAAAGTGAAGGGAGGCACCGCCATCTTCCCTTGCTTCGAGTCTGAGAGGAAGACATGCCACCGAGGAGAGTGCTCGCGACCAAAGTACGGTGAGAATGCCAGAGATGGCAGAATTGGCTTGTCCTCACCTGCAACAGGCACTGGTTTTCCGTCGGCTCCCTTGATGGTCCTCTTCTTCTTCCCAAGAATAGCATCCAGGTCATCTTCCGCCGGGTCGACATCGATAAGATCAAGCTCATTAACCTCGGGAACATTCTCAGAGCCGGGAGGGATGATGCGGCCCTTCACAACCAGGGTGACAAGAGAAGATGGAATGATGAAGCGCTCGCCGGTGACCTTGAAGAAAGCCTTTGCGACACGTAGATAGGGTAGTTGCTTGGCGACGCCGACTGCAGACTTGTATTGCTCCTCTGTGAGAAGGCCCTTGCCCACCGAAAGTTCTCTTCGCTTCGAATCTGGTTGGTCCATGAACTTTTGCAGGGTTGTAGGCACCTTCGAGTCGCCATCCACGGCCTTGGCGACAGCGGGCGTGAAATAAGGCAGTTGCAGGAGAGGAGAGGCCACAGGCGACAGGGCTTGGATGAGCCGTTGGCTTGCGTGGAAGGAGGCAAGAATTGGGGCAGTGAATCCGAATGCTATCGCGATCGCCGTGTATGACTTGACGAGCGACTCGGCAATGGGCGCAACCTCAAACTTTTGCTTCTCCAAAGTAGCGTCATCCAACTCGATGCGGCCCAGGAAAGCCCACAGCAGTGCCAACGTCTTCCGCCGTACTCCATTGTCAAGGTCCTCCAGCGTCTCCTTCTCCTTGGGTGAGAGGCCGGCCGCAGAGATTTGTCCTTCGCCTGAGGCCAGGATGCGCGATTCAATCTTCGAGAGTCCAGTGTCGGCCTTGTCCCCCTTGAGAACAGTAGTGAATTCCTTTCCAGTGCTCAGCGCAGTGATGACGCCACCAACGTCGACGTCGTTCTTGTACTCCTTGAACAGGCTGTTGGCGCTCTCCATGAGGATACCCTCCTTGGATCGCCGTTGAGTGCCGTACCACCAGGATCCAACGTAGTAAGGAAGCATGACGCCGAACAGTAAGAAGTAGACCAACACGACATACTTGCCGTTGCCTTCCGTCACCATCAGCTTTGGCAGGGCAATACCGATGCTCATGCTCTGCCTTCCGTCCGGGTGGCCATACTGGATATAGTTGTTGCGCACCTCCTCGTCCGTCAGCGCCTGGTATGCCTTGGAGATTTCGACGTAAGCATCGTTCAGTGACTCAATTGTCTCGTTCTTGGCCGGGTCGGGCTTGATCTTGTCGGGGTGGAACTTCAGGGACAGTTTCTTGTAGGTGGACTTGATCATTTTCTCGGTAGCGGACTATAGACGTGGTTAGTTGTCATGGGGGACCCTAAAGGAGCAAATTCATGCCGAGCCAATGCTCACCTCAGAGATTCCCAGAATATCATACGGATTCCAAACTCTCTGCACTGCAGGCGTTTCGACAAAGTGGATGAGGTACAAGGTGTACGCCATTACGGCCCACCCCAAAAGCACAAATACCGTCAGGCCCACGCGCCTGCTTTGCCTCCGATCCTTGGCCCGCTGTGCAGCGACGAGGTCGGCATGTTTGGGCTTGTAGTCTGTTTGGACCCTGGGGAACAGCTTCGAAGGATCATTTATAGATCCCTTGAGGAGAAAATATGTGGCTGGAACAGTTGTGATGGCCGTGACCGTGAACGCAAAGAACGGCCAGAGGGACCCATTTTCGTCGTAACTGTAATCTGAACTCATCGCGACGTCGAGGGCATGTGGTTAAAGAGCTGGTTTTGCGCCGGTGAGGTGAGGACGAAACGAGAGTTCGCGAAAGAGGTCCGGAGCGGCTGGTGGACAGCGGCGGGGGGATGAAAGGAATGGAGTTGTGAACGGCACAAGAAAGACACCACAGACTGGTGAAAGGAACAGACGTAAGATAACAGGTGAAAGGAAAGCGACACGGCGTCTGCGGCCTGATGTGTTGTCGCTGATGAGTGTGGACGAGGTGTAGTAAGAGGGCGGGAGTTCGATGTGAAGCTTGCGAGCGACGAGGAAATGGTGTCCTACAAAAAGAGAGCAGGGATGTTGGCAGTGATGCCGCTTAGAGGCCGCGCTAAAATGCTAAGGCCACCTTGTGCAAAGCGGACCTTTGGCTCAGCTCTGGGGGCAAACAAAGTAGCCCCACCGACTCAAGGAACCCTGACTATATAGTCTAATATGACCCAACTTATAATTTTGATCCAATAAGTAGATATGTATGTTCGAGAATATTCATCGAGAAAGCCATACCCAGACCAAGCTAGGATGGGGATTTTATCCCACCACCACTATTATTTCAACCCATGATTATATTCTAGATTATCAATCACGGAAACCCATGCCTGACCAAGCTAAGGGAAGGTCATCCCAATGTCACGACTCCATGCGCCCGTGGCAGTTTGTCCCACTGTCAAGACTCGATGTGCACACATCAGGTTACCCCGCGGAGCTGCACAAGCGTTTGAACACGATCCGGCATTGCGCCTAGCGAGAACTACCTTGTCTATCTGTATATAGTTTGTCCGTACACACATAGTAAAACAGGTTCATGATTAGATGGGGGCGTTATGGCACAAGGCATGTGTTCGCCTTTATCCATCAGTCCCTCCCACTCCTTTTTCCAACGCCCGGGCACCGTGAGCGATGCGCAAATGGAATTAGCAAGGCCATCTATCCCAGGTTCCGACCCACTGTGCTCAGATTTGTCCGGCAACATGCCTTGGTCTTCGTCTCTCTATCGTCGTGTGAAAATCCCTGTCGTCATAATGCACATGTATGCCATGCCCGCGACTACCACCAGCAATCCCACAACCTGCAGAGGAAGAAGAACGATGGCCGCAAGGAACACGACACCAACCTGGCGCATCTGTTCCAGTCGCTTGTCATGTGCAGCAGCAGAGGCCTCGGCTTCGGCCTGCCACCATGATGCCTTTTCATACCCACTATCCGGCCCTGCCTGCGTGTCGTCCTCGGAGTAGTCTCCATTGCTCAAAGACTCGTTTTCGTCGTCTTCCTCGTCCGATTGTCAGGAGAACTGGAATCCGCCAGGGAAACCACGTGCTCGGCCGCCGCTGCCGCCGTTGGCGAAGTGGAAGCCGCCGCCTCCAGGGAACCCGCCACCCCCGAAGCCTCCGCCGCCACCACCAAAGCCACCTTGCTGGCCCATCATGCTGAAGAGAATGTCCGGGTCGATGCCCATACCGCCGGCGCCGCCACCGCCGCCGAACATATCGGACATGTCCAGGTCGTCACCAGCATCGTACCGAGCTCGCTTTCTGCAGCACTGTTAGCATCAAGTAACCAGCATCGAAGGGTTCCTGTTAATGACTTACTGAGGATCGCTCAAGGTCTCATAGGCTTCGCTGATGTCCTTGAACTTCGCCTCTGCCTCTTCATTGCCTGGGTTCTTGTCTGGGTGGTACTGAATGGCCAGCTTTCGGTAGGCCTTCTTGATTTGGTTGTCGTCAGCATCCTTGGACACACCCAGAATCTTGTAATGATCCTTGCGTTGGCTCTTCTTGAGTTCGATCTCGGCCTTCCGTGCCTCCTTCTGAATGGAAGGGTCTGAGGGATCAGCCTCTGCAAGGGCCTTCCATTCCCGCACCGCGTCCTCCCATTTCTCAGCGCCACCCAAAGCATTTGCTTTGGTCTTACGGGCTTTGGTGTAGCTAGGATCCAGACTCAGAGCCTTGTCACAGTCTGCGATTGCGTCGTCGTACTTCTTGAGCTGCTGGTAACACAGGGCGCGGTTCTGCAGGATTTTGGCGTTGGTCGCCTTGTTCGCAGGGTCCACCTCAAGAGCCATGGTGTACTTGTCAATCGCGGCTTGCCATTGACGACCCTTGTACGCAGCGTTTCCATCCTCTTTCGCCTTGTGCAGATTCCTGACGATCTTGAGCCATTTGATGGCGTCTCGGAAGTCAGGATCGCAGCTGATGGCCATTTGGAGGACTTTGATAGCCTTGTCATTGTCTCCTTGCCCGTACAGCCCACGAGCTCGCAGAACTAGGGCCTCGGGATCTTGGCTGTTGTTCCTCAGCAAGTTAGTAGCAACATTCTGAGCCTCCCCGAGTGAGTTGACACCGCCCATCTTAAGGTAAGCTTCTCCTCGCATCAGCTGCCACTTGCGCGGCTTCCGAGCCCCAGGGCCCAGCAGCCTCTCGGCCATGTCAAGGGCATGGAGTACTAAAGACGGACCCTTGCCCTCTTCTAACCCTTGCTGGGCGGATTGTATATATTGCAGCATCTCCTTTGCCTGCGCCATGTCCTTAGCAGACGGGGGTGGCCGGATGCGCTGGAAGGTAACCATTGCTTCGTCTGGTTGTCCCAAGTTGGTATAGATTCGGGCTAGACGGAGCAAGATCTTGGGGTTGTTGAAGTCCAGGTCAACAGCTCGCTTGCAGTCCTCAAGAGCGGATTCATATCTGCTGTCAGCCATGTACGCGGCAGCCCGATTGCCCAGGTACGTTGGTGAGTCCGGTTGCAGTTCCACGGCTGGATTTTAATTCTTTGTTAGTACACTGAGGCGTCTCAAAATACCCGGAGATGATCCAACGAACCTTTGGAGTACTCCTCAATGGCCCGCCTGTAGTTCCTCTCCTTGAAAAACTTGTTGCCCAAGTTCTTGAAAACTTCAGCCTCATCCGCCGGGGTGGGCGGGGGGCTGTTGGGATCGGTCGTGTGCGGGGGAGGAGCAGGTGCATCCTCTTTCTTGGGAGAAGACGACCCATTGGTAGCAGGAGGAGTCTGCTCGCCGCTCTGCTCGGCTGCAGGCGGTGATTCTTGCCGTGGAGGAGAGGACGGGGTCGGGGCGCTACTAGGAGGATCAATGTCCATCCTGTCGACCGACTCGCGTGCACTCATGGCTGACAGCCTCGAGAGCCTCTTGATCTCCTCTGGTGGGAGATTGAGAGGATGTGTGTTGGTGTCGGCCTTCTTCTTCCGGTTTAAAGAAGAGGACTTGCCCAGGTCGGACGAGGCTCTGGAAAAGTGCCGGGAACTGCTGGGGCGGTGTTTCGCCTCGCCGGAGGGACTGGTAGGCGTCGCCGGCGAAGCGGGTCGGGCGGACCTTTTGGTGGGCGACGACGATGCGGACTTGGAGGGTGACTTTGTGGGCGAGGATGAGTCGGAATGGAAGTAATCTGCGTCCAGGACGTGGTCGTCGTGGTCGTCAGGGTGGGGTTTCTTGGTTGACTTCTTCCCGAAGAACTTCATTGAATGAGCCAAGCAGGAAAGATAAGCCGAGCTCTATGACTTTTTTCTGGCTGACGGCTCCCTAGTTCCTGGTCCTGCGTACTGGGACAGTACTAGTGCAGGTCACAGCGGCGAGGGAAAAAAAAAGTTCTGGATTGGGGTGTCCCGTCCTGTCCTGTCCTGCCGCTGCCGCAAGAGACTATGCCCACAATGCGATTTGCAAGGTCAAGCTGGGTAACCTAGACTTCCGAATGTTGCATAAACAGATATCGGGTGTCCCGACGAAACGTGGGGCTTTCCTTCTTGTTGTCCTCTGGCTGGCCGCCTTGGATGGTGGGCTTGCTGCAGTGGAGTAGCAGCTCCAGTCGTTTATTTTGGATACTGTCGCTCAGGTATGTGCTGTTGCGCGCACAAGTGTGGCAGACAAGACAGCGTTTGCAGCGAGTAGTATTTTCAAGAAGTATGCGTGTATGAGAGTGTGGTTGGAGGGGGAGATTGCAGATTTCGGATTGCACGGCGCTGAACTCTATCGAGGACAAGCAGGGCGCAATCAACTCTGAAGCTGTCTGCCTTCTCTCTTGTCTCTGCTCTAGCTGTGTGGGAACTCGCAATACTAGCCGAGCGTTTATGCAGGTACCTGGGGACTTGGTCGAAGAGGACGGTTCGAGGCGTATCTGTAGGTAGGAAGAGTCGAGGCTCAAAGGCAAGAGTTTTGGCGCAGAGGACGAGGACCGTACAGGAGGAGGCAGAGCATGAATATGAGAGGGTTGTAGGTTTGTGTGAAAGATTTGGACAGGGCTGCCGGGAGATTTATCAGCTTTCTTGCATGTCAACGAACCGAATACAGCTGGCCTTGTGCCTTGCAGTGGAGGAGGGCCAGAAGACGAGACAAGAAGGTCGAGGGCCTCGGGATCGATGAACCAGCCCAGCCCAGTACAGACACAGCACAGTACAGCACAGCAGAGCAGCAGCAGCACACACCAGCAACACAGTCTCGACACGCGCCCCTCTGCCTAACAGCAAGAGCAGGTAGGTACGTTATACGGTATGGTGCTCCGGCCCCTGGCAGAGACAGGCAGCATCCATTGGCCTCTTGACCGCATCCTGCATTCTACGGTTCATATGCCGCCCAATTGAACCAAGTGTGCCCCCTCTGCAGGGCCTCCGCAACCATTCAGGACAGGTCAACACACGTCAATCGCCGGCCGTTCAACCACCTGGATTTCCAGCCGCGCCCAATCGCCGTACATGTCAACAGACACGGACCCGCTATTTGGGGGGAATTTGCCGTTGCTGTAGATATACAAGGGGGCCAGACATGCTCAGACCCGATGCGCCCAGCGCGAGGCCAGAGACAAGCGATCCATCAATCTCCTCTCTCTCTCGCGTGGTGGTCACATCTCCCATCTCCCAAACCCTTGCAAACGGCCGTCCAATATCGCAACCGCGGGCTGGGGAGGCGGGAACAGCCCGTCCGGCACAGGCACCCGAGTCGCAGGGTGGGTGGGGGAGATGGAGGGCCCTGGAGGACCCTGGAACAGAGTGACAGCTGCGTATCCGCATACGACGTACGGGAAATCACCCTAACCGAGGTATCGCCATAAGCGTAACATTGCCTCACGTCACCGGTTGATGGATTCTCGAACCTTCGATGCTGCCGCCGGTCCATGCGAAAACCAGTGGCTGGCTTTCTGCCGGCTCACTTGGGGCCACCCACTGCTCGTAATTTCTACCTGTCAGCAAGGACTAGGCTGGCTCCGACTTGCGGATGCTCCAGGTCGCCGTCCTTATCACACCGTTGATTTATTATTGCTGGCTAAGGTGTAATTAAAAGCTGCGGTGCGATGACGCAACGTCGCCGTTTTCTCCATCCTGCATCAGAGATCATCACTAACGTGGTGCTTGGCAACGTTCAACGCCTTCATGTACACCCTGTGATTATCGCAATTGAGCGACTATTGCCGTCCGAAACGTTATAGATACATCTTCTTAGGCAGATAGCTCATGTCGCGGGTCGTGATAATATGCACCTGCCGCCCGTTCTCAACAGAGGGATCCAGTAGGTCTCCCCTATATGATCGCTACGATGACAGGCGAAAGTTGCCCAAGTCCCCATAAGCCGTGCATCATCAATCATCACACATTATCACTCCTGGGCCTCCTCTTCCTCAGCCGCTCCAGCATTCCCATGTCCTCCACTGGCGATGGAGTTTACAAAGTCCTGGTACCGGAATACTTCTCCCCTCTTCCCAAAGCCTCCTGCCCCTCCACCTTTCACCTTGCCGCCGAACGCTCTCTTTCCAGAGAACCCGCTCAGGACCTGGTCGACTTCCGCGGCCGTCAGTGGCCTTTCTCCTGCCTCCGGTGCGGTATGTAGCAGCGCGTCGCGGAGCTCTGCCAGGTCTATCTGGCCGCTGTCATCATCGTCGAAGGCGGAAAACGCTGAGACAAGCTCGGCGCTGGGAGAAAGGGGTGCAAGGCTGCTAGCCACGTTGTTGAGGAAAGTTGCAAGCGTGATGGTCTGTGGACCGGAAGGGGGAAAGAAGCGGGACACGTCTGTCGCGCTCGACGGGAGGCCTGTGCAGCCGTGTATCCACTCGTCAGTACATCATAATATAGTGTAGCCTTTTCCTTGTGAGCCTTGTGGGTGTTGCTGGTGGACTTACCAAGCTGGTTCAACATATCGGCGACGTCCTCCCTGTTCACGGCGCCGTCACTGTCTCGGTCCAGAATCTGGAAGCCTTCCCTCAAAGTGCGCACCTGTGCAGGTTGCAATTTGGACAAAGCATTGCCATGGCCAGTGATGGATGTAGAAGATGCAGTCGTGACCGGCGCTGGCCGCTGTGCACGCGATGCACGCGGTGATCCAAACATCTCCGGTGATGACTGCTGTGAGGGCGCCTGTCCTCTCGGTGTAAGACTTTCTGTGGTTCCTGTCGGAGTCGACGCGGCGAATCTCGAAGAGCCGTTTAGTTGGCCTGCTTTGGTCGGTGATGCTGACGGTGTTGACTGGCGTAGTGGCGATGGCGACCCAGGAGATTCGGGCCGTCGAAAGGGAGAGCTACGGGGAGAATTGAAGCCTCCGCCCAAAGAGGAAGACTTGAGATGCCCAGCCGGTAGTGCCTAGCCATGCTGTGAGTATACTGTACACACGGGAAAGCCCAAGTGGAGAAGACTCCGTCATGGTCTGCACGCACCATGATGCGGAGCACTGCAGGTAGTGCCGTTGCTGGGTCTGGCGTTGGGTATCGATAACAATCAACAACGTCGGCGTGCGACTCCAGATAGCGATCAGGGAATCAATTGTGGACCAAAACCTGAAAATCCGAGCCCCGTGTTATATTGTCTGGCGATGGCGTCGAAAGAAGTCAATGTGAGCTTGATCGTTCGTTATGCTGTTCGGAAGCAGCATCAGTTGGTGATCACGCCTGGACTCGGAAGCCTAGATGATGGAATCGCCCCAGGCGGCTCAACGCGAAAAAGACAGTCAACAAACTCACCCAGCAACGGCGGGGCTAGCAAGCGCCTCAAGAGCAGGGTATCCCTGTCTGCTGATGGAGATCTCGGGGCAGGGCGTGCAGCGTCTGCAGCGTCTGCAGCGCCCTCCCACACCTCGGCGCAGGATTGGCCCTTCCAAATGCCTCTTCCCTCGGGAGCTGTCTCAAAGAGAACCCGCACGGATCGCTATCCAGACAATGCACTGCCCGACAGGGGCGGTAGGCGTGGAGGCGCTGCCCGGAATGGAAAGGCTTGTTTTGGGGGCCGCTGGATTTATCACCGGAACGGGCAGCTCTTGCAAGACCTACCTGACAGTCATCCCCAACCCCTGTCAGGGGGAAGGACGCCTCGATAGGGGTCCATCAAGCCATCAACGTTCCATCCCCCTGCGAAAGAGAGAAAGAGAGAGAGCGGGGAGAGACAGAGAGCAAGATAAAGAGCGGGTTTTGAAACACAAGGGAAAGCGCCTCCAAATGTGAATGCGCTGAATTGCATCCACATTTAATACCTGTACTGTTGGTTTAAAGACCTGTTTGTGTATGGACTCCTTGGAGTGGGTGAGAGGTACCCAGTGCAGCCAGGTAGGTGTGGTCTCTACCTTGGGTCGCTGTGCTGTGTACAATCAGGAGGAGGAGGTGTGTGGGAATCAGAATCCTCCCAAACCATCTTTTCCTCCCACTTTCCCATCCATCTACTTCTCTCCCGTTATCCGGTTCCTCTAGTAGTCTGCCCTCCTTCTGCTGTAGCAGATCATGTCTCAGTCCGTCCATTCCCTACGCATTGACTCGGCTTGACTTAAAAGGCGAGGCCAGTGCTTGCCCATGCCACGCCGTGCCATACAGCAGTAGTCTACCGACCGGCCTGCACCACCCACCTACCTACCCACCTATCACCACCTCTTTCATCGCAGCCCAATCCGGACCCTGGCTCAACGACTTTGATGTCAACGTCCGGGCCTCATCTTAACTCTAACCAGTGCTCACGGCCTCCATTGTCCAATTGCGTCGGCTCCTCATCCCGTGCGACTCAACTGATCGAAGATCGTCTGAACCCCTCCTGAGGAAGCCATCAACCGACCACAAGACCCCCCCTTTCCTGCCCTTCCTTTCTCGACACCGAATCGCATTCCACGACACATCCGGCAAGCCCCAAATTACCTGGGCAGAATCACAGTATTGCACTTTGGACCGAAACCCGGCGTCCGTGCCGTCCATCTGAAGGGCGTAACGGCGGTACATGACCAGGCCTCTTTTGTCCTCCGAAACACTTTCGGTTACGTTCCGCCAACGTTGTTGCGCAAACCTCCTGCTGTGCGACTCCAACCATATAGCCTTTCCTGTCAAGCCAGCAACACCTCGGGATGCGCATTGCTGGCGCGGTAACCCAAGATCCACTGGCGCCCTCATTCCGAACACATCAGAATACTTTACCCATTCAGCCTGCTGTTTCCGACGCTTCACGGAACCATAAGACGAAACGAAACGACGTCGGCAGTGTAAACCCTCGTGCCAACCGAACTCCACGGCTACGCCGCCAAACTCTGTATTCACAGCCGTTGACACCTTCAACCTAGCTCGGGCACTCACCTCAACATCATCAGGCTACGCCCATGACCGAACGTCCCTACATCAGCCTCGACGGTACTTCGAATACGCGCAACGCCGATTGACCAGGCGCGGGCGGCTGTCACCAAGTCAGGGATCATGGCATCGGCGCAAACAGCACTGCCTTACCAAACGCAGAAGTCAGGCCTCAATAATGGAAGCTCATCGACGGCTGTGCACACGCGAAGAACATCATTATCATCGTTTCCGCCATCGTCGCGTTCCGAGTCGCAGATGTCACATCACTCGAGGCCATCGCGGTCGCCAATCCCCCCAGGGCCTGGCGCCGGAGGCGTGGTTTCAGAGACGGATCGCACCTCGAACCCCAGCTCCAAGTCCAAGACACCATCCACAGGCACCGGTGTGTCGTCTCAGCACTCGTCACTTTCCGGCAACGGCGTCATTCCTATGCCGCGCTACAACTCTGACGCACATCCCAAGCAGAGAATGAAATCCCAATACCCGCGGGGCTCCAGCGAGAACCATGTCGAGTATATATTGGTCGCTTCTTTCGATATAGATAGGGGGCCGATCATGGAGCATCAGTATCCTATGGCTATCACTGGTGACGAACACATGCTGGCAGAGCTGATGTTACCGGATGGCGCCCACATGCGGAACCAGGACTGGACGATATTTTTCCTCCACAAGGACACAAGCCAGGAAGAGGAAGATGAGGAGAGAGAAGCGCGAAGACGGAGAAGGAGAAGGAGAAGAAACAAGGCCGCGGGCATAATTGACGAGGAAACAGACGAGGATGATAATGAAGCTGAGGCAGAAGCAGAGGACGACGACGACGACGACGAATTCGATGATGACGACTCTACCGATAGTGAGCCTGAAGGCGGTGAGGGCCCACCCCTGGTCTACGTACTGAATTTGGTGAACACGAAACAAGACAAATCCGTGAAGAGAGGAGCTATAGTGAAGGCGATGGCCATCTGCACAAGGCATCCTTTCTTGCATATATACAAGGTTCGTCATGCTCTACCCATACAGAAACAGCAGAAACTGACCCATAATCATCGCAGCCGCTATTACTGTTAGCTCTGGAGGAATATTTCAAATCCCCGGTGCCCGAAACTCTGGCCATGCTTTATGACTCTGTTAACGCGATGGACTTGTCGTTGATGCCCAAACTCAGCTTCCTCGAAAGGCAACTACTACAGTCAAGTGAGAACAAGGACCTCTTCGTCGAGAAATTCGAACGTATGGTTCAACAGCGGATCGAGCATGATCGGGAAGGAGACAGCTCAGACCAACCTGTTGACCCTGGCCACGAGCGACCTAAACGGCCGGAGATACAGCGAGCCGGGACCAAAGCTTTCCTCGAGGGGAAGGCCATGTACTCCGTGCCCAGGGATACTCACGAGTTTGAAAGCAAGGTCATGTACAAAGGCATCCCCATTCCGATCAAGGTGCCGGTAGCCGTCATGCCCGAGTCCGTGGGTGACTTCTCTCTGATCAAGTTGATCCAAAACTTCTCTGATCCCCATGGGAAATCACCACAACCATTTCTGCCACATGCGCATCTCACCACGAACGGACCTACCACACATCCAATTATCGTCCTGGCCAATGCCCTTTTGACGCAGAAGAGAATCATTTTCCTTGGCCACAACATGCCGTCAGGCGAAGTTGCCGAGGCCGTGCTGGCGGCCTGTGCCCTTGCCTCGGGTGGTATGCTGAGGGGTTTCACACGCCATGCATTCCCCTATACAGATCTGACGAAAATCGACGACCTTCTTAAGGTTCCTGGCTTTATCGCGGGTGTCACAAATCCAACATTCGAGCACCACCCGGAGTGGTGGGACCTCCTGTGCGATTTGCCAAAGGGTCGCATGACCATCAGCAGCAAGATCGAGCCTGCGGCAGCAACGGAGGGTATGGTGTACTTCCAACAGCAGAATCCTTCCTATGCAGGGCTCGTCAATATTTCCAGCTCCAACTCTTCCTCCAGCACGGACTTGACTGGAGATCAGGCGTTCATGACCGATGTTCTCAAGAGCATAGCCGCCCGCCACGGCGAGAGAGTTGTCAGGGCGAAGTGGAGGGACTGGGTCGTCAAATTTACCCGGGTCGCTGCTGCGTTTGAGGAGAGCGTTTATGGAGCGAGTGCACTGTACATTGGGGGTGACGAAGGCGCAGATGGCGGCGCGGTAATCGCGCCCAGTTCCGGCGCAAATGGCATCCTCAGTGGGCATGGGTACGTCTGGCCGGACGAGCCATCGAAGCACAAGGAGCTGGCGGGAAATGTTACGAGGATCGAGGGGTGGAGGAATACCAGGAGTTATTACAGTTACATCCAGGTGAGTTTCGAGATTGAGGGATGGATCTAGCCTTTCTGGGAGACTTGGGAAACGAAAATGCTGACATCGAATAGGACATGGCCAAGATGTACACCATCAAACCGCTCAAAGGGCTTGACTTACACCACCTCCACGACCGGCTACGGATGCAGCGCATGACACAATCGCAGACTCGCGAGATTTATCTTGGCTTCTCAAAGTACGTTCGCAGCTATGAAGAAATCTGTCTGCTGCTTTCTGTGGCGCCAGAGTCGCATGCAGGCCTGTTCTACCTTGCGTTGGGCCTGTTCCACAAGGAGAGGGATGTTCGAATCAAGGTCGCGGAGTTGCTGGACAGAATCGGCGAGCATGGAGCGGGCCAGCACTGGTGGAAGGGGATGAGCCGATTCGAAAAGCTGGCTTACATGCGAATCAAGAGGGAACTGGAAGTCGAATCGAGGGCAAAGACTGGCGGCGCCAGTCCGGTGGAGCAAAGGTTGAGTTAATGCTTGCTTGCGGATGTTGCCATGATACCCACTGTCGCTTGTGTGGCTCTCGTTACTTGCTTTTGTCATCATCATCACCACACCACCACACCACCACATCACATTACACGATCGATGGGGTCCGAAAAAAGTTGTCAGGTCCGTGGCTAGGACCTTGCGAATTGCATCTACTTGGGAGGCAGTGGCTTTTCTGAGATTTTGCGAGTATCGTATCTAGACCATCTCGGGTGTCTTTCGAACTTTGTCCATATTTCTGATTGTTTATGTATATATACCACGCTCGTTCCCAGCGTTGCATCTCACATAACCTGATTTTATTGCCGCTAGGCATCCAGATATCATGCATTCTCTGACCTGATTCACTGACTTCCCCGGATAACCCATCCCAAATTCCTACGCAAGCCCGAACAACCGACCTATCTCTACGCACCCAAGAACTTAGCCGCATGAGCAACGTGCTCGTCACTGAAGCTCGCCATGAAGAAGTACGAGTGGTCGTAGCCGTCCTGGTACCGCAGCGTCAGGCCGCCGAGGCCGGCGTCCTTGACGGCCTTCTCGAGGTTCTCGGGCAGCAGCTGCTTCTGCTTGTAGAAGTTGTCGCCGGTGCCGACGTCGACGAGCATGTTGAGCGGGGCCTTGGCGTCCCACTTCTTGACGAGCTCGGTGGCGTCGTGCCTCGCCCACTCGGCCTTGCTGTCGGCGCCCAGGTAGCCCGAGAACGCCTTCTGGCCCCAGGGGCACTCGGTCGGGTTCGCGATGGGCGCGAACGCCGACACGGACCTGTACTTGCCCGGGTTCTTGAGGTACAGCGTCAGGGCGCCGTGGCCGCCCATCGAGTGGCCGGCGATGGAGACGCGGGACGCGTCCAGGCGCGGGCCGAACTCGTCGCTGCCGAAGAGCGCGTCGGGGAGCTCCTTGGTCAGGTACGTCTCCATGCGGTAGTTCTTGTCGAAGGGCGCCTGCGTGGCGTCGATGTAGAAGGACGCCGCCTCGCCAAAGTCCCACGAGTCCTTCTCGCCCGGCAGGTCCAGCCCGCGCGGCGACGTGTCAGGGTACAGCACCGCGATGCCGTGCTGGCTGGCGCCGTGCTGGAAGAAGCCCTTCTCGGTGCAGTTGTCCGGCGTGCAGGTCAGGCCCGACAGCCAGATCAGCACGGGCACCTTCTTGTTCTGCTTGACGGCGGCGGGCGGCAGGTAGAGGTTGAGGTTCATGGGCGTGCCGGTGGTGGTGGACTTGTGCGAGAGCTTGAGCAGGGTGCCCCCGAAGGAGGCGATTGTGGCTTTTGTCTCGAATGCCATCTTGGTGCTGTTGTTTGTGGCTGTTGAGGATGATGCAGTGAAGTGTCGTGCGAGCTGTGAGAGTCTAGAGGCAAAAGTTGACGATGTCGGGGAATGCTGGACGTTTAGATATCTCATTAGACTTGGATTGCGATTACGAGATGAGGTTGGCTTGATTATATTGGTATCATGAACGGCCAGACGCTCCAAAACCACTACTTATCTGAGTGGCCCCATGGGTTTTATTTTCCCCTCCCCTCATGTCTCCTCTAGCCAAGCCAAGCAGGACTCCTCTTCGCCGAAGATTACCATTTGGCTCCAAAAATGCGCCTCCACGATGCCGAACAAACTCCATGATGCGCCCCCCAACCCGAGAACCTTGGGCCCCAAAAGACAGCTCCTCTACCCCGCCATTCCATGACAGGACAGTGCACCAGCCCCACCTTTGCTTGTGAAATCGAGACGTCATGCGCGACAAGGGGGAGCTAGCTCTGCCTCTTATCCCTGCGCCCTGTTGCATGTGCTACCCCTGCTCAAAGATAGGTACCCGTGCCGCTACGGGCCAGGTGCCGGCAGAATCCCAAAAGCCTTCCCCATTCCACCGACAAGTCTCGAGTCCATCCAAGCGCGACTGGCTCATGAGGAAGCTCTACCGGCATTGCACTCAAACGACGAGATGAGATGGTCCCATCCGCTCAGCGCAGTCAGGTTGAACTTCTCGGGGGTGTCGTACGAGATCGCGCCGGGCGAGCAACCCGTGGGCGACGTGCAGATTCCGCCGCATGCCATCAGGTAAGGGAAGCAGTGGAAGTCGTCGTCGTCGGGCGCAAACGTCGCCGCGTTGTTGGAGAACTGGCTGGTCATGTTGTGGCAGCTATCGAGCTCGTAGACCTGGTAGGAGCAGTCGCCAGTCGCGTTGGCGCCGTTGCAGATGAGGACCTGAGCCGCGAAGGCAACGTCAGTTAGGCCTGCATTGGTACATCATAGATGCTCTGCCATCAAGAGCCGGAGGTTTACCTACACCACCCATCTGCCGCTTCTCGACCGGCTTGGCCGCCGATATGGCCGCGATGGTGAGGATAATGAGGCAAGCAAAGAACTTCATCCTCACTGTTGGCTAAGAATTTGGTCTTGGAGAGAAGTGCTGATGCTGTTGACTACTGAAATGTAGAATGAAGGAGACGAAGACAGTTTATAACTGCTAGAGTGAGGGCAGAAGAAGATTTGGGTTTCTGTGCGCTGTGTTTGAGACCGCAGTTCTGGAAACCAAGGACAACAACGTCGGTTTTAAACCATGCTCAACCCCAAACTCACGTTTCTTTTTTCACTGCATCACACTGAGTGAATGAGTGACCGAGAGCAGTGACTGTCTGACGATCCCAACTCTACGCAAAACCCCGTCCGTGGGTTCCGCAGTCACCGGACAAGGTGGAACGATTGCCAAATCGGAATGAGCGGGCATCTTCCCAAAGCTTAAAGAAAGACGTAATATACAGCTGTATAGTCTGATCTTTCTAGTACCCACTTGAGTTGTACCTCTCACGGCGACGATCACTTCATATGCTGAATCACCTTATTACGAAGGCTTCAAAAAGCTATGCGACTCATCAACGTTTGAAGAAATACCGATCGTGTGAGAGGCTATCGAGTCAGATTCTACCTAGTAGAAGTACAGGTATGTTTGCATCGCTCCCAGAAAACAACATAATGGTCGCTGTTAGCACTGCAATTACACGGAACCACAACCAGCCACCAGAGGAGCAAACCCGTGGAGACACTGGAGCAGGCAGACGTCATGAAGCAGCGGACGATCATGTCGCTTCCCTATTGAACGTGCCATGCATGCATGCATCCAGATTTGCTGACCGCCCCTGGATTATTACCCATTGGTTCGGCTCCGTGCTCACGGCATGCTAAGTGAAGAGTTCCTGATGGGTGAGCCACTCATGTTACTGTGCGACGGCCGTGAGTGACACCCAGACATTTATGTACAATGTCTGGCTGCAACCCGGAGCGACGTTAGCCTGAGCCTGGGTCTCGGTACGCATTCAGGGACACTGGCGCGGAAGTGGTGCTCGGTCAGATCCACCGAAAATGAATGCTATGTCTTTCTTAGACGACCTCTGCAATTGCCCCCGTCTGTATTGTCAGGGTGGTAGTTTGAGCCGGCCAGTGGGCTGACATCTAGAAATATATGACCTGCTCGCAATCCTGAGCCTGGGCGAGCCAGAACGTAGATCGTATTCTAGGGAGGGGATACATCACGTTGTACACTCGCGCGACTTGTCGGCAGAAAACATAGGCACAAGGGGTAGCCAATTATCTTGAAGGATATCTTGTATACAAACAAGTCTTTCTGAATCTAGGCATGAGCAAGTAGTAGTATAAGGCTTGGAGCCATTCCAGTGTCAACGCGCCGTCTAAGGATGCGTCTATCGCGGGTATCAAATGCCGCCGGCTTGTCTCTCGTCTTCAATTGTTAAGCCTCCTGCGGCAGTGCAAGTCTTGCACATGGAGAACAACGTGCTTGCACAATTCGAACGTTCTCATCGTTTGCTCATCTCCGAAGACCCTTCCTACTCCAGGCTGACTGCCTGGTTCTCCAGCTAGATGACACACTTCAGCAGCGATGTGGCACTGTCTGAGCTGGGGGTCGATGCGCATAATACGGGTTGATCCGCCGCTCATTGCTTCAAGTCAACCCCACTGGCCTTGACAGTTGACGCCGCGATGGGGGCCTCGTGGCCACGAGTCGTGTACGTGAGATTGATGATTTCCTTGAGCATCACTTCCCGAGTCTTGTTGCACAGCTCATCCACGTCCGCCGAAGTAAGACCTGCTGTAGGAATTGGGTCCAGAACTGCCGCTTTTGTTAGTCCTACCCATGCGCGCACATCCGAAGAGGGCCGAACTCACCTTTGCAAGGGATCTTGCCAGACCTGAAGACCATGTCCTTGATGTACAGCAAGTCGCTGTAGTTGGCCGCGACAACGGGCACGATGGGCACTTGGGCCTGGATGGCAAGATGGAAAGCGCCCTTCTTGAAGGGCAGCAGCATGGGCTCCTTGGCATAGCTCCTGGTGCCCTCGGGGAACATGTATACGCTCTGCCTCAAGGTCTTCATCTGCTCTGCCGCGCCACTCATGGCCGCGCGCGCGTCCTTGCTGTTCTTGCGGTCGATAAAGACCGAGCCGCTCAGGGTCATGAACCACCCCAGGAAGGGCAGTTTCTTCAAGCTGGACTTCGCCGTCACGCTGCAGTACTTTGGGAACATGCAGCCCAGCATGAGTACGTCGAGCTCTGTCTGGTGGTTGCCGACGAAAACGGCGGGTCTAGTCTTGTTGAGGTGGCCCTTGGGGTCGATAATTTCGAAGGTGACGCCGGTGGTGGCAGCCATGGTCCACTTGAATAGGCGGCCGGTGGTCCATTGCGCGATCTGGCGGTGGCCGACGCAGCTGAGTGCGATCGATACGATGGCGCCGTAGGCGGCGCTTATGAGCAGGCAGATGTAGGAGGCTAGACAGCGCGCTATAAAGCCAGCTTTGGACGACATGAGCGAGAGTAGGTAGAAGAAGGCCGTCAGAGCGGTATAACCTCCCAGGAAATACCCCAGGTAGGTCGAGAAGGACATGATCGACAGTCGTCTGGGAGGTAGAGTTGGGGGTTGAGGCGACGGGACTGTGTTAAAGAATGGTCAGCAAGCAGAAGATGCTGGGCCACGGGCATTCCTAGTTTTATCTCGGAAGTCGGGGAGCATGTGAGAAGCAGACACAAACATACATAGCTTGGTTCTCAGCTACCTATGACAGTCGGTTCTCGGCGAGGGCATGCGATGCGGTTATAGAGGGAACCCCAAGTTGCGACCATCAACGGGGCGAAGGGACTGGAAGCTGGCGCAACCCAAGAGCAGACGCTCGAGATGGGATTCTTTGGCGGCACGAGGTCTGGCGGCGCTGTCGCAGCAAGTGATCGGAAGGTGGATTGCAGCGTCCAGGATTTAAAAAAGAGGGCGTGCACAGTCTGGGGAAGAAGAAGCTGGAAATTCATATTCGCCAGCCGGCATCAAGTGAGCCTGGGCCTAGAGGGCCGCGGGTGGGCGAGAAAGGCGGTGGGTGGGCAGCGTGACCCCACCAAAATTTGTCCGGCAGGGTGCTGGTCTGCTGGTCCTAAGATGACAGGTTGCCGAGGCGCGCGTGCCTTGCTAAAAGTACCTGCTAGTGCTGCCGGTTTGTTGAGCCACGCCCCTGTAGCCTTCCCGCGTGGCCACTAAACCTTACCGAGGCAGTCCAGTTCTGCCAGTCTGCTGCTAGCGCAGGCCCAACTTCAGGCCAACTGCTGAGCTTCCAGGCCTGGTCGAAACATTATCGTGCTATGCACTCGATGGATGCGCTTTCCAGCCCCAGCCAGCATGGTAAGGGCAAACAGGTCAGATCGTGAGAGAAACTTGAAGTAAATGAATCTATCTTGCGTATTATTCAAGAAAACTAAAGGAACAAGAGCCAGCTTCTCGTGCATAGTGCTCTGGCGTCGCGAGGAGTTGGGACGCATCGGGGCCGGGTCGGCCGCCTCTATAACACGTGATAGGCCAATGCCAGCAGCTGTCTGAACCTTATCTGGACGTCGAGTCGAGTCTGGGTGCCTGCTGCCCGGTTGCGTAACTCGACTGACAACAGGTGGCGCGACGGCAGACCAGTATCCAACATCTCCAGCACGGCGCCCCTTGCTAGATTTGATGGCTGTTCTCATCACGCATCCTTCAAAGATGACCCGTTCGACGTAAGAGCCGCCCACTCTTCGAAGCCTGCGATGCCAACATGGCCAACATGGCCAACCGACGGGGTATGCCGTCACTCCCTGCCGCGCCCTCATCGCGAACCATCCCCGGCTCGCTGCTGCCAGAGCTGCCACCCATCTCTGCCCTGTTCCTCATCGATTTCGACGTCAAAGCCGGATACACGATAATATGGAAGGAGGCTGTTCCGGGCCTGGAGCTGGAAGGCGTCGTCGAGTACAAGAGTCTTCCCTCAGGCTTGCACACCGTACCCGACGACCTGATATATTTTGTCCACGAGGACGGCTACGCAGGACTCAGCGCATTCATCAACGCCCCCACCGATGAGGAGGAGTCCCGCCACGCGCGCATGATCGCTGTCGGCGTGCTGGTGCCCCTGAGCTATGGACGGCTTGGCAGGGCGTGGAGGCACGCCCAGGGACTAAAGGACATGGCCGTCAAGCTTGCCGCCGACCGCAAACAGACGCAAATGCTGGTGGAGTACTGGGAGAAGTGCGGGACGCGGGATACCAGCGGGCAGCCACCAGCACCCTTCACGGACTCGCCCCTGAATTCGCCCGCCCTGAGCTTTGTGAAACGCCCAAGTCCCACCGGAGACCGTCATGCGAGGAACAGGTCGGCGTCAGAGGGAGCTGCATTGCTGCCGCCGGGACACAGGCTTTCACCTTTCCACCCGGCTTGGAGCCTGAACAGGTTGCTGGATACCTTCGGGCCCTTGATCTTCCCCATCCAGAGGGCAGCATTGCTGCGCAAGCGCATATTGATATCGACTCATGCCCCTGTACACGAGGCCTGTAATTTTGGTACGTCTGTGCTCTAGACTCAAGAACCCGACTGTCGATGTGCTGACCATCTTCAAGTATATGACATTTCTATCCTTGCCAACATACCCCATTCTGTATCTGACATTCTTGACCCATCCGCCCCGTCTCAGAGGCTGCGACCGCTGTTCACCATCGGCGTGCACGATATACCATTTCTCGTGGCAGACAGCGCAACCAAACGGCCCGGCCCCGCTCCTGAGCAACAACCGGGTATTTTAGGCGACTCCAGCTCTGGCTGGATCGCATGTACAACCGACAGCATTCTAGCGATGAAGGAGGACCTTTGGGATGTGCTGATCACCATGCCTCCACCGCATACAGTGAATGCCAAGGAGAAAGTCTGGCCGACAGTAGAGCTTCGCAAAGGGGCCGCTATGAAGGCCACTCAGCGTGACTTGAGACGCTTCCGAACCCTGAAGGTAGGGCTCAGGCGCCTCGCAGCGACCTCGACCGCCATTGAGGAGGAGGAAGAGGGTCCAAACAACAGCACCGAACCACAGCGACCGGGTTCTCTGTCTCACAGGCGGTCCCGCATGTCTATTTCTAGTATCAAGACGACCAACTTCATCCCCGACGGCGAGGACGCGCATGTACTCGCCGATGCGTCGGATAAGATTGTCGAGCCGATGACGTGGGCCGCCCTCGCCTACAGCGGCTTCATGTGGTGGGCCAGCGCCGGCGAGCAGCGCCGCTCCGACGAGGCAGAGGAGCAGGCCTACGACAACTCCCTCATAGCAGACCTCCTGCCGGCGCCGTCGATGCACCCGCCGCGGGAGTCATCAGGCCAGCGGAGGCCGAGTGGCAGTTTCAACGTCACCGCGGTCCAGGAAGGAGGAGGCCTGGGTGACTCGGTGACGTCTCTGACGGCGCGAAGGACGCCCACGGCGGACGGGCCATCGTCATTGGGCGCCGAGGACGCCGAGGAGGAGAGGGCCAGGACGGAGCTGGCCATTATCACTTACTTTCACCGGCTGACGAGCGGAATTCTCTCGACACTTGCGGAAGTAGTCGAGGCCACGGAGGAGTACGACGATACGGACATATCGCAGCCGCAAACCGACGACGGTCGAGAAGGGGGCGAGGGCCAGTCAAATCCCTTGCTGCAGGGGGCCACTAGGAGCGACAGCGAGGATGTTTCCAGGCCGCCGGTCCGCGTTGACAGTGATGCCCTGGCCGCCATGGGCTTGGACGTATGGAGCAACGCAGACGCTGAGTTCGTCAGCCAGGTACTCGACAGGTATTTCAGCCGCGAGGCGAGGGTCGAGGGTAAGGGCGTGGAGTTGTGCGGCTTGAGGGTCTGCTAATGCCGTAGGGTGATGGTGCTTTCATATAGTTCTAATCTCGCCACTGTATATTACGGCCAGACACTCAATGCATTCTATACCGAGGATATGACCTACTGAATGTTCCTAAGGTTAGTCGAGATGACGGCGGTGAAAACAGCAGGGAAGCAAGGTTTTGAAGGCTGCGCCACCCGTTCTTGTGTATCTGAGGGCACCCCAACTGATTGTCGGAGACGCTGAAAGTGGTGGTACATGTTGAAGATTCAAAAGTAAGCCAAGCAAACCATCTCGAGGTTGGGCTTGATTATTCACTAGAAGAGTATGACTTGTACCCCTTGCCAAGCAAAATACAGACACAATGTAGACGAAGCAAGCAATATTCCTGCTCATTCATGCAGCTATCTACTCCTAACTATCAGGAATCAGACAGGTGGTCTACCACCATCATTATCTGCCTATTCACAAGTGGGCAACATTCTTGAATAATGTGCCAGTTACTCTTTCCCTTCATTGTACCAGAATTGAAAACTTTTGTGCGTCTTGTTCCATGCCACACCGTCCGCCAGTGGCACGAGCCAAAAGGCTAGGAGCATACCTCAGATCCAAGAGGATGATGTCAATGTGTTGAAATGCGCTTGGCCAACTGACAGAGTTGATCACAAGAGCCAGATCGAAACATACCTCAGAAATTTGGGATGTGTAGAACTTGCCGGCACCATTTTCCAGCAATTCTTTCTTTTTCCCGGACACCGTCCTTTTTTTTGTAATTTCCTCAACAATCATATCAACACACCAATGAGCGTTCCACCATGTTTTCCGTTCCCCTGAATCTAGGCCATTGTCGGTTTCTTGCTTTCACAAGCGCTCGCCTCATTCGTGGTGGCTCCAAAGCACCTCATCGTCAACGCTGAGATGCGTCAAAACCCAGAATCACCAATGCAGTGACTGCAAAGGGTAGTGGTCGCTAATGGAAATACCTTGGTCGAGCCTGAGGTGCTGGTCTGTGTCGTCGGTACATATGGGCAAGCGCCTGTGCCAGAATGGTCCTCTGCAAAACAATATGCTTCTCCTGATGGTAGACAATGTCTTGAGCCAGGCAGCCAGGGTCCGCGTCTCTTCTGCATCAATTGAACTCGCGGATGTCGCCAGGTCCACTACAATCATGCTGCCAGACAGTGTTGTCAAACCATCCTCCCTTCATGCCGTATTTGACCTTGCGAGTAAGGTCCGTTGTGTTGACATAGAGAAAGTTCATTTCCTGAAGCAGCCCCTTGCACCAACTAAAGTCTGGATCGCCTTTGAAAGAGGCCATCTCCACAAAGACGCGCGCATAGTCCCGCATGTTGTAGCCAGCGTCGGCACAGGCTTTGGAGCCATTGAGGTTGTACCACTTGTACCAGTCTACGTTGTGCATAAATTTCGAGCAGCATCGTAAGAGCCTGTGCAGGATGCAGCGGCCGATCCCAAGGCGGCGGCTTGAGTGTTCGACAAAGAAGTGGACTTTTCCGTTGAAACGACCAACGCTGGTGTGAAAGTTGCCCGCCAGTCCTGGCGTCAGCAGTGTGATCAAACCAAAACCCAGAATCTTGACGGAAGATGGCTGATTCAATGGCGCTGCTGTGCCATCTACATGAGGGCTTGTCTGCCCCGATTGTTTGTAGGGGCCGCGGGTACGAACAGGCTTGGACTCTTTTCTGCGGGAGGTGGAGTCTTTTGGCGCTGCCCCTTTCACTGCGACAATAAATGGTGTTCCAGTTGCTTCACAATCCGAGAACATGCGTTGGATGTCTCGAAGAGTCAAAGGTTGGGCATCCAACGCCTGATGGCCGTGCTCCACTTCCCAATTGTATATGTCGAGGATCTGAGGTAGATCATCCCGCTCGACAGGTCGGAGGAAGCAGAGAATGCGAGGCTCTCGTTGGTCCTGACGCTGGGGCTCACCAAATGCAGTGGTTGTCTGGTCAGGTGGCTGTTCGGTTCCAAGAGACGAGCGTCCGAGATGGCTGGGAGGATCCTGCTGCGTGGGTGGGATAGTGACACGCTTATATTTGCCATCCAGGTAACGCTCACTCCGCTTTGCTTCCATCTCTTCCCGATGCGCCATACGCTTTCGCAACTTTTCGGCTTCCATGATCACTTTGACTTCAGCCGTGCCCGACATGCGGCGAGCTAGCTCTTCTGGAGTGCTAGAGTCCTGCGAATTGACTGTAGTCTGCGGGTAGTCAACAGGCGACACCAGAGCGCCGGTCTGTGGGTCGATATCACACTCCCAGTGTGTCTCAACCTCTGGATCCAGGAAGTAAGCCAGAGGTGGAGGAGTGAAACGAAGGCTTTCAACCCAGTCACTGCAATACTGAGGCAGCCAGCCTTTCTTGAAGGAATCCTCAGACCCGTCATCATCGCTTTCGGGGATGCTGTGGTAATCCTTCCAGGCGTGCTTGTTAACCCATCCTGTGCCATCACCCTTGATCACGATGTCCATTTCATCAGCGATGCTTCCGCGGACGTCTTTCAAGACAGGTTTGAGGGAATCAGTATTATCACTGCTATCGAACTTGACAGACATGCTTGAAGACGGGAGTGAGTGAGAGTCGTGATTTGACGGGTTGCTGGGTTGCCACATCTTCTTGTTGATCTTGGGATCGCGATGATCTGTCTGGTATGTCTGTTGGGTTGTCTTCTCTGCTTGAGCTCTGCGGCCGTCTTGGGCAGTGTGGTTGATTGCGAGCCAAGCGTCACGGGGAGACTCAACCCTAGACCTTCTCTTTGCATCAAGATTCATCTTCTGCGACACAACCTTCTGCAGGGCAGGATGCATGTATTTGAGAGATCTGCGGAAAGGTGCATGATGTGCTGAATCTTGGTGAGCTGGAGGAGGGGAAATGGCCTCCTCCGACGCCACGCTCGAGAGAGGCTCGCGATGACCAGCGCTGGAAGAAGAAACATTAGCCACGGTTGAGGGTGGCTCGTAATGGCCAGCGCTGGAGGAAGGCACATTTCGGTCAAATACCACCATCCGCCGGTCACGCAGATCCTCTTCCCAGGTCGGTAGCTGGACAGAGGGCGCAGGAGTAACTTGCGAGGCCACTTGCGAAGCCATCTGCGAAGCCGCGACATTTTGCGAGGACCAACTTCTCTCGTGTGGCTGGCTATCAGAAGCCAGTGCGGAAGGTGGGGTGTTAGGTCCCTGTAAAAAGTTAGTGTTTTCTCGCAACTCAACGATTATGCAAAAGGGGGCAGGAGCAAAGTACTTACAGTAGTTCTGGGGGTACGATCGGGCGTATGCTCACCCGTGCTCTCCTGCTGCTTCAAGAGATGGGGTGGTAGACCGCCTTGGACATGCGGGTGCGTGCTCTTGCTGGTCTTTTGAGACTTCGGTGCAGTGTTCTCTAGGTATTTCTGAAAGAGCTTGGTGCTTTCATCAATGCTGTTGATGGCTTGAGCACGCTGGTGTGCATTGGGAGGACCCCAAGCATGACTGCCAGTATCCACCATCCTGTATGACCGAGAAGTTACACAGTCTGCGATGGATCAAAGGTCAGATACAGGTGCGTTTGGGGCAAGGGCCTCAGTTGCAATGGAGGCGATGATTCGACTCACCTTGGTATGTTTTGTTGCACTTCCTCGCGAGCCCGGAGCGTGACACCTCTGTGTGAAGGCGCGGACCAATCGAGATGATCCCTTTTTACGCTGTTAGCAGGGCGAACAAATGAATGGAGGATACCAAGGTCATGGGAATGATAGTTATGATACAGTGACAATGTCGCATGAAGCCCAGGTGTAGGAAGAGGTTCGGTCTTAGCTGCTTACCTTGAGAAAGAAGTGAGGGCGGAGAGAGAGGTTGCCTGAAAAGCAGAAACCTACAAACGTACAGATCGATGTGTTCAGCGAGGATGAAGGTTGCTTCTGAAAGCAACGAGACGCGATCCACGAAGACCAGACTTGTTCTGGAAGGACAGACGTGATCTGAAAGGGAAAAATTCAGGATTGCAAGGCGACCTTGGATTTCAAGGAAACAGGGAAGCTTATGGCTTTGCAAGCTACCAAAAGAAGGAAGTGTGCAAAGTGCAAGTGGGCGGTAGGTGAGGGAGAGGTGTGCTCAGGAGTAGCTCCTTCCTTGGTCAGGGGACGAAAGTTGAAGGAGTGGCGGGGGAAAAGTGCAGACCTGGATGGGAAGCTTGATCTTGAACCTGCTACCTTGGTTCATATCAAGTCCAGGTGCTTAGACAGATGGCAGCCCTTGAAATTTCAGTACTTGGAAGATTGCAAGTGGTGCAGTGATCCCCAGTATCCGACAAAGCACAAAAAACAGTCTGGCCAAGATGAAGTGCCCTCGTGCCTCAATCGAAATCATCACTAAAGTGCTGCTCCTAACACCTTTCCCCATGCAGACAGACAGATGTGTTCACAGTATTCAAAGATTATGAAGTTTTCCTCAACACATAGTGTAGCGTTTGACTTGAGCAGGAGTGTTCTTCCTACCAAGCAGCCAACAACTCCTAGGAATCTTTAGCCTCGTGAGACCCATTTACATCTTTCCATTTGCCGTCGATAGTCTTGCTTATCAATCCTCATGTGCTGTAATAGCCTTCATCATCGCTCATGAGCCACCTGGCCTAAGGGCTCTGCATCCACCAAGTGCCTTTGTTTGCCTTCAATCATGATACTGACCAATACCCTTTCGTAAACGGACTCGGAAAGATGAGGGAAGAAAAAATGCTTTCTGGTTGGCAATGAAGTCATACATCCAAGCCTATAAGATCCGATACACTCATACCAGCTGGCCTACAAGAACAAAATTCACACGTCGTCGTTTTGTTTTCATCGCAGCCGCTTGAGGTCGGGGAAAAGGGGGCGGCGATTAGGTAATCCTACCGCCGAAGCTCTGTGAACTCATCCACTAGGAAGCTGAAAGTCTCGAAATTCCAAGGTTACGAGAAACGAACCCGTGATGCTGAGGAACACCCTCGCGTCGCGCAACGTCAAGGAAAAATGCTTTCCATACTGAGGAAAGCAAGGTTGAAGGACAAGGAGCTGAGGGTCCTGATGCTGTGAGTACCCGCTCGCAGGGGCAACGTTCAAAGGTTCTAACACTTCAGGCAGAGGACTAGATAATGCGGGCAAGACGACCATAGTCAAGAGGATCATGGGAGAGGACGTGAACACGGTCAGCCCAACTCTAGGCTTCATCATCAAGACCATCGACTACGAGGGGTACAAGTTGAACATATGGGACGTCGGAGGCCAGAAGACGCTCCGATCATACTGGAGAAATTACTTCGAGAAGACAGACGCCCTCATCTGGGTGGTTGATGCGACAGACAGGTTGAGGATCGAGGACTGCAGAGCGGAACTGCATGGGTTGCTGCAGGAGGAGGTGTGTCGCCTTTCCCTTGCAGTCAAGAAAACGGAGCCAAGCTGACTCGAGGGGCACAGAGATTATCTGGAGCGTCTCTGCTGGTGTTTGCCAACAAGACTGACGTTCAGGGGTGCATGACAGGAGAGGAGATGGAGGAGGCCTTGAGGCTGAGGCATATCCAGACGCACCAGTGGAGGATATTGCGGTGTAGCGCCATGACTGGGGAGAACCTCAAGGAGGGCTTAGCGTGGGTCGTCGAGGACGCAAAGGCGAGGCTATTTCTCTATTGATGTGTGGATATGCCGAAGGAAGACTGCCGACGATCACCGCCCCTAAGGACATGGGACGCGATGGCCGTGGGCTGAGAACCTGACAGCAGCAGAATGCATAGCTAGTCTCGTTGGCGCGTGCCGTCCCCATCCTTTGGGAGCAGCACACTATATTTGCAACGTGGCCACTGCTTTTGCAGCTTTCTGCAGCTTTTGCTGTACCACCCGAGAGAGAGAAGGTTTCATCCTACCACAGTATTTTGTGCAGCTGACTCTGCAGGTATCTACCATGCAGATACCTGGGTAGATCGAAACCTTCCGACAGGACTCGCTGGATGGACGGACGAAACAACCGTCCCAATTTGTTTGGAACCGGTTGCAGGCCGTCTTAGCGCGT
Organism: Diaporthe amygdali; assembly: GCF_026229845.1. NCBI lineage: Eukaryota > Fungi > Ascomycota > Sordariomycetes > Diaporthales > Diaporthaceae > Diaporthe > Diaporthe amygdali. Next base: position 171,038 of record NW_026517052.1, on the reverse strand, counting down.
CATTGGGCGGGCCCTGGGCTGCTGGCTGGTGGGGGGTTGCTCTGGGAAATAGTGGGAATAAGCCCACTTGCATGCTGCCCGACCTGTCGGCCTGCCCAGCGATTGACTGTGCTTTTTTGGTGGTATTGTTGTTGTTGTTGTTGAACCCTGTAGTCGCAGAGGCTTTGCGCAGACTGCTGTAAGTGTGCGCTGCAGTGCCGCAATCCGTCACCTCCAACATCCTGGAAACTGCGCCCAGTCGACGCCTGTTGGGTTCCTGGTTGGCCTGGTTGGGCAGCCTGCAAGAGGAACAGCACGCCACCTCGGCCTCGCTCTGGCACGCTAATGTAGGTCCCGGACCATTCTCTTCTTGCACATAAGACATTTATGACTTGGAATAAACCTTGAAGCCTTCCCTACACAAGCCCACTGCCATGTACATGTGCTAGTCGTCAAGGATACACAACGGTCAACTCCCTTGTTTACAGTTCGTCTGAGCGCAGCCAACGGCAAAGTCCAGCTCGCGTTTTCGTGTCTGTCCGTGTCGTGCCAATGTCGCCGGCAGCCAATCGAGCATTAGCCCTCCAACGAACCCCACGATCCCTTCCCAACAATGTCAGACGAGGTTTCCAACTTTTTGCGATCAGTAGAGGAATTGAACCACGGACGACACGAGGAAGAAGAGGCGCGCTCTAGGGAGCTTGAAGAGAAGCTGCTGCAGCAGAGAAAGGAGCGCCAGGCCCGCCGTGAAGGTAAGCCACGTCGAGCTGACATGACTTGAGCGTTGACTTGCCTCGAGCTGAGCTGAGCTGAGCCGCTGCTGGACCATTGTTGACGTTTGTTCTCGGATGTCTAGAGCGTGCTCGGTCCATCTCCCCGCAAAAGTCATCACCGGCCAACACCCCACCGCCATCTGCGCGACACAGGGACTCGACACCTCAGCCGGTAGAGGTATCATCTCCCATCCCAGATCTCTCTGCGAAACTACAGAATCAAATTGGTGCTGCTCCGCCGTTGTCTGCCGACGCGATGGATCTGCCCTCACCGCGCTCTGTCTCTCCCACGAAGGAGACTGTTCTCGACCTCGAACCCAACCGATCTAGTGCCGCATACAACTCACCGCCATCTAGTGGCGTGCCGGCGAGAACACCTACTTTATCGTGGCAGCGACGACCGCAGTCGCAAGGACCAGATCGCCCTAGGTCTCGTCCACTGTCTATGGTCGCGGCTGAGAATGCCGCTGCCCGATCAAACACACCTCCTGCGGAGGCCGTTTCTCCCAGCCAGACCCCTTCTCGCGACCAGATCTCACAAGCCTTGGCTTCCAAAGACCCTGCCTGGTTCCGTCAGACCGCTGACCGCGGTGCGACTTCTGCTGCATACCGCAGAAATCAGGTCGAGGACGACGACACCGTCGATGTAGCCTCTTCTCGCTCCCAACTGCCTGGCATGTCGCAAACAACTTCTACCGAGACCGAGAAGGACCCAGTCCGAGAGCGCCCACTTTCACAGGCTAGCTTGGGCCGGCTTGGCTCTCCATTGCTCACAACAGATGCGCTGAAGCTGGGCCCGCCTGCGGATATCCAGACAGCCAGGGATGGAAGCTCGTCAGGCCAGACCTCGCCAACGCGACCAGCGTCTCCAACAAAGGGCATGGGTGGCTTCGTCCAGAGTGCCATGATGAAGCGAACGGACAGTGTCAAGAGATGGAGCGTCACAACTCCGGGTCTGCAGCGTGGCAACACCTCTGCGAACCGAAATAGTATGGACGGTAAGAATGGTGCCACTAGCCCAGGGCCAGAGCCTACCTCGCGGCCTGTGAGCAGATCCAGGGACAGCACTTCAAGGCCGACCTCTAGTCATGCCAAGGATTTGGCCGCTGCAGCTGCTGATGCCATTTCCCCTGAGGACAATCCATCCGAGCCTTCCAAGCTTGAGCCTCCAGTTGACGATACACCGCCAACAAGTCCCTCAAAGACTATGGACCCAAGAAGGTGGAGTCCAACAAAAGGTTCCTGGCTCGACGCAGCTTTGAATAAGCCCGAGTCACCAAAGCCGAAGCCTGCAGCGCCCCCAAGCAACCAGCCCGCATGGATGGTGGAATTGAACAGGGCGAAGGCCGAGAGAGCCAAGAATTCTAGTGTTGATCTCGGCCGAGCTGGCTCTACCGTTAAGAAGCACGAGGTCAAGACTGGTGGCCTAGTACGGCCAGCACCGATGGGCACGGCTGTGAAGCCCCCCAGTCTAACAGGTCCTATGTCGCCAAGCCTAGGAGGTGACAAACCGTTGACACCGGGTCTTCGCAGCGGTGTGACGAGGAGTGATAGTATCACAAGGATTAGTCCCGCCAGCGAAAAGCCTGGTATCGGCACTGAAGAGCTAGGCCGGCGGAACTCCGCCATCAGCCCTATTGCCAAGGACAAACCAGAGACGCCCCCTCAGAGTAACTTCCGAGCTGGTTTACGACCTAGGGGTACCACAATCGGCAAAGACAGTGGCGATAGGGAACCAGTGAATGAGCTAGCGAATGTGTTCGGTCAGCTGCGGAAGACGAAGACGCAGAATTACGTTGCTCCAGATGTGTTGAAGGACAACATCACGAAAGGCAAAAGCGCTTTGAACGTGACTGGTGGACCAAGACCCTACGAAAAGAAAGATGAGTTCAAGGATGCAATCTTGAAGAAAAAGGCAGACTTCAAACAAGCCAAAGAGGAAGGCCGTGGTATTGCAACCAACCAAAAGTCACCAGAGGAAAAGGCGATTCCCGAGGGGCTGGCGAGACGAGCTACGATCACCCGTTCCGGCTCTTCTCCACATGGATTTCACTCACGGGATCCTTCGACTGCAAAATCCCCGTCGGAGTCGTCCGCGAGACCTTTCGAGTCGTCAAGATCAAGTGTGATCTCGGTGACCTCGCCTCGGGAAACCAACGTAGACACAGCTCCAGTCAAGGCCGAAAACAAGGAAGCAATGCCGTCACCAAGCAGGCCGGAGGTAAGCACACCTGGTCGACTCCAGAACAAATTCGGTGACAGTGGCAAAACCTTAGCGAATCGATTCAACCCAGCCTTAGCCGGACTGCTAGCTCGTGGACCTCCCGGGATGGGCGGCGCAGGACCAAATGTCCCCGGCGCTTCCTCAGGACCGAGTGCCTCCTCTGGGAGCGAGCCGGGACCAGGACCTAAGCTGGAACACATGACCAAGGGACGCGCCCGCGGCCCACGCAGAAAAGCCCCGACGTCGGCAAGCAAGCCGGTGGGAGCTGATGACCCGGAAACAGCAGCCACACCAGAGACAGTAATCACTCCAAACGTAGCACCCACCCCAGAGACAACAAAGACCCCGGAGGCGACGACCATTCCGGACGCTGCTCCCCAGAGGACAGTGCCTCTGGAGAGAGCAGTCACACCTGCGACCCCGTCTCCACCAACGCTGGTGCAGGAGCCAGAGCCAGAGGCAACCGCATCGCAAAAGTCGTCCATCAAATCCCCTGTTGTTTCGCCGACCAGCACACGGGATAGCGGCGTGATATCGTTGGTGGACTCATCGAAGAGGAAACTTGCGGAGCAGAGACCTGTGTCTGCAGGCACGAGAATTGCATTGGTGGACTCATCGCAGCCACGAGTCACCAGCCCTCCTTCTCCCAGGAAAATCCAGGAGCAGGTTTCTGCTCTTTCATCAAAATCCCAGGTGATTGAGGAGAAGAAGGAAGATGCCCCACCGCCATCTCCACGGAAGCTTGACGTGAAGAGAATGTCCAGGTTCTTGGATGAGGCTGGGCCGCAGTCGCCCAAAAATGAGCCGGAGCCAATCCGTTCGCCCTCCTCGCCGAAGAAGACCTTTGGAAGCCCAGCATCCCCACGAAAATTGCCTTTTGAACCTGAGAAAGGCGACTCGCAATCAGCTTTTCCCGTGAGCAATGGAGCACCTTTGTTTAATGGATCCGCTTCGCCCAAAAAGACTCAGCCCCAAGTCGACAAGCCCGTGCCAGAGCCTTTAACTCTGCGTCCGAGATCGCCCACCAAGACCCACGCAACGCGAGATCTGCCTTCGCGTTCAAGCACACCCGCTCATGCCTCTCCCTTGGCGACACCCACAAGGTCCCCATCGAAGAGTGCGGGTGATGTGTCTTCTATGATCCATGGTTTCTTTGGCAATGAACGGCCGAAACGGAACTACCAGGTCGATGCAGCTGAGATCCTCATGAATCGGCCCAAAGGCGGTTCTAGAGTACAAACACACAAAGCACAACTCTTTCAAGTCACGGAACAGGGCAAGAAAATCCCTGTTCCAAGTCATTATGAGCGCATATTGTTCGAGCGCGAGATGTACATCTGCTCTCACACCTTCACTGATGAGTCACGAAAGAGGATATCCGAAGTGTATTTCTGGGTTGGTGACGAGGTTGCGCCATCTGCGGTCGAGGATGCTCAGATTTTTGTAAACAGGGAAGCAAAGTCAATGGGTGGTACCTTGATCAAGATGCGTCAGGGCAAGGAGACGGCCGAATTTATCCAAGCCCTCGGCGGCATTGTCATCACACGGCGCGGCTCAAGCAACAAGTACGATTCGCTTGCGTCGAACATACTTTGTGGTCGGCAGTACATGGGCCAGATTGTCTTTGACGAGGTGGACTTCAATTCGTCCATTCTCTGCTCCGGTTTCCCCTATCTGATCACTCAGCAAGGAAAATGCTACTTGTGGAAAGGCAAGGGCGCTGGAGTCGACGAGCTGAGCTGCGCAAGGCTGATAGGCATGGACCTCGCGCTGATGGGCGAGTTAATTGAGATGGATGAAGGTCAGGAGCCGGACACATTTTGGGATTTTTTCGGTGGCGACCGGAAGACGGGATTGAACTCTGCGGATCACTGGAGGCTGAAGCCGAGTTATGAGAAATACTGCGGAAGGCTATTCTGCTCGGATTCAGCCGCTCAAAAGCAGGTACGTTACCGCGATCTCGCCGTTGCTTTATGAATACTTTGTGCTGACAAGCCCCAGATCACCGAGATCAATCCTTTCAGCCAACTTGACCTTTCCTCGGACCGAATTTACGTCCTCGACGCGTTCTTCGAGATGTATGTTATAGTCGGACGCGAGTCACAAGCTCAATATGGCTCCTTCCGCAATGCCCTCGACTTTGCTCAAGAATATGCCATCCTCGCCGCTGGTATGGAAGATCGGCCATTCGTACCCGTCTCAACAATCGTCATGGAGGGAATACCACGGGACCTGAGGAGCGTCTTCCGCAAGTGGAGGGATGACTTGAGTCCAACGAAGATGCTGCCGCCGTCGTCTGGCGGTGGAAGTGCAGGCGGACATCGATCGCCTCTGAAGAGGGCCAGAAGTCTGAGGATCCTGCCGCTGACGCAAGCGTTGCAGGTGTTGGGCAACTCGGAGTAGGAGTCTGAGAGTAGTAGTGTGGATGGCAGAGAGCACACGCAGGCGAGAGTCGGTACTATTATTATGGCGAGTCTGCGATCAGCTCGCCCTGTAGATTTCTGTACACATTGTGGTCAGGCCAGAGTTCTCATAGACGGCCGCTCGGACTCATCGCCGTCGGGCCTCCGTGCCCCTGGGTGGAGGCAGCGTGTTCATTGTGGATTTTGAGAGTGCTGCTTATATACCTATTTGTATTTCGGGCTGCGTATGATGTACAAGCAGGGAAAGTAAATGAAGGAGCAAATTACTGTGCTTGCAGAAATTGTGTTTGTTCACCATAACGTGCGGCGTTGGTACCATCGTCCACCATACAGTACAGCCCATCAGGCCCCTCGTTCAGTGTCTCCTTGTAGATGCCACTTGCGGAGTGTCGAGGCGCTACCGTACAGACTTGGGTACCACATCAACTCTATGCGGAAAGAAATCTGGGTATCATTTTTCGGTCAATTGACCGAAGCCACTATAAAACTCCGTAAATGCCATTAGTCCGTCCTGTTCTGATTCTCGTCCAAGTCGAGGTTTCCTACGCCATCATAGTCCCCAGCAAGTTCCGGTTCCGGACCTGATTGGACAACCTCGTGCACCAACGGCTCACATCTTCAAGCCATCCCGAATCAGAAAACCCCTCACTGCCCGGCTTCCTCCTTGAGCGGCCACTCACCGCCCGTCCCCTTGACGACCTGCGCGACGTCGTCCCGCAGCTCGGGCAGGGCCTCGCCCATCTCGCGGGCCAGGACGTCGCGGAAGGAGGCGAAGGCGTGCATCTTGCCGCGCATGAGCTGGTTCTGGCGGCGCACGAGCTCGACGAACTCGCGCGTGTAGATGTCCGGGTTGCGGCCGCCCTCGACGTACTGGATCAGCTCGTAGGGCAGCGAGGGCAGGTTCTCGGGGGCCGCCGGGTGCGTGGCCACCCGGTGGATGGCCTGCAGGGCCGACGACAGCTGCGTCAGCTGGCTGGCGAGCACGTCGCGCGTGGGCGGCGCGTTGCTGGCGGCGCGCAGGGGCGTGCCGTTGCCGTTGGAGCTGGCGGCCGGGGCGGTGTGCGAGTCGTAGTTGGGGACTTGGATCATGATCTCGTACAGGATCTGGATCACGTCCTTGAGCTGGCCTGGGGTAAAGGTTAGCTGGGTGTCTGGAGTTTGCGGTGCAGTATTGAAAGGTCACTCACGCTCGACAGTATTGTGGTCTGGGTATTCCAGTGGCGCCATGGTTTCGACTTTGTGTTGCGACGGACTGCTGTATTCTTGGGAGTCTTGAGAATAGGGACTTTGTGTGAAGCGTCCGCGGGTAGAGGGAGCTTGGAAATGGATTGACAGATGATTTTAAGCGGTCAGAAGGCCACGAGAGCTACAGGAAACGATGCGACCGCGACGTCAGAGCCAGTTTAGGTTAAAGTCGACGTTGAAGTTGACGTTGAAGTCAGAGGAGGCTGAAAGCCAGAATCCGGGGTTGCTTGGCAGGGGTGGGTCATGCAGGGAGCTTGGGCCCGTGCCGTGAAAATGGGCGGCCGTTGTCACTGCTTGCTGACTGCTCAATTTTGTAACGGCAGACACCACATTGCAACTCCTGCGAACTATCGGATAATCATACGAAGATACAATTCATGTAAATCCAAGAGGCCTTTGTCTTTTCTCTGCTCGTGATTACTAGAAATGGAGTAGATACGACGTCTCTGTAATGTTGCCTTCAAAGTGGGCCTGTTTCTTTCCAAGTATTGCTTTCGCCTTTTTTTCTGCAAAGGACTTCTGGAAGAAACTGTTTTGATTCAACAGGGCCACTCCCCTGGGAGTCACTTAATAAGTAACTTTCAAGGGTTTGAGTGTACTTGTCTGGCAATGCTCAGGGTCACATTTGCAGTACGTTTGAATTGACGCGTCGATCTGTGCTTTTGACGCGTCTTTAACTCTTTCTCGCCTCTGTCCCTGACTCAGCGGAGCTTCAGCATGGTCCATACCTGTCCAGAATGTCATACGGCATGAGCGTCTACGGACGCTTTTCGAGCTCTAATATTGGGGAGGGACTGAGCCCCGCCTGTCTTGCCTGGAAGAAAGAGCTCCATCAAGACCTCGAGTCTATCCACGCTGTTGGAGACTTCGCCGTCCACAATATTCATCAGCAATTCGTCAACCCCGGGCTTGAAGTTGCTGGTTGCCCCATTCCGCTGCCTCTGATCCCGTTGCTTGCCGACCAGATCAAAGCTGTCGCGAGCTTAGCTTCCTGCAGAAGCGGTGACGATACGGTGGTGGACAACTTCAGCCGACTCACTTGGGAGCTCAATCATGACCAATTTCGCGCGGCCAACCCTGCGTGGCCGGCATTCTTGGAAACAATTAAGCAGGGTGCATCTCAAAGTCTTGGTTTGGACGCGTCCGATATAAACGTTGAGCTAGACAAACTTCTCCTGTACGAGAAAGGCTATTCTTGCAGGCGCCATGAGGACTCAGACAGGACGCCAGGGGTTGTTGGACGTCTCATCCTATGCCTACCCTCCGAGCACGCAGGAGGGCAGGTTCACCTCACCTACGCCGGAAAGGAGCATGTGTTTGCCACCGCCCTCTTTTCAGAGTTCGATCTCTCGTCCCTTGCTTGGTATTCTGATGCCACACATGAGGTCAAGGAGATTACTGCAGGGCACCGCCTGGAACTCACCTACAAGATAATTCAAATGTCAGGCTTCGAGAAGTCAGCCGAATTCTTTATCAAGCAGCAGGCGCAGCTCAAGGAGAAGATTGCCAGGTGGCCTGGAGACTTGAACAAGCTTGTGCATTTCCTGGAACACAGGTATTCGCAAAGGAGTTTGTCTTCACGCAATTTGAAAGGACGCGATTGGGCGGTCTATGAGGTGTTGTCAACTGTGTGCTCCGCGGCTGGTATTTACGTCCTCTTTGGCAACATCACGAAGAAAGAGTGTGATCAAGATTCTGACTCAGAGTATTATCGCGATGATGGCGAGGGAATGGGCATCTATCTGGACTATTTGTGCACTGCCGAGGGAAAGAAAATTGCCTCGGGCGTCAAGATGTCTGAGCAACACATCCTGGTAGCCGATCCTTACACCAACCGCTCAGCTGACAGCGAAAGTGAGGGCGAGGATCAGACCGAAGAGGATGGCACTCCAGGCACACTGAAATACCACAATTCCGTAAGTTTCAGTGGCCATGTTTCGGTTACTTTGTTATGTCACTTATTTATCGGGCAGTTGCTAAGAAATTTCTCCATAGGCTGTTGTTCTCATCCCAAGGAACAGGATACACGAGCTATTGGGCTTTGGTGTCGATATATGGGCCACGTTGGCACTTTTCGCCAATGATCAGAAGAGGAACCCCAGAGATGCAAGTATTCCAGTTGATATGCTGAAGCTCATGGATAAGATTCTCGACTTCGGCCTTCCGCCTGCGGGAACGATGCGCCCCAAGACACCCGGAGTTCCTGCACAGATACTCACGGGCCTTGCTGTCATGAGGAATGCGTGGAATCTCAAGGACATCCCACTATACCGCAAAGCTATCCGGTATTGTACTGTAGGCGGCAGCATTCCACCAGAGCTACCAAAGCGGATTGCCACACTTATAAACCAATCATCAACGCCACAAGAAGTGGATTGGAACACATGGTCTGAGATACCCCATTCACATTGTTATGGAATCAGCTCGCTTTGATCGTTGACTGCTTTCTGACATCGAAACAACTCCTAGTCTCGGTGGCCTCCTAGATCTTCCCTTCGATTTGACCCGCATCTTCGCCGCTCTCAACGACTTTGAGAAAGCCCTTGAGAAGGAGGATTTTCAAATCTGCTTTCGTATCTGGGTAGCGCCAGTGAAGCGCACCAAGTTCGAGTCACAGGTGCATTTAAACGTGCATGACCATGATTTCATCGAAGAGCTAGCACACTCTCTGTGGCATGACCACGTCTGGGTTGAGCAAAAGTGAGTATATGCGAAAGAATGACTTGCAACTTGACGCTGACTCTTCCTGCAGGCTCATACCTAAGTTAGAAATCTGTGAAGATAGAGCGCTTGTGAGCAAAATCATCAAGACTCTAGCCGACAAGGACAAGCGTGGCACGCTGCCTGGCTCTGAAGAAGCGGCAAGGAGGGTTTTGAACACGCAGCTACAGCGGCTGTGTCTCGGTCCTATCAACTTGATGTCGCTTCAAGACCAACAAGCCGCCAACGAAGTAGACAGGTTCATCGAACTTGTCGGCGTTTGCCTCGCATCTGGCTTCACAGACGAGGCCCTCAACTTAACGCAAAACATAAAGCCGAACCCGCGTCAGCAGCAACTTGAGCGCCACCATGGGCCGGTTCACTTTATGAACCAGCCAAATCTCGCCCTCAAGCTCGTGCGCAGACTGGGCGACCTGCTGGAACTGCACAAGGCGCCGTTCATGGAGTCCCTGCGGAACGTCTTTGAGGACCTGCTCCGCAACTACGCGCTATCTCCGTTTCCAGTCTACCCGACTCGCTCGGTTGGCTGGGCACACCGGCCGAGGGGTTGCAACGCAGCCTGCGGAGCTTGCAGGGACCTGGACCTGTTCCTCACTGACCCGCAGCAGCAGGTAGGCCGGTTCTGGCTCCTCAAGAAGGCCCGGGATCACGTGGAAATGCGCTTGCCACGGGGCTTCTTCAGGCTTACGGTGGATCCCGGAAGCAAGCCGCACGCCCTCCTCGTCTATAAGATCTCACAAGACGGCGAGTTCCGCGAGGCTGTGGTCGCGTGGGAGAGGAGCGCCGGTTTCCTGCAGAACTCGACAAAAGACCTGCGAAAGGAGCATTTCCGGAAGATCCTGGGCGATGATCTTTACAGGGAGTTGGTCTTACTCGAGGGCCCTCCGGGCTCGAGTATTTCTGGCAATCCCGCTCAGAGCACTGGTGGGGTGAAGCGGGAGGCCGAAGATGAATTGTTGCCTCCTCCTAGGTCTAGGCCGTGGATGATGTGAAAGCAGTATATCTTAATAACAAACAGACGTCCCGTGACTGCACTCAGATGGCAAATATTACCGCTGTACAGTCTGCCCAGAGGCTCATCCAGGAAGTCTGAGTCTGGCCATAATGCTATCTATGCCTATCTCTCCAATCTCTGTCATCTAGAAATGTAGAATATATCCAAGCGTTCTCGTTACCATCACTCGCAGCAAGCAGAATTCTGTTACTTATATATCGAGATGAAGCATTGATTCATTGCAGATGTTGCAAGTCAGCAAATTCCGGGTGGTTACCTACTTCTGAAGAGCAAGCTTACTCCTGTATGGTAGAGCGTGACGGTTGAGAACCAAGTCCTGTTCACTAGCATTGTGGATAATTTTATAGCATTAATTAACGTTCAAAGATACTAATTACTGATTACTTCAAGGTGACCAAAAGCCATCACGAGAAACCAAACACCCTCTTCAGTTGGTCTTGGAAGGTCATCACACGGCCAGGACGCCTATCTCCTGCAAACTCGACCGCACCGTCTCCTCCACCATGGGGATTGCCCTGTGACGCATGTTCATAATGTTTTGTATGGGTCTTTCCGCTGCGCAGTCCATCAGCAGACTTAGATCCATGGACGAGATCAATAGAAGACTGGCCTCCAAGAGATCTCAACGCGGTTTTGGCTGGTGATCTCGCAGCGCCACCAGCATAGCGTTTTACGAATGGGGTGGTCACGGACATGTGTCTATCTTGGAGGCTCGAGGGAAGTAACGTCGACGACCTGTCTTGACTGGACTGGGAAACGTGGCGATCCAGATATTCTGAAGACTCTGACGGAGACTTGGCGTGCTCAACGGAAGCTGATGTGACTGTGGGTGGAGAAGTGGTTTTAGGGGGGCTAATGAAGCGAACGTGCCTGCCAGGTGAGAGGCGATCTGTTTGCAATCTCGAGGACGGGCGCTGGCCTGGTTTCTCGTCGATGAAGGTGAATGGGCGTGACATCTGGACGGCTTTGAACGCAGGTGTAGAAGGGAAATTCGTAGAGTTGAGAATGGTGCTCGACCTCGAAGGGCTAACATTCCGCTTCGGAAACGCGAAGTCTTCAGGTTGTGTGGACCGTTCCTCCGGTGCTAATGGTACTGCTGATCTTACAGGAATCGTGTGAGCCGGAACTGGAGGAGGTGAAGTGGACATTTTGGTGCCGGACTCTATATCAGAGTCTGCGACGCTGGAGTCAGGAGGTGAGAAATAGTCGTCGAGAACCGAGCTTGGACGCTCCGTACAGTCCATTTCATCTGGCCTCTGACTGGGTAGATATTGCATCCATCTAGGGATGGGCTTTGTCTCGCTCCGACGAAAGGCTGGCTCCCCGAGAGGGTCATGCATGGAGACATATATCGGCGAGGGAGTTCGGAACCCATCCTGGCGGTTCGAATCAACTGGAGACTGAAAGGTGCCGACCGGATTATTATGCTCTGATAGTTGATTTGGGGAGCTTCGTGTGTCGTATCGCTCGTCACGAGTTGTTCGGCCCATGCCTTCCTCCCACCGTCTCCTCGATAGGCCTCCATCAAATCGATCGATCCTGCGAAGAGCCATCGGAATCAGATGATCATCGTCCGTTTTCTCCCGAGAGACCTCTTGCACACATTGCCCGCAAAGCGGTATGTCATCAATCTCTCTCCCCTTGCTCCTGTCCATGCCACTTGATAGGCCCGGCTCAGTAAATTCTACATCTTCAAAAAGGTCTCCCACACGCGGGCCCTCGACAACCCTCCTGTCCCCGCAGAGTAAGCAGCCATAGCAGCTCCGATGCCAAAAGCACCACCCAAGGCTCACGCACTCATCTCCACGGAATACAACCTCGCCGCACACCTAGCAGACCGCGAGGTCCAGTAGAGCATTGTAGCACGGCTCGCAGGCCAGACGGGCGTGGGTTCCGACCACTTTTGGTTTGCTCTGAGATTCGGTGGAACTAGACCGCTGAGGGCGCCAGCAGAACGTGCAAATGAATGTCTCCGGCCTACCCGGGGAGGAGACACGTCGAGATGGGTAAGAGACGGCGCGGTTGTGAGTATTGACTACCGCGGGCTGATTAAGGTGTCCATCCCGACCAAAATGGTCAGTGTGTGATGGCAGGTCAGACATATTCAGGATAGAGGGTCGGATGTAGGAGACTTTTCGTGGATATTAAACGAATGAACTTAGATTTATCAGCGACTGAGAGAATTTGAACTGATTGATGTATGATGTTGGAGCGCGAATCTTGCTGCGTTGCTTAGGGACCCAGGGAGCAGCATGGGTGACACTCATTAGAGACGTTGGGAAAAGTGCCAAAGTAGATTATGAGGGGCTCCTTCCGACATATGGCAATTAGTACACAGAAAAGGTAGCGACGGCGGACCGATTTCTAAGGAGGCCAGAGTGAGGTCAATATCTAGGTATCGAACCTGTAGGCACTTAGAAACGTCGACTGCTTTCGAAGTAGGATATGTGAAGGTTGAACACCGTCCTGGACAACGATTAGGTCAATTTGACGCATTCAGTCACAAATCTGACAACAGCCCTCTTATGTAGAATCTCATCTATGCATTCATGCAATCTGGTCCTGCCTGTCCATATTGCTACATCTCCTTTGAAAAAAGAAGACCAAAACAAGTATAACGCCGCAAGTCCTCAGTATGCTCCTTATGACAACCCCTTTTCCTAATCAACTCGAAACTCCGTCGTAAAGCACTCCGTAAGACAGACGATGACTGTAGTGTACAAGGTGCCCTAAGCAACATCCATAGCTGAAGCTACCAGCCGCATCGCGTAACACAAAGACCCGCGGCTTTGAGCAGGCAGAAAGACTCAACCATAGCAAATGGTGAAACCGTTCAGGGTTCTTGTCTGCGGGTCTCAGCCAAGACTATCCATCAGCTTAGATACTTTGGGCTCTCATCATTCCCCCACTCATGAACAATGTGTATCTTGGTGCCTTATGTCCAGAAGACGAAAATCCAGTCTTGCGCAAATGCAGGCGGCGCTCGTATGCATACCTTGAATGCAGAAATGTACAATGCGAAGTACGATAAGCATTGAGCCACGGTTACGTTCGTCCGGGACCAGAAGCGGCAGCCGTAGCCATCAGCTGCTGTAGCGTCCGTGATATGTTTCATCCATAATATCTCTGCCTGTTCCCTGCCTTACTTGCGCTGCTTTGGAGTCGCTAGGTAGGCGAGCCGGCTCATGCTGATTCCAGCGACCTTGCGACCACCGGGTGTAGTGGCTGGGGCTCTCGGCTTGATTGTAGACCTAGCAGGCGTCTTCATCAGATTCTTGCTTGGGCTTCTGACACGTGGCTTCTGCGCCGACGCAAGTCTGGGTGCGACAAGAGCCTCGCCCTCTGGAACACGAGCAGCCTTCATCTTCTTCGCCGCGCGTTCAGCAGCCTCCCTGTCCGCCTCCTCCTCATCGTCCTCGACACGGAGGCGTTTCCTAGCACCCACGCCGTGTGGGAAAGCCTTGACGTCGAAGGGACTCTGGTGGTGGTAGGGCGGCATATTCTCCTTGCCCTTCGGGGCAGCCGTGATGGGCACGTCGGTGGATGGAAATGCACCGGGTATGGCTGGCATGATAGAAGGACGGACCTGGCGCACACTGGATTGTCCGGAGTTGGCACCGAAACCCTTAGGGGAGGAACTGCCAAATCGGATAGTGTGGTCACTGCGGAAGGTGAAGGTGCCGGGAACCGACGGTGGAGCTCGATCTGAATCCTCGGACATTTCATCGTCCATCGAGGAGATGGACTTGGTCTCGGTCGGGGGCTCGGGCAGTGGTCGGAAGCCCGACAGATCGGGGTACGAAACATGGTCAGCCGTGGCGTTGCTCATCACAGAATCGAGAGACGGGTAGTTGACCAGATTGTTGGCCGTCTTCGAGCGAGGAATACCCGACTTGACAGGAGACGGAGAGTTCTGCGCCAAAGCAGCATGCTTGGGTGCAGGGGTGAAGTGACCAGACCTGAAGCTGTTCTTGCCCGGAGTAGTCTGAGGAGCGGGAGGGAGTTCAGTTTGGGCGCGCACAGGAGCGGGTGTCTTGGACATTCCCGCAGTAGGCTTGGGAATACCAGGTCCGCGTGCGGAGCCAATGCTCTTGTGCTTGGCAAACATGGATTTGACCTTATCAAATCGACTCGGGCTTCGCAGCTTGGCTGGTGCTTCCTCCTTTGCCTCACTCGTCGAGCCCAAATCTCCGACGGTTGCAGACTTCTTTAAACCTGTCAAAGTAATCTTTGACGGGGACCTGAGCAACGACCGAGATGTTGTTGGAGTCTTAATCGAAGCTGCCCGTGCAAGGGATGCTTGGGTGGGCGACATGATGTTCGCGACAGCAGACTTGGAAAGCAAAATGCCACGAGGGCCTTTGCCAGGAGTCCTTGGACGAGGGATGTTGCTGTTATCCCACGAGATCGGCCGGTTCGTAGAGGCATCATCGTGAGCACCCTGCTTGGTACGCTTTGCTGGAGATTCTGGATCACAAGTAGGTGTGTGAACCTTCTTGGACGACTTGGATGTCGGGAGCTTGGCGGGAGTGTTGACACCTGGGGTTTCGCTATCGTCGATGTTTGCTTTCGACTGGGAGCGCTTAATGCCCTTCTTGGGTGCTGCGCCAGGGGTGGATTTGCTGGCTCGAAAAGCAGAGGGATGGTTCTCGATAGAATCCATCTTCTTGAAGTCAGCCATATGGACGGCAGAGTAGCGGCCAGCCTTGCCCTTGGGCCGGGCGATCTTGCGCGCGTTGACCTGTTCTTCCTCCACGCGTTCCTGCTCACGCTTAGCTGCGAGCTCGGCCTTGATCTTCGCGGCCTCTTCGCGGATGTCGTTCATCATACGCTTGGCCTCTGGGCCAAGAGCGGCGTCAGTTGCGCTCGGGATGGCGTGTTGCAAAGTGAATGGCGAGGAGGGGGCGTTAGTCTTGGAGGGCGTGGACTGCAGAGCGCCAACACCAATCTTATTGGAGGCTTTGGGCTTGATGTCAGTGAAGCCCAGCCGTAGGGCAGATGACGGTGCTGCCATGGTGGGGTGAACTTTGCTGGGGTGCATCTCGGACATTGGCGGCTTCATGAGGGACTTCGTGGAAGGAGTTCGGGGGTTGATGGCCGGGGAGGACATGATGGCGTTGAGACTCTGGGTGGGCTCGTCGACAGGACTCTCCTCGCGTTCGACGACTGATTCGAGGGGTGCGGAAGGCGGTGCGATGGGTTCGGCCTGCAACGCGCGTGGCTGGTGTGAGCGGTGGCGAGACTTGTTGCGGAGAAGTAGTGTTTGTTTACTTACCCTTGTAGCACTGGCCAGGCGGGCAGATCGACGTCTAGCCATGATTGATGATGGCGGTGCTGGAGGTTGTCACCAGGCGGAACAGATAAGCTTGATGGTCTCGGGAGCAATGGGCGCTGTCTCAGAAGGAACAATTGCAAGGTTGCAGGCTTGGGAATGGGAGATTGTGTGGGGGATGAAATTGAGGGTGATGTAGACTACGGTGTAGTCTAGACGCGGTTTTGACGGTTGCTGGGTGGAGCCACCTCCCCAAGTCAACAAATAATCAGGTGGTCCAAGCTCCCTGCTCGTCCGCAGCGTTCAGGTTCAGGGGTCCTTGGTCGGCGCGAGCCGATTTGCCCTTGCGGATCGACGGCGTGACATATGCACAACCGGTACAACCTCCCTTTCTATGATCGCCAGCATTGTTCATCAGTTCCTGAGTCCGCCTGGCTAGCTTCCGAGGTACACTTGTATCTTGGTGTCTCAGCCCACGTATGTCCTGATGCTCTAGCGACGAGAGATCATCAGCACCAGGAAGGACTTTCCTTAGTAGGGTCTTACGTCTTGGGAGCAGATTTAGGCCACTCGCATCAGCCATGCGACATGGCACAAGAAGAACCTGTCGACACCCAGATATGAACGAAGCTGGCGTCATGCCGCGGGATCGCAATATCGCAGGACTGCAGGACGGCCGTAGCATATGAATGTTCGACAACGCTGCCATACCTGGGGGCATCGCGGGCGAAACTATCTCCCCGGCCACGTCCCGAGCAGATATGACAGAGATGCCAGGAGAGCTCACGCCATTTATGCCAGCAGGTGGAACACGGACGAGGATGCGGCTCAAGAGCTGAGACGGCTTGGTAAGCTTGCACAGCCAGCTCTACGTCACGTAACGTCGTCGCATTCGAGCTGGCTGCATCCATCGTCGATATATTTCCGTCTACTTCGGAAATACGCAGCAGCGCCTACTTTTTGCGCCTCGCGATTAGAACTTTTCAGCGTCACCTGTGTGCTCGGATATCCCGGGCTGTTTGGAACAGTCCAACTGAACAAGGACGCCGTCATCCACTTGTTTGAGATGTCACCACCTTGTTTCGGCCAAGGTGCACATCCAAAACACCAGGAGCCCGACATAGCCCCGGCGCCCCGTTGCGGCGCCCACTCACCGGAGGCTTCGTGCGGCTAACGGCACCCAAGTGCCTCTAGGCGAGTTTTTATGCTTGTGCCAATCAACGACGGGACGAAATGATCGGACGGCAGAGCAGCCACTGAAGATCGGCTCAGTGGGCAGAGCTCTGTAAGGCTCTGCTCTTGGCATCTGGTCTTTGCCGGGAAATGGGGGGCCTGCCAAGAGCCTCACCCGTCAGAAATGGGAATAACTTCAAACTGTACGCGAATGCCTGTTCAAGCGTACGCCCCCTTCAAGCAAATGGGCGCCCTGGACCGAGATACTCTCGGCGCCGAGTTTGTCATGATGCGCAAGCGACAGCATGACTATGGCAAAACCACGGTACATCACATCACACCCCACCGGGGCAGACAAGATTGACAAGTACCCTGGGAAGTTTGTCAGCACGTCTCGAGGCTCATAGGGTGCCTTGATCAGATATCAGGCGAGGGACCACGCCCCGAATGCAGGTTTGGATGAGTCCCATCTCTGCTCTCTGTCCCTACTCTTCGTCCTAATTGTGTCTGTCATTTTCAAAGACAGCGTTGCTGTGGAACAGCATCTTCCTTTCTCTCAGTCCTTGGCTCATATCTCGTCGTTGAACGACTCCTTAGATTTTTAATTCACCCGACCAAGACTTTTCATAAGCGGTCTATCATTTATACGCTCGTGCAACCGAAAATGTTGGTCATCGGGATCATCGGTCTGCTAGGGGCTGCTGTCAACGCCTTGCCACAGACCGAAGTCATTCACACGGATGCTGTCTCTAGATCCGGGAGGAGGTTCATCAGTTAGTGCTTGGACTGCTTAAGGACTGATTAGACCTGGGCATTGTATTGACAACTTACCTGTGTAGTTCGCCGCAATGTCTACCCGAAAGTCAAGAGGGCCAATCAGATTATACCGGTCGTAGTCGGAGGGCCGCAGGATACATATGTGCCCAACGTTGTTACTGCAGCGGTCGGCGATGTTGTCCAATTTCAATTCAGTAATGGCAACCATACTGTCACTCAGAGCGCAGCGGATCAGGGATGCACTCCTCTGCAGGCCACAGTACCTACTGGTACGTTTAAGCCTGGCCCTTTTTCGATGCCACATTCAATCCTTCCGATGACATTTCAGAATCTGTCAAGCGTTGTTTTGGAACACAAATTAACATAACCCTAGCCGTACACTCCGGCCATATCCCATTCCAGGACGGGCAGCAGGACGTCGGCACTTTCAACCTCGTCGTTGCGAACACCGATCCCATGTTCCTTTACTGCGCAACCGGGCCTCACTGCCAGGAAGGACAAGTTATGGTCATTAATCCGTGAGTAATCTCCGCCCTTTGTTCGGCAACTACAAGAAGTCTTCCACTATCAGACGATCATGACTGACACCTTTCGCAGACAAACTGTGAACCAGGTTGTGGACTATGCCAAAGTGAGCCAGGCCACCACCCAAAGTACTGATGGCACTACTGTCGTGGGAGGCGCTGTCGGCAAAATCGCCCTGGGTAACGCTGCCTTCGTGCCTGCACCTGCTCAGCAAGGAGGAGCACCTCCTGGGGCAGCGCCAGCGGCCGCTCCGGCAGCAGCCCCAGCAGCAGCCCCTCCAGCTGAGGCAGCAGCTCCGGCGGCATCGCCTCCTCCAGCAGAAGCAGCTCCCCCGGCACAGGCAGCTCCGGCAGAAGCAGCTCCAGCCACACCAGCCTAAGTTGCGTGCGGCGGCGAGTACAAGAGCGTGGCCAGCTGTCTCGTTGGGATTTAGATGTCTTCGCGGCTTGGGCACTCTCAATCAGCAGTGGGCAACCACAGCCGAGTTAGCCGTCACGTTATCGACGGGTCGTGTTTTGTGAGGTCCACAAGAGTCACCCAGCGGTCCGCGTCTGGCAGTTGTGTGTTATTCGTTGTACATACATACATTTTATGTCGCATCTGAGTCCTTTAGGCCCCTTGCCGCTTTTTGTACAGGCTGGCCCTGATTTGGAACGCTCTGACACATTTGATGGATAGCTTCTGAATAGATAGTATATAATCTAAGATTTGGTTAACCGAGTGTGCTCTGTCAAAGCTAAGCTGCATTATGAGAATATCAGATAACAGGCTGGGAATGTATGTCACATTGTCAGTCCAATCTACCGCACCGAGGAACAGAGCTGTATTCAGAAATGACAAAGGGACCAAGTGTTCGGAATATGTTTCTGCCCAGATATTCTCTTACGATCTCCAGTTGCACGGATTTACGGCGTTTTCTTCAGCATAATACTCGATTAATATAGATGTCTCTCTTTCTCACTTTGCATGCCTATTCGGGTAACTAAGAAGTGCAAGGAGGCGTTGATCCGCAGTGACATTGGTCGATGATCCTACCCAAGATTGCAGGCCGCTCTTGAAGATAGCGCCGCTAGAAGCATTCTAGAAGGTGGCATTTCGGCTAGCCTCTTTCTTGTGAGGATGCCATTGCTCAACCGATCCTAATGTGCATTCGCCACAGCAATTGGCGTCCCTTAGTGCATGATGTCTTGTTATCAGATCTATCTCCTTGATATCGAGTCCCAGGCATTATTGGGGCTAGACACGGCATATGGAAGCGCAGGCTGGCCAGGATGGAGCGATAACATTTCACGATGAGACGAAATGGGTTCTGCAGGATGATGGCATCATGATGCGCGAGCACGACCTGGTGCATTCAAGAGTGCGGCGCCAATCACAGCTTGAATGCACCGCGCAGCATCTCCTGGCACCTGCGATTCTGTCACTCGGGTAGATTACCGCCTCGTTTGCAGCACGCAGGCCAGACACGCAGGCGGGCAGGCAGGCTACTGCAGCGTATGGCGACACTGCAGGACGGCTGCATCAGAAGCGACACGTGGGATTTCGCGCAGGACCTCGATCGTCGACAGGCCGGGCCCCATCGAGGCCGACAGCGACTCCATTTCGCTTCGTCGAAGATATCTACTACATATACCACCAGCAGAGAAGTTGACCTGGCTCTGGGGAGGTTCAAAGAAGCTCGAGATCCAGAAACGTGGGCCGTCGGGTGCCCATTGGCTGCGGATAGAGATGCCTTCTCGAGGCAATTAGGCGAGAGCCTAGCCTCGATTTTCCCCACACACCTGGCTGGCCTTGCTCTCTTGGTGGGCATTGGTGGCCCTGGGCCTCCGAGGAGATGCAGACTTTGACCAACTGCACGTCTGCTACAACCGTGTCAACGGGCTTTGCTCTGGCCATCCGTCCCAGCCAGCCCAGCCGGCATCCAGCCCCCTTAGACCAATTCAGTCACCGAGCAGATGCGGGCATTGACTGTCTGGTCAGACAGGATTGCATGGCTTTCGCCTTTCGCGGGGGCGCTTAAGGGCGGCAGATGCAGGTTCTCCTCCCCCTCTTGCGTCCTGCCCAGCTGCCCAACTTGCCCTCGCCAGCGCGGGGCCACGACGACGAGCTCGTGCTCTCGTGCTCGTGCTCGCTGTCCCCGACTGCAGGATGGGACCCACCACGGCCGTCCTCGTACCTGTGCGCCAGTCTCCTGACCTTCTAGCTCTTATTCTTACACAGCACTTGCCTACTCGTCTGCGGCCTCTCTCACTCATCCGCTATTGTTCCTTGAGGTGGTGCAGTGGCGGCGGGCAACCAGCTGCAACCCCAGGGGACAGGACAGCACTCACAGCTGAAACCCGATCCAGCAAGACGGTAGCCCAAGACTCTAGTCCGCAGAAGCTAGACTTTTCGATCCATCCATCGTGACGTTTAGGATCGGCGCCTTAACGCACTCCTGTCACCTCTTGCGTTCCCAGTGGGTGTAGTCAACTCGCAGGCGGTCGTGATGGTGGTGAGGACGGCAGCCTCGACATGGGCTTCGGGTGGTTCAGGGTGATATCCTCCAAGAAGCTGATTGACCGATTGACAGATTGACGGATCGTGGAGCGAGGGCTGCCGGAGGAATCCAAGCGATCTACACCCACCAGAGCTCAGAATTTTCCGCAACGCCATGCCTAACTGCCAAATAACCACAGGGATGGTTGCTGGATCTTGGTAGAAGGTGGCCAGTATTGACTGAGTGAGGCCCGGGATACTTGCACCACAAGTACTCTTCCTTGTTAGTACAGACCCCGCCTGCGACTCCCGGCCGCCTGGGCAAGGAAGGGGCCGTGAAATCTGAAATGCAGATCACACTGGACTGGGTCTCTCCCTCGCAAACCAGCCCAAGACGGCTGGACGGATGCATTCCCAGCCTCGTCTGGTCTCGAAGCAGCCTGGTGATCTTGGGGAATGCATCGCCAGCACAATGAAAAGGGCTGGTGGTGGTTTCTGCCTTGACCCCTCAGTCTGTGTGGTGCACACAGAGCGTCTGCAATGTATCCGCAGCGGAGAGCAAAGCTTCGAACACCTCGGTAAAGCACATTGTTCACACCATGATGCCGATATCGCTTACTGGCACAGACCCATCCAGGGATCTGGAACACGCCAGTGCAATCTGAGATTGACGACATTCGACATTGAAAGACGAACAGCAAAACTCTCAAAAAATCGTGACCGTAGCGAGTCAAGCACGGCATTATTCTCTCTTTGTGTTCGTTGGTACGATGACGGCGTCAAGATAGAGGCACGGTGGCCGAGGGGAGCAACATGTCTTTTGTTTACACTCCAGGATCCGGCTGCGAAGACGGTCCTCTGATCACTTCCTACCGGGGATCTCCGACTTACACAGTGTTCTTTCTCACACACATGTAACCTGCCATTCATTCCAAAGTCTCCAACCAGTAAGCATCAGCTTCATCATCGTGCATTTGCTGCTACAAGAAGCACGCGGGACGCATATAAGACTCAAGGCGAGTCAAGCACAAGGTAAGTAAGATGCAGTCGCTGGCTTACACAGATGGTCTCGAGACCAAGCGACGTCCTCCCTGCTGTCTGGCCTGCTCGGGCCGAGTGTCTCCTTGAACTGGGCGTGACGCGACTCGCGCACATCATCAATGTCGAAAGTCGAGAATCGGAGCGGGGATTTGAATGAGATGACAGATCTTGGCAACTCCAGTCAACCGGGAGATCGGTCACTGGAACGTGGCTTCATTTGGTGGTCCGACACCTCTCTCATCAGACAGACTGGTGATGATTTCGCTGCCTCGCCATCATCTTCCCCTTGAGCCAGCCACGAGGGTCAGACGCCGCAATGGCGCAGCACAGTCATACCAAAAGAGCCCACAGCCCCATCTCAGCACGAGCAAGGCCCTTGGCAGTCACTGTCACCGTAGCGTCTCGATCTTTGCGCCGAGGGGCCATGGCAGGGCGGAGAGGAGTGAGCTGAGTCTCAAAATGGATCCTCAGCTCAGGGGTGCAGGAAGGCTCCAACTTTGAACCTTGTTCCTGCTGGAGGACACTAATGGCCTGCATGCAGTGTGTCGTAGTCTTTTGGTGCTACTGATGTTTATATTGTCCATCGACAGAGCTCAATAACCCACGGGTGCACATATGTTGAGGCATATCGGTTTCCAAGGCAGCATTGTAAATCCGTGTGAGGACGGCGCTCCTCATCGGAAAGCCTTTGCGCAGAAGGCCCGGTTTCGCGCACCAAGCTTTAGGTGGGACTTCCTTACCGCAAGCTATACCTGGGTGCGCGAGGCCACGATGATAGAAAGGAGGTACAAACTTGAACCGACACGTCCGGCTCTCGGTCGACTTCCGCACCCTTATTCGTCCAACAGCAGGCCCCTGAGTGCTATAGCAGCAAGGCAGTATGGTTGGTGTGTCGGAGCGGTGCGCTTTGTCCAGGTGCGGCATCCAAGTGATGTCAACCTTGCAGGTCTGCAGGAATAGGGAGAGGGCAGCTTTCTAGGGAGCAGGAGACTTGCGCTCCAAGTACCGCCATTCTCATGACTAAAATACCCGCTCACCCCAAAATTTGCGACGGCTCCGCTCGACTTCCTCGTCCTGGAAGCCTTCTGTCTGCCTGCTTGGATGTTTCGTTCTGCCTCGACAAATTTTTCCATTGCGCTGTGTCTTCTGGACATCTCGTCACCGTGGCATCTCAGTTGCCCCAAGCCGTCGGATATCCATGGGAACCGTCACATCCAGACCTTAGAGAGCGCTGCAACCTTTGGGTGTTCTCAACGACCAGCTTCGAGACCCGACCCCAAAGTCTAACGCAATCTCCTGCAGCTCCTAGGTCCGGTCGAGCCAACGGTTCATTGACTGCCAAGTCAGGATCCCAGGTCAGCTGTTGCAGAGGCGGGACTGATCAACCACCGCCTGTCCTGTCCAGTCGTGTCCGGCCCTGTCCTGTGCTGCTGTTAGACCGATCATCATCAACACGACGACGGTCGAGGCTGGTCTCTTCCAGGCTGCGTGGAGAGCTCCAATTCGAGGGCAATTTCCAGAGTTGGAGGGGCGGGAAAAGGCCGTTGTTTCTGCGACCACTCGAAAGCAGCCCCGAGCGTGCGTGTGTCCATTGACCAGCTTCCCGAGGAGGGTCGAGGGCACATCGACTACCGGTATCGAACTGACCCCTCCTAGAACTTCCGGAGAGGGTGCTCAACGCGACTTTTATACCTGCCACACCTTTCTCGACTCAGGGTTTGTGGACCATTGCACCATTGCAAAAACCGATTCGCGTTACCTAAAGACAGGCCCACAGCGGACCAGTCGACGTAGACAAGGCTCATCACGCGCAGTGAGGGGCCCTCGTCGCACGCTAGAGGTCGGCTGCCAGGACGAGCAAGGTCAAGGTCAAAGACCGCCGCCGTGAGCCAGACCAGGGCAGGGCATAGCGGAGCAGAGCTTGGTCGGCCCAGGCGCCACGGCACGGGTCCGTGGTTGATTTCCCCCACTACAAGTGTTGCGACGTTCCATTTCAATTACGTATAAACCCTCGCCCTTCTGCCTTTTCTTTACACACACAAACTCTACGACCTGTCACCGTCATTTCCCTTATCTCTGGGCTGCCCAAAGTTGAGCTCGACAATCTGTCAAACGCTGCCCCGCGACCACGCTTTGATCCTGCAGCCGTCTGATCTCCCTGTATCCCCGGTAAGGACCAGCCTATCCTGGATGTCAATCAGGCACGAGTGCCACCAAAAAGGTCCCAGACTGCCGGATCTGCAGCTGCCCTACGACGAGGCCCGGAGCCCTGATTGGCGCCACCCCCAGATTGCTCTGAAACTTCCCCGGACATATCGCTGATCGGGCATTTCTTACCCCAGCTTTGGATATCTACCTACAGTACTCCGTACACTACACCGCCAGCCCTATCTCTACCGGCACCCTCTAAGGTTGTAGAGATAGATAACGGCCTGCCGTGTTAGGCTGTGCCCAGTGGACTATCGCCTGTCAGCCCACCTCGTACCGGGCTGTCGGTAGACAGGCCTCGAGGCTCCTCTCGCCCCGGCTCGGCAGAACTTTAGCAGTTGCAATTACCAAACTGCTATCGCCGCCTCGCTTACCGGGCCCAGTCACGTCGTCGGTGGCCGCTATCTCCTTTGTGAGGACTGAGGCGTTTGCCGTCCCTTTGCGGCAATCGTCTCCACTACCAGCCAGGGGCATGGCAACAGACAAGCCTTCTGATGATAATAAGAAAGAACCTATCAAACAGGATAGTGAAGAGTCCCCATTGGGTTCGAGCCCTGATGGAGACGGCGACGGAGAGCCGGCAGATTCGGGCGAGCAGGGCCAGGCCCTCCCCACCCCGGAGGGCCAGGCGCCCAAGCGGAAGGGAGGTCGAAAGCCGGTATGTCAACATTTCGTGGCTTTATCAATTTTGTCGGGGTGTTTTCGAATCGTCCCTTGGGAGGTGTTATGTCTGAATGGGCCGTGCTTGGATTTGTATTCGTGGCGAAGAGCTAACAGTGCTCTAGATTTACGCGACCACAGAGGAGAGGAAGCAACGAAACCGCCAGGCTCAGGCAGCTTTCCGGGAGCGGCGGACCGAGTACATCAAGCAGCTTGAGCAGACCATCAGTGTCCAGGAGCAGACACTGGCGAATCTGAATGCAGCCCACCGTACCGCCGCGGACGAATGTCTCATGCTGAGATATAAGAACTCCCTGCTTGAGCGCATACTCCTCGAAAAAGGCATTGATGTGCAAGCTGAGCTTCAGGCCAAGCATGGCAGCCCCAATTTTGGCCCAACTCACATGCCTCAGAACATAATTCAGCCGCCGCCAATATCGAGAACGTTACTGAATAGACACCACTCTCGGAGGTCTACCTCCAGCATCGCACCGAAGCTTGAGCCTGGTTACAGCACACTACCTCCGATACATGGGGGCAATCCCCCAGCGGGATCTCCTAAATCTCGGCCGACGCCTTCGTCGCATGCGGCATCTCCTACGACGACCGAGGGTTTTGGAAATTCACCGGCGTCATCTGAGAACGTCGGCCCTGGAGGCATGCGGCCTGGGATGCCGTCCGCCGGAATGAAGCAGCCAATGGGCCAAATGCCAGGCCCATCACGAATGATGCCGCCCATGCAAGGAGGCCTTGGTCAACACTCCGGACAAGGGTCACATGCAGGCAGGATGGCGGCGCCGAATGTTAGCAATGCGCCGTTCTACCAGACACCCGCGTACCAAAATCATATTGAGCAACTCGGTAAGTTGGCAACTTTCTGGCTTCAGCTTATTCCTTTCTTCCTTGTTTCGTCGAACTCTGTGGTTTCACAAGTGCTAACAGAGCCGTAGAGCAAGAATACGATGCCGCAGCTGATATGATGGACGAGGGTGGCGAGGCACCAGAAACGCCCTCCGGACCGGGTCCCTATCCCGGTGCTGGCTATGCCGCCGCCGCCGCTGCTGCTGCTGCTCAACAGCACCAAGCTATGAGCCCAACGACGACAGGGCCAATGGAGCCGAATGCCGCAACAGGGCATCCACAGGGGCATCAGCATGGACTTTCAATGACGCAACTGCTAGACCCTTCGATGGATTGGGACCCCTTCGGCTTGAGTGCCAGCATGGCTTTCCCGTCATCATTCTCCTTCGACACGAGCAACATGAGATGAGTCAAGTAATGCATCTGTGGGAACAATAATGGCGCATCGTTCAACATGCCCGAGGCGTCAGGACCAGTTGTGTCTAGCGTCCACATACCTCTTGAACAGAGAGAGAGCGATTGACAGAAGTCCACGTAAGGACGGGAGCTGAAGCAAGACAGAATCCTTCGAAATTTGACCAGGAGTGGTTGGTGCGACGAGATACGGCAAACTGCCTCGATGGCGTCGTCAATTTGTATGACATTTTAAAAACATCATTGGGCGGACAAAAAAAGTTTTTGTTTTACTTCGATACCCCCGGGAAACGCGCTGCATATAACGGTGGGACGGTTCATCTTCACATATCAAAGTTACGACCACGAAGGAACTCACGGGACTCCCAATTTACAATTTTGAGTCCACGGCCCAGCGCTCACGTGGTCCGATCGCGACTGTGGCACTCGAAAATACGGAGCAGACGGCGAATTCCTCCGCGTCGTCGTGACGGTCACCTTCGGGCGGCGTCATCTTGTGTACACTGTATATACTAAAACTTACTTCACCGCATTGGAAGGCGTGAGCCCAGAAGGGAAGGCTTTTTCTTGGGACCGAGGCGGGTCAAATTGTCCTGTCAAGTGGAACTGCAGAGGTCTGGGGGTTAAGGGTGCACCAAAAGTATCTGTTTAAAGCGACTTTTTCGTGTCAATTACTCAACACAGATCTCTAAGACTTTTTAGACGCTGTGCATTTGTGTAATGTCAGATAGTAGCAACTTCGAGGCCATTCGGTTGGCTCGGAGAGGAGCGAAATACTCGTGCATTAGACCTGAAGGCTGTTTGCTACATTTTTTCCAAGTGACAATTGGCTAAGCAATTCGCGTGCGTTGGAAGCTTTACTCAGGTCACCTAAAACTAGACTTGCCTTCGCGGACCAAGACTACTGCAGACGATGTCGCGCGTTCACGTCCCCCTGACGCCGCTCAAGTCCGATGAAGGCTCCAGCTGTTTCCTACTCTTGGTAGCGCATCTTCGTGTGGCAAAAATGCAAGGGGGATATGCTATCATCCGTTTCCAACAAGATTCTGCGGGATTACTGTGATAACCTTGAAGTGTTCACTGTTGTAACAGTCCCTTTCAGTCAAGAAAAAAATGAAATGAATTCATAATCATGGAAAGGCGTGCGACAAGACTCTGGGACAGTCAATCCTTATGCCATGGTGTTAATCTGATCATAAGCGCCACATTCTGCCACAACAAGCAGTCTGTTTAAGTCTCACCCATTCTTGACACTCGCCCGAGCCCAGCGTGCGGGTCAATTTTAATCCCAGGTGCTGCGATCATGATGCGGATCGGTCTTTCATAGAAGGAAGGTTAGTCTTCGTATTCTTCATGTGCCTCAGTCGGCGGACGGGTCCTAAAGTATGAGATCGCACGGAACGGTAAGGAGAAGGCTTGCTGCCGGTCACTACAAGCTCGAATTTGAAGATGAGAATAAGATAGCGTCTTCCTGTCTTACCCACCTCCCAGCCTCCCAGCCACCGCTCGAGTTGAAGTTGTCGGGGATCCTGACGTTGGCTGAATCACGGTATGTCAATCCAGGATTGCTTGCGGACTCAGTACTACCATCAAGATCATTCCACGGTCTCGCATATGGCCATGTCCCATTGGCAATCGCCTTTAAGAGGTCGTGCTCTGGTGGGGTATAGAAGAGGCGTGGCCGACAGGTACTTCTTTGGAAATTCGCGCCCAAGCATAAAATCAGCAGTCTTGAAGCAAGTGAAGTCCTACCAAAACTGAGCTCGATGTCAATCTTGGTCCTTGTAAAATTGACCAACTCGGCTTGATTGACGGATCTCTCGATCGGTGCCTCTGGAGAGTACTAGAACTGTTGGCTTATCATTCAGCAGCGAGCAAAGACGCCGAGAAGTTTCTTGTTACGAAATGGCTCGGTAGATTTACTTAAATGGCATCAATGTATGTAAAGGCTATTGAACAAGCATCGTACACGTCATGGATGGGGCCGAAGTGTGACGAAAGCAGGTGCTGTTCTAAGGCTTGAGGCCGCCCAGAAGACCGGAAGAGACAGATCCTCTGCTTAATGAACATTTCTTGAGTAGAATGCAGTTTTGATTGTATGCGGAGCCTAGCTTCAATTTGACGACGAGGTTGAAAATCTAAGAAGACAGAACCACATAATACTTTTTGGGGGACCTGGGGAAGTGTTTTTCGATCCACGATTATCCCATGAGGATTGGTCATTTTGGGCTAACTTTCTTGTTAATACGTTACTTTGTGCCAGATTCTTGGTTGTGTTCGCTAAAGCAAACTCCCGGAATTTGGTAGAATGTCTCGTCTTTGCGTGCCCTTGATATATTCACTTGCCACGAAGAAGTTGGGGCTCGGAGTCTGTCTCAACATCGACTTCTATTTGTCTGACAGAATCTGAGCCCAACAGTATGTCGAAGAGAATTGCTCTTTTAGGAATTTCAAGAAGTAAAGGCCGGCACTGTCTTCTCTGTTTAAGACACATTACCGCGCCTCCCCCCCCCACGCGATGGCAACATCCAGCCATGCTATTCATGTGTGGTGAGAGAGGATGGCGTATGAAATACAATATGAATAGCGTCTCGGCTTATAGACAGGCCCAACTTTCAAAAACTTCGCATACCTAGTATGAAGGGGCGACTTAGTTGATCACTAACCTCATCGCCAACCTTGGATTGAGTCACCCATACTTGATAAATTTAAGTACATATACTTAATTATCATTTAAACAGAGCCATAAGCAACCTCAAAAGCCCGACTAAGACCATCTCGCTAACGTGGATGCTATAAGTGACTACACGCTATTATGGGGTAGTGTACACCGGATCTGCCGCGGCCAGGCGACCGCGAAGATATCCATCGAGATCATCTGTGCATGCCCCCTCTGGACGTCCGGATACAGGCGCACCCTGGATCTCGTCACGGGGCGAGAAGGCGTCTCGAGCCTCGATTTAGAGAAGGACAAGGTCTTTGTACTCGAGAAGAACCCGCACCGGATTGTGTGGCTAAGACACAGAGCTTTGTTGAAATACTTTAGATTGAGTTTGATTGAATCGTGGAGGTCTCAAGGCACTACGAAGCTGAAAGTTCAGTAGAAGGCGCAGCCTAGAATGAAAGGCTTCGTGATATCCACATTACTATATGATGACTATGAGTGGACAAGACAAAGATACGCACACTACAAGCTAAACGTGTTATCATGTCTCACGAAAACAATGATTGCCTCGATTGCCTGATGCCTACCAGTCCTGTAAGTGTGCCCAATTCCAGCATCTTTCCACCCAAACAGAGTCTTAAACTGGGGCACACTGTACTGTACTGATTGGCCTATCCGAACGCTACTCGGTTCCACGGAGATCAGGGTTTCTTCCTTTTCTCACAGAGTCAATTCGACCACATCGTAGCGCCATACTTTTACTGAGAATTTTGTGATTTACATTTTGTGTGACACGTCAAGACAGCAGCACAGCATTACTCGATGTTCACCCCCACGAGATTGACTGTTTGGCCCTGGGCACTTGTCTTGTCTTGTCTCGCCTCACCTCTCGTCACCGCAGCATCACGAAACGTGGGGTGATGGGCGTTGATAACTTGCCCGCTGCACGCGCACAAACTCAAAATACCGGAGCGATGAGAGAGTTATCATACAGCGCTGTGGAATTCCCCCTCAATCTGCGATGGAACCACATAATCAGGGAAGTCTGGGGCCACGAGGAGGGAGAGGTACGAGGTGGGTACATGAGCCGTGTGCGATCGATGGCCCATCTTGGGCTGTAAGTGAGGCCAATCAGAGGCGGCGGCGGGTCCAACGTGATAAGAAGGTGGTGTGGGAGAGGGCGGAGGGTGGTGGCAGTGGGTGGGTGGTGGTGGGCTCAACAAAGTCGGGGCTAGGCAATCAGACAATCTGGAGGAGACTCGGCTAAGACAGGCACACGATGTCAGTTGACGTTGTGCACGCGCGCAATCGTTTGGCTGGCGACGGACAAAGTGGCCACTCCGTTCGGCCTGGAAGAAACGTGGTCCAGACACGTCCCGGGTTGACAGTGAAACAGGCACTTGAGATTAGGTACTATGGGCAGGACGGGCGGTCTCTCGGATTGAGGGATGAGTCGAGTCGCGTCGAGTCGACTCGACCCATGCTGGGCCGACTGTGTCCCATGCTCTCATAGCAGCAACCTGGCTTGGCGCCCTATAAGCCATAACTCTTATCTTCCTCTAGTCCAAACGACGTGTGCCCAGCTAATGACCCAGTGACCATGCAGCAGACTGAGCAAGCCATGGCGGGCTCGCGAGAGTCGCCGTGTTTCGGCGTGGACTCGCAACCCGGGAGCATGGCGCCGATCCAAGCGAGAACTAGCAGAAGGCAGCTGAAGGAGGATAAAGACACTCCGGCCGCGCGATCCGATGGGGGGGGGGCCCTCTCCAACTCGAGGTGGGTGACGTGGAGAGGAGAGCGACAAATAATGCACAACCAAGGCCAAGGCGCCTCGAGTCTTGACGCAGTCTGCATCGAGCACGCGGGGATGACCCCAGGCCTGGTGCCGGCGCTGGTGACGGTGCTGCAGCATGACAGACCCAGCAGAGGCCGTCTCAGCAAATGATCACCACGCCTGCTGGGCACATCTCCCGATGACAGGCGAAATGTTGCAGAAGAAAAAGTAACTGTCGGACAGTTGTCTGTCGCCCATCCACACAGATGCCAGATCTCACGTCCCATCCATCCCACCACGCGAGAGACAGGGAGCTGCAGAGACAACGGCTTGGCCGATCAATGACGGAAGCGGTAACGGAAATGCCGTTCAGCGAGGGTGGTCATCTTCATCAACCCGTGTCCATCAGGCACCGCATCAGCCCTGCTGCGCTACCGAGATCAGAGTAATCACAGCGCCTGAGTGAGCGACGCTCACCTTCTGAGAGACAAGTGATTAGTGCATACCTCGATTCTTGCTCGCATTACACCGTGACAATGGGTTTCACTTTGTGTGAAGTACCGACGGACTTCGAAACTCCCGAGGTCTTTGGATTCTCAGACCCCGAGGGCATACACCAGCACCGGAACAGGAACCCATCGTCAAACAGGCGACTTATACAGTAGGCTGCTGCTATCTGTCACCAGACACGCCCGCTCCCATTCCTCGTCCCCACTGCAGCCGGGGACAAGCCGGGGAAGGGGGCAAGTGGATTCCATCAGCTCCTCTCTGCCTCTGTGTTTGCTCCCCCGTTCCCCATCAGCGACCCGGGTAATAGGCGTCAGAGAAGTCGGTGACCGGGCTGATTGTCTGATTGTGTGGGTGCTGCTTGCTTCGATGTGGATCATCGTGGCCCCCATTATCGGGAACCTTCATCCATCAGGGCAGCAAACCCTAGACAGCGAGCACAAACAAGTCATTGGTTTTTTATTTTTGAACTTGAATTTAAATCAGCCAGTCCGTGAGCGACTGTCATGTCTCGCAAAAAACACACAGCCCGCGGGCCTTCTTGATGACCGAGATGCCAGAATGTTCGGCGTCTCTGCGACCGGGAGAGGAGGGGGGCAAGACAGCAAGAAGGAAGAAGAGATTACTAGAGCCACACCCAATGCCTTACGCAGTACTCTGAAATAGCCCACGGGAACATTTGAGTGAGCATGGCCGCAGTTTCGCTGGCCGTATGCGACCGTGGCCTGCCTCTGCTAAAATGGGATGCGTTCAGACTGTGGCCTATTATTACGTGCAGCACCTACTGTGGTATCTCCCTGCCCCCCCCTGGTCGGACGGAATGTATCGGCAGGGATCTCAGGTACTTCCGGGATACATGTGGCATCTTGGTTCCCTGCCATTACCGGCGTTGCCTTGCCTGATGAGCGACGAGCCCAGCAAAGCCCAGCGCCAGCGCCAGAGCCAGAGCCAGAGCGCCATGGCCATCCGGGAAGAGAACACCACTCGCTCTCACACGCACACAACGGCAAGTAGCAACCACCCTCTCACGCACACCCTGCCGCAAAGGGGGTAGCCTGGCAGCCCTGGGTGTTATTATCATCTATCTATCAGCCATGGCCAGGATTCGCGCCCTCCCTCCTCCTATCCTCTCCATCAACAACCACAACACGGAATCAACAAAGCAATTTTGCACAAGAGAGTGTCATTTCCTGTCACAGTGAAATAATCGCGTCAGCCTTGCCAGCTTGCCCACTCAGCCAGCCCTCTGATCCCCAATCGTTCTTTGTCTGAACCACCGGGTCATTGATATCAACTGCCACCAAAAGCCGCATTTGCTCTGACATCAGGTAAGTGACTCACCCACCCACTCTCTCTCGCTCGCTCACCAGCACATTGTCTACTGTCTTCTCGTCTTCGCCTCCGTCTCCTCTCCTTCCCTTTTCTTCCAAACTTCCTTCTGCATTTGCACTCGCAAATGACATCGTCGACTACACCCGCCTCGCCTCCTTCTTGACTGACCATCACGTCATCGTCGCGCAGGCATCTTGTCCCAGACGCAAATACACCTTCTCCGAAATGGCAACCATGGCATCTGCTGCTCGCGATTTTCAAGCGACCTCTGGCCGAGACAACTTAACTGCTGTAGCGGCCCAGAGTGTCCCTGTGACACGATCTCACCCTCTCCCCCTCCCCACCCCTCCGAACTCCATATCTCCCGGCTTGCGACCGCACGGCTTGCGCGCCCAGTTCCTCAGGGCCAAGCTCGAGTCCGACGTGCCCGACCTGGACCTGCACGCCGGCCAGGGCGACAACAGCGCCCAGTTTGATACTGGCGCCCACGGAAACCACGGCTCGACCCAGCACGACCCGGTCGGCGCCATCACGCCAGCTCTGCTGTCCAAGCACCATCTGCCGGACATCCTGTTGAACCACGGCCCGCTTGCGATCCGCCACATCATGGGATACCTGACCACGTCGGTCCCCGGCTTTGCAGGCATACCACCAGCCAAGGCGCGACGGCTTGTAGTAGGAGCACTGGAAGGACGAGGAAGTGGCCGCGAGGGCGGCGGTTTGGACGGTGACGTGGAATTCGAAAAGGTCGGTTGGGGTCGCTGGGACGCACGGCGCAAGGGTCAATCTCGGCGCGACTCGCAGGCTATGCATGACGCGTCTTCGTCGTACATGTCCTCGCCGTGCCTGTCAGCCATCCCCATAGCAGGCGGAGCGGCGTGGAGCAACGAGCGGACGCGTCCGGCTGCGTCGAGCCCGGAAGAATCCCTTGCCTTCTCCCACGACGACCGTGGGTTTTATATACACGATAACGATGCGGACAACATGTCCATGGATGGCCCCGCCTCTGCGTCATGCTCCGAGGCACCGGACGACGACATTGAGATGAACGACGACGACCCC
The DNA here is from genome assembly GCF_026229845.1 of Diaporthe amygdali. Taxonomy (NCBI): domain Eukaryota; kingdom Fungi; phylum Ascomycota; class Sordariomycetes; order Diaporthales; family Diaporthaceae; genus Diaporthe; species Diaporthe amygdali. Next base: position 137,909 of record NW_026517052.1, on the reverse strand, counting down.
GAGGACGTGACCGACGAGGAGGACTGGGCTGCCATCGGAGCCGCAGGCCTGCGCGCCCAGTCCTATTCCAGGTCGGCTCAGCCTGGGACCTTCCCTTCTCGTTTCCACAGCACGTCGTCCGGAATGGCTCGGGCACCTCAGTTGAACAACATCGACTTCGCTGCACTGGCAGCAACCTCTGACGCGCAGGAGCGAGAGGCTATCGAGGCCCTAATCCGTCTCGGTTCTGTATAAATTGTTTTTAATTGCATGGCAGCGGCGTTTCATTTCGGTTTGGCATTTTCGCGGCTGGGCGAACTGGTCGGCTTCGTATCGGAATTGGCTGGGCGCGGCCTCAAGTGCCAGTATACTCTGATCGGGGCGGCGACCTCTGCATCATCAATACTCTTTTGGCGTTTTCTTGTTGGGCCCCACGGGAGGAATGCACACATCACCACTTTATCGGACACATGGACACCTTTCTTTGGTACGGACGAACATACCTTTTCACGGTCTTGACCTGGCAACTTGTTTTCATGCCACCAAGATCATTTATACCCGACGAAAAACGAGGCTTTTTCTCGTCATATATCACTCGAAGCCTCCGACTGCAAGTCTTCAGAGTCGACTTTATTTGGGGGCGCACCACTGCAGTGGCTTGCCTCACTGAAGGCACGTTGGCTGAGCTTCGGTAGCCTCAACCCAAAACAGGGCGGATACCAATTTTTTTATCGCTCTTGATATTTGCTGTTCTCTGGAAGACTTCAACACGTCCCTCAACGAGACAGATCACATCATGCTGTCACAACAGCTATACTAGGAGCGTTGCTGGATCGATGGATGCTGAGCAGCGCGAGCGGCAAGCCTGACAATGAGAAGAAAGGTGCCAAGTTGATTGGAGAGGCACCAGTCTAATTGATGGAGATGAGAGAGGAGGGAAAGAGAGAGACAGGGGGAGATAGGGATTGACACATCGTCACGACATCAATTGGATGCGTGTGTACCGTGCAATTGATATTCAGAGGATGAAGGACAGAAACCAAAAACAGTAAAACAACTTTTTTTTTGGGCGATGGTGGATTGGTAGTTTCGGAAAAGTCTATGGAGATTTTTTCTCGCTAGGCTGAAAATGGAACTCTTGATCGCTGCCTTCCATGTGACGTTCTCCTGCACCTTTGACTGTGGATTCCCTCGTGTCATGCGGGTCCCCTTCTGCGCTTCAGATCTTGCATGCGATCTCGCGACGTGCTTGCATCTACGTCAAGCCCCAGGGATCCCCAAACTTCAACCTGGGGCCGCCCAGGCGATGCAGGAGGGCGGGACGTGATCCCCACATGCAAGTTAGGTTGTCTGATGGCATATTTGGGAGGTTGTCCTACATATCTGGGAGGTTGTCCTACATATCTGGGAGGCTATCCTACTGCTGCGTATCCCACTAATGCATATTCCGATGGAGTTCAAACCACCGGCGGCTCGTCCACATGAAGTTTCGAGGCGGAGGAGACGTGCCTCATCGTTGGCGTTGGAGTTCTCCTCATACCTTAGGACATTCACATTGGTCCGTCACAGTAGAAGAATTCACATTCACCGACCCCAGGTGCTACCATAAGCGTAGAATGCCGCAGCACCAGTCCACAGATGGAAAAGGAGTCATTGTAACGGCTAGATGGCATTGATTCGGTCACCGACCGTCATGGTCCAACTTTCTTGCGCGAAACCTGCAGCAGTCATCTCCTTCCATGTGCACCATGTACAGATTCAAGTCCGAAACGAAGAGGAGCAGACTCAACCTGTTCTCTGAGGAACTTTTTGAATCAAAAGAAAGCGCAAAGGAGTAACCAACCAGCTCGCTGGCCCCGTACCGCACTGAATCACGGCCTTGCAGTGTGCCACAAAGAAGGTCCTTGTCCGAGTGGGTAAGGGCGTGAACAAGTGAGGAGAGTAGAAGAAGAAAATCGAAGCCGTTCCCACCGACGCAGTGCCAAGACCTGTCAGCCAGACTCTTGTCTCACGCTTGGCTGCCTTTGCACGCAAACTCTTAGGCCCAGGGAAAAAAAAAAACAAGGGACTGACTGCTCGCGGCGCTGGTTCTGGGCAAAAATGCTCGTCCCGCGAGGTTCCGCCCGGCGCGCCAAGAGTGGGACGAGAATTCCTCAGAAGCCATCGAAACTATCGAGTGAGTAAACACTCGGCGCAGTGGATGGCAGTCGTGCCATGCATCTGCTCCTATCTCACACGTGTGGCTTTTGGAAGGTGTAGTTTATACCAGTTTTGGTGATGCTTGGGGAAGCTGATGTGGGAGCAAGCTGCAGCCAGCTACTAATGAGATGCACGAGAGAAACCGTGCCCAACTCACCCAGGCTCTAATAATTATGACAGAGGCAGGTGCCATTGGACATGTACTCTGGCGATTCTCTGAGTATGGAGATGATCACAATGGTACAGCAGCGACCAAGCCGTTGAGATAACCGTAGCTATTTCCAACCCGTTAGGGCAGAGGCACTTCGCCAATCAGTGTCTCATCACTTCGAAACAGGCACTCGGTTCTCAAAATAGATTCGCGATTCTGCATCCACACAGCTTGAAACCTCCTCATCAAGTCGGTCGCCGCGCGCGGTCACTGAAACACCGTCACCCGGGATCCCGAAATTCTAGGCACTTGTCAATCCAGCATCGTGAACTGCACCACCGTTAGAAGTTACACTTCTGATAAACTTCACGCTATGCACAGCCACTAGCATTCCGCGTGGTGAAGGCCAGGTGAATAAGCATGAGAGTTCCTGCCAGCCACACGTCAACTGATTTCAAGGAACCAAGGATACACAAGTAGCCAATTCTCGTGCTCAGAGAACCATCCAGGACCTCAGCCTGGTAGTGGCGAATCGATTTCGGGCGGTGCGGTAAGCTGGGCCAACGCTGCTGGCACTGCCTCTTTGCTGGCAAAGGAAAACTCAACGTCATTCGAGATTCTAAGCCATCTGGACGCGTAGCGAAGAAATTCTCTTTCTTGCTGATGGAATTACGCCTCGCTCTGTCTGCTTCACTGAAGTCGACGGGTTGGTTGAACACCCCGGTATTCCGTTCAATTTCCAATGCGACTCGTAGTGGCAGAAGAGAAGCGCAAACGGACAATTACCTGTGCCGAATCATAGTTTCCGGGTGATTGCCTTCATGCAATTCTGGCCCTGCATCCACGGATATTGCAAAACGGAGTGCAGGCGTGTTCTTGCAACAACCGTTCATGCGGCAGTGATGACAACCGGCTTTTGTCGCCTGCCCAGCTCGGGACGAGATGAACAATGGATCCCTCGCCCCCATCGACCCATTTCTGCGGTTTCTGGGCACCGTATCCCCGCCCACGTTTCCGCTGGGAGGCCAAGAGCCCTCGACACAACTGTTCCGCCAGCCAAGAAGGACGCTGCCCGTCCTAGCTCGAAAGGAGAGGATGGTGGTTGCAAGAGTTGCGTGACCGCCGAGAAACCGATTGTAGCGTAAAGGCCAGATGCCCAGTCTCCCTCCAAACCCCTGGCGCGCCCCTGGGAAGTGCTTCAGTATTCTCTGGGCAAGAGGCTAGCATTGCAATGCCCAGAGTCCTCGGACGTGAGGCAGTGCCTAATCAGCAGACACTGGCTTCGCTTGGCAATTCCGCTCCGGCCAATTCTTGGCTTATTGCCAATTGTCTGGGCAAACTTGGCCGCTATCGTCAAATCAAGGCGGCTGTCTCAAAGGAGATATCTGTATCCCAAGCATCCTTCGCATGGATGGAAGGAAGAATAGGGCAGGTCGGGGTGCATGAATGTCGATGATCGACCTATAATTACGAAATAAACCATGACCGGTCGGCAACAGTGAGGTTGGAAGCGTTGAGACACGAGAGCGAGTAATGTGACTGACTTCACCAGGCCACTTACTTTCTGCCCGGCGGCACCTGGCTGTCCGAGCCGTTGGTAGCCAGTGCAGCCAGCCAGTCTCGTCTCAGTGCATCCTCCTGAGCATGCTCCCTTTCAGCAGACCATTTCCCCCTTCTTTTTGATTCCAACCGTTGCACTGATGATGTCGAACTAGACCCTCCTTTCCTCGGTCGGGCTCGAGTGAAGACGTCAGGCGAGTCTGATGAACGGTCGGACCCAGGGTGTTGGAACAGGATCAGAGAGCAACTCGCTGCGACAAAGGGGCCACAAAACAGCGCAAGTGTGCTCTGTCGCCTGGAGCAATCTTGGCAAACGCCTAGCGTCTTGGCGAGGTCTTGGCAGGTCATGGCATGCTGCTAAGGAGTACATAGTGTTCCTGGGCCCGTGGCAGTGCTTTTGGGTTGCAAACGGCCTTGTCGGGCGTGGGGGATCTCGAGGCAGCGAGGTCGCGCGCTATCAGCACGACAATGGCTTCGGGCGGGCAGCCAATAGGCAAGGGGTAGCGGGCGTTCCCCTCCAAAGTGAGACTGGCGGAATAGCTTGGCAAACCTTTTCGTCGTGCGAGGAGAATAAGAAAGAGAGGATGTGCGCCCCTCTCCTTTTCTGGTCCCGGGCGGATCTCTTCTTCAATTCTTCGAAAGGTCAAGAGGTCAAGAGAAATCGCCAGTCCAGATATTTTCTTGGACATTCCTGCCACAAGTCCATCTCTTATCGATTGACCCGCGGCTGTCAACCCCACGTTTTTTTTTAGTGTGGAGAAGACTACAAGACCTAGCTCTTGGCAACCAATCAGTGCCAAGACCAGCATCCAACCTTGCTGAGCTGCGAGCTTGCTCCTGGCCTGACCAGTCCTCGCCCTGTCGGAACACGGCACACACACATACTGTTACAGTAAACATGTCCTCCACTCAAGACAACACAAGCGAACAGTCGCAGAGCCCCAACGCGGGTTCCGGCTCTGACGGCAACACCCCAGCATCCACTACTGCTGCATCCACCTCGTCGGCTTCCAATGCCTCCAACGCCAACGCAGATGAGAGCCTTGTCTGCCGATGGAATGCGTGCAACCAGCGTTTCAACACTGCTGAGACCCTCTACGTGAGTAAAAGAACCTGAAATAGTCTTGACAGGGTGGTCCCTACGATCCAATCTTTTATTGGACCCTTTTATGGGATAACCTCGTTATGAGATTATACTCCGGGGATGATCTCCTGTCGCGACTTGTAAAGTTAGTTATTCAGCCTAGCTAACCAGTCAAATAGGACCACATTTGTGAGAGACATGTTGGCAGGAAGAGCACCAACAACCTCAACTTGACTTGCCAGTGGAATTCGTGCCGGACCACAACGGTCAAGCGCGACCACATCACCTCTCACATCCGTGTTCACGTTCCCCTCAAGCCACACAAGTGTGACTTCTGCGGAAAGTCCTTCAAGCGTCCTCAGGATCTGAAGAAGCACGTCAAGACCCATGCCGACGACAGCGTCCTGATCAGGTCCCCCCAGGATCAGCATGGCGGCATGAACGCGTCCTATGGTCGTCCGGGAAAAGGTACAGTCGCCCCATCTCTGTTTCTCGTCGGATAAAATCGCGAGGCTAATCCGCCTCTTTAGCTCCGTCCAGCTTCTATGATCACAACGGCCATCAAATGCGTACTAACTCCGCCGCCTTTGGTCAGCCACCCCCGCATAGTTACTATGCTCACGGGGCTCCTCAGGCCTATGGCCCTCTTGGATACTACGGACAGCCTATGCCAAACCACCGTGCTGAGCCCCTTGGCTACGGTGCGGCAGCGTATGACCGCAGGCGCGGCTACGATGATCTCAATGATTTCTTTGGACACGCCAAGCGGAGGAGCCTTGACCCAGCCAACTATGCCCACGTCGGAAGGTCGCTGATGCCTCTCCACGGAGCCCTGTCTGTTCACACTGGCGGACTCGGTACCCAGTACATGACTGCTGCACCCGCTCTTCCGGCCATTGGTGGTGGCCACTCCGCACACAGCGCCATGGACCAGCACTACTACCTGCCACCCATGCCCAACCTGCGCACCAAGGGTGACCTCGAGCAGATCGACCAGATCCTGGAGCAGATGCAGAGCACCGTGTACGAGAACAGCGGCTCTCCCCCCAGCAGCCACTACCCATCCTCGTTCGACCTGCGCCACCAGTCCCCTGTCGCCAGGCCACAACCAGGTAGCGACCACTACGCGGTCTCTGCCGCGCAGCAAATGCCCTCGCCCCTGAGTGCCGTGTCCTCCACGACCGGAAACACACCAGCCCACACTCCCCCATCGAGCTCCCTCTCGTACACATCAGGCCACTCCCCAGTATCCTCCTCTGGCATGTCTCCTGGTGCTCGTCACGGCTCTTCTGCTTCTGTTGCATACCCTTCATTACCAGCCACCACCTCCTTCGGTTCTTCAACCATCAGCACTCTTGGTTCAACCTTTGGCGGCAACGACCAGCGCAGATTGTCCGGTGGCATGCTCCAGCGCGCCAGCGGCTCTCGCCGTGCGTCAGATGACTCGGACGTCGCTACCACGCCCAAGGCCGAGGCCATGTCTCCCGCCTCGACGTCAGACGACAGTGATATCAACGGCGAGCCTGAGCCATACGAGAGCTGGCTGCAGAACGTCCGTGTCATCGAGTTCCTCCGTGAGGCCATCCGTGACCGGCTTAAGCACGGACAGTACTCTGACAGCGAGGATGGCGATGACGACATGATCGATCCTTCCCTGCAGGAGGCTGACAAGGCCCCTGAGAAGTCTCTGTACCCTACCCTGCCTATGGACGTTGACGAGTGAGCGGGCTCTTTTCTACCCTTTTCATTATCTTTTCTTTTGGGAACTTGGCTCGGGTCCGGCTGCATCGTCAATGGTTAGCTACGATTAATTGCTGTTATGACCACCGTTTCGTGCGTTCAATCAGTACATAGTGTAAATGAATATGAAAAGTCGCTTTGCACTTATGAAACATGCTGTCTCAATCCCATCAGATACTGGTCGAATGCTGTGAAGAACATAATTGTGGCCATGCTCTCTTTCGACAGAACAGCTCTCTGTATGACATCGACCCGTGGCGTTCTATTACAGTTGAAGCTACGCCCTGAATATGATATGATCACATTGCCTGCAGGCTATGCTCGGTCAAGCACTGGGTTCGAGCATTGTATGATACCAGCTTGTCCCATCCCTACAAAATCAAACTACTCTGCTCCTACGATGTCAGCCGTCTATTCTGCTAGTGAAGGGCATTGCTGCATAACATACCTTATTCAGGGCTGAGCCACATCACTGCGTGCTGAGGGTGGATCGGACAGATCTTCTTTTCCGGGTTACTTTGTTTGCACCAGGAACAGCCACCATTCGTAGAACCGCATGCTCAGCCAGCGGCGCCCTGGAACATGTACCGCCTACAAGCCTGTAGAAATGCCGGGTTAGCGTCACGATCGCGCGGTGATTCACCAAGCCACTCACAGCTTTGAGCACATCCAGCTGCTCCGCCGACTGGTCAAAGACCGCCCGGTACTGCTGTAGATTGTCCCGCAGGAAGTCCTCCTTGGTGGTCCTGCCCTCGCAGATCGCCTTCATCTTGATCTCCATCTCCTTGCGCAGGAATGGCTTGCCGAGGCTCGTCTCGAAGTTCATCCTATCGAAACCCTCGATGAGAGCCACGCCGAGCTGTGTCGGTATGAAGACCTTCACGGATCTGCCGCCCCCTCCGCCCCGCGCGGCTCCGCCTCGACCTCCCCGGCCACCGCGGCTGCCTCGTCCACCTCGGCCGCCCCGTCCGCCTCGTCCTCCTCTTGTGGATGGAGCTTCTTCCTCGTTTTCTCCGTCGCCCGCTGCCGGCTGTGCTCGATCCACGGCCTGGACGTACTCTCGCACCTGGATCTTCTCAATATGCTCTGCCATTGTCGCATCTGTGCCAATGCCGTTTGCATCCATGAGAGACAGGAGATCGGCTTCAGTCAGGTATCCTGGTGGCGTCGTCTTGCCTTCGGTCATCATTGCCTCTGTAGGCTCGAACACTTCTCCCAAGGTAAAGTTTGGCAGCTCGGCGGTATTCGTCCAGTTTTCGTAGGGGTATACGTCTAGATAGTTGCGTTCCAAGACGATGACTCCGTGGGCATGGAAGCCCTCGTCCCCGTACAGTATGTCCACATCCGTAGCGGTGCCTTTTGCATCTTCGGAGCAACACGCAAGGAATCGACGGACCACAAACTCGTAGAGAGTCTTCTCTTGATCGCTCAAAATGGAAGGAGCTGCGTAAGTAATAGGGTGGATTGGAGGATGAGCCTTGTCATTGTGGCGGCCATTCCTCGGCTGTTGAAAGGAATTGTCAACCAGGTCCTGGGCGAATTGTCCCCAGCGGTTGTCCTGCGTTTGCTTCCGGACAAGTTCCCGGAGATTCATGCCTTTATCGAACTGGTCCGTCTCTGTTCTCGGGTAGCTGATGAAGCCCTTGTTGTACAGGCTCTCGGCCACAGTGAGGGCTTGTTGACCCGTCATTCGCAGGAAACGGGTTGCCATTTTCTGCAGCTCGACAGTAGTCAGGGGCAAAGGCTTCCACTTCTTGGTAGGTTTCTCCTGGACCTTGACGACCTTCGCTTTCTTTGCGCTCAGACACCTTTCGTAGAGAATCGTGACCGCAGCCCTGTCAAAGAGACGGTGGCGCTCCCAGTTGAAAGTCACGCTGAGACCGTCCTTTTTGTGTGTCACCTTGATACCCCAAAACTTTTCTGGCACAAAGTTCTGTACCTTGAAGTATCGATCTACGACGAAGCCCAGAGTAGGAAATTGACAAGACCCTGGAAGATTTAGTAGTGAACCAGAAGAAGAAAAGAATATTGAGTCGAGACGTACCGTAACTGATCATGGAGTTTTGAATGGGCCCACCAAGCGAGCGTAGACTGTTGGTGAGGAATCGAGTAAAGGCGTAACCAGTCCGTAAATCCGACTCGATTCTAGCCTGGACAGCATCCACTTGCCTCTGATCGAGATCCCTCAAACGGCGAGCCGCGTTGAGAATATGACTGGAGACGTCAGTATCCATTTCCGCTGGAAGGGTATACTGGTCGACTCACGCCCTTTCAATGTTGCTGAACTGAGCTCGTTTGACTTCAATTTGGGGATTGCCTTTCTTGGCTGCATCGCGAATTTCACCTCCGATGTGCTCCCCTTCCCGATCACAATCCGTCCAAATAAACAGGGCTCTGCAGTACTTAGCTTGCTCTTCGATATTCTTGGCGACATCACCCTTGTCCTAAGGACATTCAGTGCCACGCTTCACAAATGCATCGGCATTGGCGGTACTTACATTTGAAACAAAAGTGGTAATTGGAGCACCAAACAACGTGACGGGAGGTGGGTAGTTCCAGTTCTTGTAGCCAGAATCGAAGTCTGTGCTTGTGAGATGCCCAGTGACGGCGGTCATAGTCACGTTGCAGTTGCCCCATGGTGGGCCAAAATCGAAGTCAAAACAGTAGTTCTTGATATATTTGTTCCGAGTGTTGCGCTTGATCCAGAAATATCAGCACCGCAAGTCCCTCTGAGGTTTGCTAACAGACTCACTGTTTGGAGTTGGCCTCCCGAAAGATGGCCTGCCACGGCTTTGGATATGGACGGCTTCTCCGCCACACACAATATTCTGGGCATTTTTGACCGAGCGGTGCTGATACAGCGGTGGCGGTGCAGCAAATTTGCACTGAGAAGGACGATTGGGCAACGTTTGGACCAGCTGCTATAAGACAGCATGTTGCGTGGGCCCGTGTCTCTCAAAACGCGTCCGCATCTGAGCGATCGTGGCTTTATCAGCGCAAGAAGCTGTCAACATGACCGCTAGCTCTGAATACGCGTCGAGACGGGTCAAAGATGTCAGATATGATATTGGCCGGCCGAATTGATCGTCCAGGTCTGGGAAACGGGCACGAAGGAAACCTTCACGATTTCACGGGTGTTGCATAAACTTGATGCACTGCACCTCGGCTTGCAATTAACGAGGCGCTGCCTCCCCAAGGAGCTACTGATTGGGCGGTCCGTGCCTTGTTGCTGCCCCATGGCCCCGGACGAGCCGCTGATCCCATCATGACGCGCATATCCGAAACATTGCTTCTGGCAGCTCTATTTGTTACCCTCGACGACTTTTGAAATTCGAATACATATTGGCGTCTGTCGAGGACCTCTTTTCAACTCATCTTTAGACCAATTGATTTTATTAGACTCCTTCTACTCAATTGCATTGCACAGTATGGCAGTTCCCGCTCTGCTCAAGTTTCCAGACACTGTCGACTGGTCAAGGACAGTCGAGCCGTACATCCCTCAGCTTTATGAGCTGCCATCAAAGCTCCTGGGCGTCTTGCAGTCTCGGCAGAATGTACTCGACCTCTATCTTGAGACAAATCCACTCATTTCAGGTCTTGGTCTTTCCATCTTGTTCGGTGCCATCTTCTTGGTTGTCGCAGAAATCAACAAGAACTACTCCCAGGTCGACAGGTGTTGGAGCTTACTGCCAACTTTCTACATCGCCCATTTTGACCTTTGGGCTCGGCTTTCCGGGATCAGCTCCCAAAGAATAGATCTCATTCTCTTATTTAGCACATTGTGGAGTGTAAGATATCGCCCTCGCCCCTCCCTGAGCGGATCATGATGCTGACCGTGCCACAGATCCGTCTCACCTTTAATTACTGGCGCAGAGGAGGCTATCAGATTGGGTCTGAAGACTATAGATGGTACGTAAACCTAGACCCCCAGTCTATAACCATTCTCACATGGCCCTAGGGAGATCGTCCAGAGCAAGGTGCCAGCATGGGCTTTCACGATTTTGAACATAACCTTCATTTCCTTCATCCAAAGCGTTCTGCTGTTTGCTCTAGCAGCGCCTACCTACCCAATCCTGTTGAGCATACAGTTCCAGCCTGAGATAGCTTTGTCGGACATTGCCTTTTTGATCTTCGAAGTCGGACTTGTTACAACAGAATGGTTTGCGGATCAGCAACAGTGGGGTAAGTCAAGACCAGTACGGCAGACATCTACCAAAGCTTAGCTACTGACTCAGAACAGATTTCCAGAATGCCAAGAGGGAGTATCAAACTACTGGGAAGGTGCCACAGGGCTTCGCAGCAAATGACCTGAATCGAGGCTTTAATACTTCCGGTCTCTGGGCGTGGAGCAGGCACCCAAACTTCGCCGTTGAGCAGACTATCTGGCTCACGCTGGGCGTCTGGAGTACCTTTACAGCAGAAGTGCCGTATGCTTGGACTTTGGTACCTGGTTTCAGCCTTGTCCTCCTCTTCCAAGGGTCGACATGGCTCACGGAGCTGATCACAGCTGGCAAATACCCCGAATACAAGGAGTACCAACGGCAGGTTGGCATGTTCGCGCCAAATCTCCTCGGGTTTGGCCCTTACAACCCGCCTCCACCCCGGACCAGCGCCTTGAAGGAGAAGAAGCAGAAGTAAAGAAATGGCTGGGAAGGCCATGTCCGATTCGAGAAGAGTCGGAGCCTTCTCGAGGGTTGGGGTGACACAGACGGGTCTGATGATGTTGCGAAGAACTGCAAAGGTGGTGAACGTCTCACAGCATCGGATAATGCAGATCCATATTGGTTCTTTGACGCCAATGATATGTGGTAGACTCGACCTTACGATAATAGAATGTGCCACCAGTTCATCTTCGCGCAAACTCGCAGCACAGAGATCCCAGGTGTTTGTGTATCCCTCGGAGTTATCTATCCGCGGTGATGCTACACAACCCCCTTTGTACGACTTGGGCAACCATACGAGGCGAAATGCTTACGGGCAAGAATACATTCTCCGTTCCTGTCTTGCGAGGCACGAAGCATTGAACCGAATTTTCCATGGCTGTATGCACAAGTCTGATTTAGGGGGACGGCTTATACGGCAATCGTCCCGGAGTTTGGGTCAGTTCCAGCAATTTTAAGCCGCTGTGGGTCCCGCGGTGATCTTAAGCCAGCAAATGGTCTAGACAATCTTTTCTCGTCGATTTGAGTGATCTTTTCAAATTAGCAAGTCCCGACTGCAGTAAGCACGCGACTGTTGATCGCGAGCCTCTTTGGACGCCACTTGCAAGAATATCCGCGTCATGCGCTGTACACTAGTTTTCCGGGGATGAGTTTCCCGCGGAGGTAGTCCCAGTAGCACAATGAACACCACTGCACAGTCCCCCCTCCCATGACTCTTGTGCTCCAATACAATTGCCCGATTGCAGTGATGTTTTGAACGGCAACGGCGGAAGGCGGACATGCCGATGGGATTTCCTAGCCGCCGGGGCACATACGAATTAATCTAGCTCCTAATCTTCGGGCTCGTTGCCGTCCATTCTCACGGGCCTCAGATGTCAATATGTCATTTCGCCTGCCCCCAGTGCTGGTGGTTGCAGTCCCCACACGGCAGGGCCCGCCCTAACTGCCACACCTGCATTATTCAAGTCCCGGTCCGTGACCGTTTGAACTCGTTTCTAGAACCTCTACGATTCACGACTGCCGTTACAGATGCGCGCTCTAGCTCCAGTCGCACTGCTCTAGCGCCCAGCACGATCTCGACGTCATTCGATTACCGCAAAGGGCTCACGGCATCACGCTTGTGATGTTTTACCCGACAGCGTGCATAGTTACTGGGCTTATTCGTGTGTCGATCAAATACTCGCCCCACATAGATCTCGGGTCCACTGCATATCCCAAGGGTCCTCGTGGCACCTGGACCGCGGAAATTATTAGGCAGGGGGGTCGGCAGGACCCTGAGATCTTGAGGGCATCGCCGGAAGTGCTGACTATTAATAATAGACTGCCCTGCCCTCCGGGACTTCCAAAAATGTCTTTACTAACATCTCGCCTGTCCGTCACTTCAAGCAACAAGTTTTGTGTTTTAGAGTTCCTTTGACTGCCTTCAAGATTCCTTAGCAAAACACACATTCCAAAAACCACAAAGACAAGATGGGCAACTACGTTTCCACCGCCGAAGTCCCCCAATCCTCAGCCTCCGAATCAATGGACCTCATGAGGGCCTCAAGGTCCCGGCGAAGCTCTGTGGCTTCAGGAACATCATCTGTCGACAGCTCCAGCAGTGCTGAACGAGCTCTCCTTTCATCCACGGCAGCAACCCCTTCTTCGCCTTCCGAGCTTGATCCACTCTCGCGGTCCTTCCCCAAACCCACCGAGGACGTCAACCTAGATGAGATGCTTGCCAGAAAGCCTCTGAAGTGGACCCTTGGCCACTATGTCAAGGAGGTACCCACGCGCGAACCTTCCAAGCCAGCCGAGGACAAAGACCGACTTGCGCGGGACATGGAAGCAAAGAAGAAGGAAATGCTTGCCGCTAAGGAGGAGATGCTCAGGCTCTCTGCTGGCAAATAAGGGCTTGGAGTGAGATCCGCCCGGGACGGTTGTCGAATTACCTGCTCGGATTCCAAGACTTCGGCAGACCGCAACACCTTTTTGTCTTGTGTTAGGTTGGACGAGCGGGGAAAGCTATACGTGGGTTACATTGCGAGGCGTTGGGCGTTTAAGGTACCTGACTTGAGGAGTTGTCACGCCGTGTTGAAGGCGATCCTTTCCTGGGAGTGCATGTTGGTTGACTTCCGGTGTTGTTGGAAAGCTTGCTTTTGCGATATACCAAGTCAATTCATTTTTTGTAGCCTGATTAAAGACGTTCATTCTTGCGACACGCGCCTTTCTTCTGTACATACGCAACCGGTGCTGCACAACAGTGTCATTGTCTCTCCACATACCCTCAGTCAGAGTGGGGCCTCTCAGTGAATCCTCCCGGCCAGGGTGAAACCGTACACCACCGAGGCCGCGAAGTTAACCACATTAAGCAATGAGGAGATACCGTGAAGCGTGCCGAACTTCTTGTTCAAGGCAGTCATCTCCTGGCTATGCGGCTTTGGGTCCCAGCTTCTCTTGCCATCCTTCTCTTCCTGCTTTCTTCTCTCCACTATGCAAGCCTTTGATGCTGGCAAGAGTACAACCCAATTGGCGAGCCCAGTGATGAAGACGGTGGCAAGGGGAAGAAGGGTTCCCCATCTGTTGGCTGGATCAAATAGTCCCTGCACGCCGCCAGCGGGCCCAAATGGTCTCCCAGGTAAGGTCACCGCAAGGACGACTGGTAATGTGGTCTGCAAGCCGAAGTACCATGGAAAAGTCCTCGTTTGAAGATCTGAGAACTGAAGAATGGGGAGTGTCTTGAATTGAATGATGGTCCCTACACAAGTCTTGTCCATCGCTTATCAGGAAACTGCAATGTCACAGGGAAGGTATCGTAGCTCACATTAACTGAATTAGCTAGTTAGCAGACATGGGTAAGTTTATTGTCAGCAAAAGTATGTACTTACAGACGGTTGTCCCGAACAGAGACCCATATCTATTTGCTTTCTCAGCATTCTGCTTGCCGATTAAGTGGAGAAACACCAGCGGCAGGTAACTCACGCCAGGATATGGTACGGGGCTCCCGTGAAAATGATTGATCTTTCCGACATTTCGATAGACTATGTATGTTGAGGTTGATTGTTTTTATCGACAGACGACAGGAAAAAGTTGTCTCGCGTTTCGGAGGAGGGGGAAGTCGATTGTCTGAAGTGGTCTGTCAATGACGCCTCGGTAAAACCCAAGAGCAGACAGTGGGTCGAACAGCTGCACAGCCAAGATGCCTGCTTATCGATAAAAGCTCCTGGAAGGCAGGGACGTAAGGAGCCCACATGCCTGCGCGTTGGCAGGGGTCCAAAGTGTCAGTGGGCCCAACGCGCTCGCTGCCTGGAATCGACGTGACCTGGAACAAAAAGGACGTCAATAAATCCAAGAGCTTCCGTCGTCTTTGAGGGCGGTCGGGGGCTTCTTTCTGGTTCGTCACCGCACGTTCGTTTTTCAATCAATGCACCCAGAGCTCTCAAATTCACCATCATGGCCGACAAGGAGGCATTCGTCTACATTGTCGACGTCGGGTCGACCATGTCGAATTGCAACAATGGCCGGACCGAGTCTGATCTGGATTTCAGCATGCGCTACGTCTGGGACAAGATCACTACCACGGCCCAGGCATCGCGAAAGACTTGGAATGTGGGTGTCATTGGCTTGCGAACGGATGAGACCCGGAATGATTACCAAGATGGCGACGGCTACAACAACATCTCAGTCTTGAAGAAACTCGGTCCAATCGTGCTCTCACAGTTGAAGGAGCTGACAAATCTCATCAAACCGAGCAACACGGAGTTTGGCGATGCCATGTCTGCTATCATTGTCGCCGCCGAGATGATCGGAGAGTTGACCAAAAAGCTCAAGTACACTCGACGGATATATCTTGTCACCGACGGCCAGGGCCCCATTGATGGCGATGATGTTGAACAGATTTCCAGCCGCCTCAATGAGCTCGACATCGAGCTTGTTGTGTTAGGCGTTGACTTTGACGATCCCGAGTTTGGCTTCAAGGAGGAAGACAAGCCACAGTTAAAAGTCACAAATGAGACCATTCTCAAGTCCTTGGTGGACAAGTGCAACAATGGAACATTCGGCACACTTGCTGAGGCTGTGGAGGAGCTTGAAATGCCAAGGGTGAAGCCTGTCAGGCTGGTCAAGAGCTACGACGGGCCCCTTACTCTGGGGAATCCTCAACAATTCCCGAGCGCAACAAGCATTAATGTTGAACGATGGCCAGTGACCAAAGTCAATCGACCCGCTGCCGCTACCACGGTCACAGTGAAATCAGAGTCCGCAACACAATCAACACATACCATAGACGACGAGATGGATGGAGTGGAATACGATGACCCGCATTTCAATTCAGTGAAGCAGCACCGGACCTACAAGGTCAACGATCCCAGTGCTCCTGGTGGTAAAAGAGACGTTGAATTCGAAGAACTCAACAAGGGATATTCTTATGGAAGCACGGCGGTGTTGATCCCTGACTTCGACTGGACTCTTACCAGCCTCGAAGCCGCGAAGGATTTCTCTATCATGGGCTTCGTGAACATGAACAAGGTGCGTTAAATTAATTGAGACTACTGAGGCTCACATTCTTAACACGCCACAGGTCGAGCCATTTCTCACCTTGGGTGAGACCTCCGTTACAGTTGCCCGGCCTTTCGACGAGGAATCTAAACTCGCCCTCTCCGCACTCATCCATGCCCTTTATGAATCGGAGACCTATGCCATTGCAAGACTCGTTCCGAAGGACAACAAGGACCCTGTCATTCTACTGATGCGGCCAAGCATCGAACCCGACTTTGAGTGTTTGTACGACGCGCCTCTACCTTTCGCCGAAGATATACGGTCTTATCGTTTCCCGCCGTTGGACAAGGTCGTCACAGTTACTGGAAAGGTGCTCACAGAGCATCCTCGCCTACTTCCTGATGACAGGCTTAACCAGGCGATGAGTGATTATGTTGATGCCATGGACATCTCGGAATTCGACCACGACGGAGAAGGGTGAGTTTTCCAACCTATATCTCTTGTTTGGGGGCTAAACAAAGGTTGCAGAAATCCGACTGAGTTTGCAGCACTTCAAGATCTGTATTCGCCAATTATCCATCGTGTCAATCAGGCCGTTCGAGCTCGAGCTGTGGCTCCAGACGGAGACGTCGCCGGCATCCCTGACATTTTGAAAAAATATTCAAGGCCTCCTGAGAAGTTGGTCAAGGAAGCCGAGCCACAAATCGATGCGCTGAGAAAGGTGGCCGATCTGAAGAAAGGTATGACCCGCACTATGCAACAATGAGAGACGTTTACTCATGTTTTTACAGTGCCTCCAAAGGCGCAGAGCAAGTACAACAAAGGTGTACCGAAACCTGAAAGTGGTCGTCCCATTGAAAGTCTTGGTAATATTCACGACACGCTCGAAGCCGGTAAAAAGCGGATAGCCGAGTTGAAGAAGGGGAAATCATTGATCGACAAGGACAACTCTATCCCGACGTTCAAGCAATTGATTCGGCAATTAAATGAGGCTGAAGATGATGCTGGCGTCGAGCACGCGACCAAAGCCATGGGTGGTGTCGTGCAATCCTTAATTAGGGAGAGCATGGGAGACAAGAATTATCAACGCGCCATTGAGAATATTGGAACGCTAAGACAGGCCTGTATCGACCTCGAAGTCCCTGAACTTTACAACGACTTCTTGAGAGATCTGAAGCAGAAGATCCTGTCAAACGCGCTCGGTGAGAAGCGCGAGGACATGTGGAACGAGCTCCGCATAACTGCTCGCGGAAGTCTTGGACTCATCACCGAGAGCCAATCAGAAGTATCCAACATTACAGAAGACCAGGCTAAGCAGGTGAGAACCAAATGGAATTCTAGATCTCGCGAGCAAGCTAACGTATCGTGTTCCGCAGTTTTGGTGGGCTGGCAAGTAAACCTGTGGCAGACAATCACTCATGCAAGCAGCAAGAGATGTGGGATAGGAGAAGTCAGAGCAGGACTTGTACTTGACACTCCTGAGGTAGAGATACAAGGCTTTTGAAGACCTCATCGCCCTCAATAAACGAGTGTCTTTACAGGCGACTTCGCATATCAAAAGTTCAATGGCAGGCGCTTCTCCGCGTCAAGCCCGTTATTATCCGCGCGGCCACTGTTGCTATCCCTCGAGTCGACTTCAGCCACGCCCTCGACGATCGAGTACTTGCCTTGCGTCGGATTGCTCTGGTCAAACGCGCTCGGTAAGATAAAAATGTCTTCATCGTGGTGGTCCACTCCTTCCCCTAGACCTCTCGGCGGAGAGATGAAGCTTAAGAGAGGATAGACCACCAAAGCGACCACGAATCCAATGATAAACCCAAGCCGCGAGATTTTCATTGCGTTATTGGGCTCCCCATCAATGTTTGCGCAGCTCATGATGTAGCCGGGGAGCGCGGGTGCGATAGCCACGGCAAATGCCACGAACGCACGCCAGTTGAACCTGTACGGGGATCAGACTTGTGCTTTGAGAAAGACGCCAGAGATCACTCACCCGTTCCAGTACCAATATATGCTCTCCTCATTTCCGATGTACAGGTCCCTCATCTTGATCAGGCGCTTTCTAACGATCCAGAAATCCGCCACTAGAATACCTGAGATGGGACCATAAAACGTCCCAAAGCCTGAAAGGACCTGTGTAGACAAAACGTTAGAGTCCCATAGGCAAACTTCTCACAATAGGAGAATAGCCCACTTACCTGAATGAAGGTGGCCGCAGTCGTTGTTATTTGCCAAGGGTTGGTACATATACCCAAGCAAGCAATGATGTAGCTGCATCGTCGGATCGTGAGCCACTTTGGGCTAAAACTTGCCATGTCCCTGCCGATACACACAAGATCTTGTCAGTAGAGTTCGATTCTCATGTGCCAAAGGAATCAGGATAAAAAAACAGGCCAGAACCAGACATACATAGCAGCAGCAACGCTATTCAAAATCATGTTGACAGTAACCTGCGCCAACGCCAAAGCCGCTGAGGCAAAGAAAACCGCAGCTCGAGATCTTGCAGAGTTGTTGTAGTGCGATTGAATCTGCCGCAATAGGAGGAACGGCTGCCAGTACGCTTCTCCGAGCACATTGCTTGAAGCCGAGGTCACCAGAATTCCGAGAGCAAATGCAGCATAGATGAAAACGGGGCAGGCGACGGCTTGTGCGATCATGGATCTGCGGTTGTCGCTAGCAAAGCGACACCAAGCTGATCCACCCATAGTCACAACCGCTGTATTTCCCAAGACCGCGGTAGCACCGTATACGGAAGCCCATCCTAGACAGTGTCAATTCATGCTCAGAATGTGGCATGTCTCTTTGGAAACGGCGTCTTACCCATAGAACCTGCCAACACCGAAGGAGGTTTATAATCGCTCGCGAAGTATTGGCCACCACCGCCTGCTGTGTGGGTCGACCAAATTACAAGACCTATGATCACCATCGTGAAACCGACGAAGGAAACATGGAACGGACGATGCAGCTTCTCGGGTGGGAGCCACATAACCCCCAGGAAGACGAAGTGGTAGATAATGAAGCCAATAAAGTCTTTCAGCTCCATCGTACCATTCGCGAGGGGGTGTTCCCAATTCGCCCAACGAATTGACCACGTTCCGATCATCGTCGACATGGCTTGAGCTCCCCACCAGGCCTCAATGCCGTCCCAGACGATGGCCGGCATCACTCGGAAGAAGACTGCAAACCAGCTTCCGCGCATGCCCCAGGCTAGTCGACAGACTACGGTGTAAGTGATGTGATGGCTACCGCCAGGCCACTGTTGGAGGGTTATTGTCAATACGACAGGTCTCCAGGGGAGAGGAGGGCCATTCGATATAATCTGGCCTCGGCCAACACTTACACCGCACAGTATGCACATGATGACCAGCACAATGGGGCTGAGAATACCTGCAGCAAGTGCCTGCTTGGCACTCAAGCCGTAAGCGATGAGGGCAGAGCCTGTATTGTAATTATAAATAGCAAAACCTAGATACATTCGATTTAAGTATGAGTGATTCGTGGGCACGGTCAGATAGCATCTTGGAAAGAATGGCTTGCCTCCAGTCGCCCAGTACACAACGTACTTCCATCCGTTCCAAGTCCGCCTTGAGCTATCCATCGGAATAAGGTCGGCGTTGACCCATTGGGTAATAGCGTAGGTGTTGCCCTTCGGAGGTGGTACCTCAAGACTCCTGATGAACCGTCTGGTGGCAGAGCCTTCCGTGGCGAAGTCCATGTTTCCTGACGTGTCGCTGTTTAGCGGTGGGATTTCGAAACTGGTGAGTATGTTGACAAGGAAAGCAACAGTCGGTGACGGAAACGACGTTGCAGCCGCATGGTCCAAGTATTATACAGGCCATTAGCGGAAAGTTGCTACCCAGCGTTGCATACTTATCTGCGTCCCAAGATATCGGGTTGCTTTCTGAAGCCCTTGCCGGGCCGGGGGTGATATCATGGTTCGACTTCGAACCACAATCTGCGAAGTTTCGTATCAAACTTCTACGTCGATGATCTTCCATTGGGCCGCAGATAAGGAACAAGCCTTCTGCCTAGGAAATCTCCATCTCCAGGTTTATTGGCAGATACGCATGGTTCGCAGCCCAGGGACGCGGGGTTGGATGACAGATGCATGGGCATCGATCATAGAGATCAGGGTAACCCTGCAATGCGACAATAAACGTCGGGATATATTCAACTATCCAAATGTCTGGGCAGTGATAAGCTGTGGGATAGTCTGATAGACTAGACGATCTACTGGAAGACTCACCTATCAAAGTTGTCTCATGCTTCTCTGTCCAATCATCGGATCGCACAGACTCCCGACGTTGATGTTGAGCTGGGGAGATTGACAAGCCGTCGCTTATGGATTAGGCAAATGCAACCGAGCTCCTATCAGGCGTCAGCATTCATTGATCAAAGGAGAGCAAGGATTGTGTCGGCCCCCTGATGTATTGGATATCTTTAATCTTCAAACCTTGTCTTTTGCTTGAGATGAGCTTCATACGTTTACTTGCTTCTGGGTGCCACGATGCCGCGGGATAATCTCTATTTAAGTGGATCCTCTGCTGTACGCAGACGATCACAAGGGAAGACTGAATTGCCCAACTTACATTGTCAAACCCAGAAAAGTTCTTGCAGCCTCGAAACATCGAGTACGGACCTCATATATCATGGGGCTGATGGAATGCCGGAATGCCAGAATGCCTACCTGGCTCTGTTGGAATATCAAGTCGAGTTCAATGTCGACGAACCGTCTGGGACCACTATCAGCCTCTGTGAGCGAAGTTGCTCTGTCTACGAGGAGAGCTTTATTGCCCAAAATTGACTGCCCGGAAGCATCTCGGGAGAGAAATGGGCATTCTGGTACAAAATAGTAGGCACTGCCTACGAGTGTAGCAGCAGCCTTTTCGTAGCTGGTGAGAAATCTGCTAGCTGAGCAAGTCGAGAAAGATGGATTCCAAGCCAGCTACATGCTGTGTTGCTTGCTTGGACCTTTGTGCCTGCCAACTTGGTGGGGGAAGGGGGGAGCACGTAAAAAATCGACCGCAAACCAGGCATCCATCTCGCTTTCTTTGGTCATACTGGTCCATATGGTTTGCTTCCTCAGTCTTGGACTTCCAGCCCTTCACGACTCTAACAGGCTCTTATTTGAGGATCAGCCTTCCAGAATCCTGCCTTGATCGACCAGATTGCGCCTGAAGGTGGGAGTTCCCATCTGATGATACCGTTGTCCTTGGACAGTTTGCCAGATCTCTAACGAGTCTACTGAGCAGGGGAAAGGAAGAGAAAGAGAGAAAAAAAACGAGAGTCGATTTCCCAGACCTGAACACCTACAGACCAGGTAAGAGCAAACCACTCAAGTCCTCGCTTACTGTGGCCAAACCCCCCAAACATTCCTCGCACCTGAATAAAGAATTGATCCAAAGCCCAAACTCGACTCACAGGTACTCACGCATCGTCTCCTGAGAGATCCTTTCCACTTGCTCGGTCTGTTCCTGACATCCATTGTCGCCTAACTGGCCGAAGTTGCTTCCCAATCACGTACCAGCAATCGGCGATCCTGTTCTTGCCCAAATCAAAGCTTCTTCCTATTCCATATCCACACAGGGGTTTTTGCTTCCGAAATGGGATCGAAGGCAATAGAGAATCTTTCAAGAATGTTTGGGGACCAGAACATCTGGGAGCCACCTTCCCCATCCCCCAAGACCCCTGAACCACCTCGTGCACCACATCGTGGCAGTGGTCTTCGTACCAGGAAAAACAACCGGAAGCCCAAGGTTGTAGACCATCAGGACTCCAGCTCCTCGGACGAATACTCAGAGTTGAAGACAAGGTACTGCGCAAACGAAGATCTGCCTGATCCGAGTGCAAATTGCAACGGACGAGGTGTCAAGGACGTCACCTTCACCACCGCTAGCGGGCCTGCTACTTTCTCCGAGTCCGAGCAGGATGCGACCGCCTTACATGACTATGGCCTCAGCGAGAGGGACAAGGCTCCGAAAGGGGAGGCATTCGTTGCGTGGCAGTTCCTCATACGCTACTCTGAGATGTACGTGGGCAAGGGCAACAGGCCCAGGGTTGCGCCATATTTCGAGGAGACGGCCTTGTTTGAGAACCAGCAGTGGGACTTCTTCTATCTCTTCGAGCCCGACGAGAGGGTAGAAGATCCAGTCCTTCTCGTGCCAACCCGGCAATTAAACGCACTTCTCCACAGGATCAACAAACAGCTCAAGATCAACCTGACCGTTCCTGGTGGCGGAAACGAGACCAAGTTCTATCTGCGTTTCGGCGTTTTGGACACACCAGTCCCTCGCTACCTCGGTCGCACAGACGGTTCCGCTTCGTACAAGAAGCTCCTCAGCAGCACGCCGCAGCCCGAGGCAGAAGACGACCTCACGGGACTGACTCAGATTCAGCGCGATGAGTTTGCGGAGATCGTCAAGAAGACCAAGGAGAGTTGGCAGGGGAGTGGCAAAGGCAGGGCCAAGTCGAAGAGGAAGGCGGAGAAGCGTTTCGACGATCGAAAGCAATGGGGACGAACCACCAAACGCCTTCAGCGCTATCTGGGCTTGCGCAACAAGGCGTCTCCTATCAAGAGCTATCGAGGTACGATTTAATTTGTCTTGTCTGCCTTAGGAATAGGCTAACTTGTTGTTGATAGTGTTCACTGGGCAAGAGCAACTGCCCTTCAAGGAGTGCACGCTCGATGTCGGTGCCCCAGCCCCTTTCGACCAAGAGGGACATGTTGTTTTTGTTTGCTTCGATATCGAGACCTATGAGAAGACCCCCGGCCTTGTCACCGAGCTGGGTTTTGCCATCCTCGACACACAAAAACTCGTCGATGTTTCACCAGGTGCTGGGGCCAGGAACTGGTTCGATTTGATCCAGGGCCGCCACATTCGTATCAAGGAGTACTCCTACATGAGAAACACAGAATATGTTGACGGCTGCCCGGACAGCTTCATGTTTGGGTAAGGACGAAACTCCGCACCCATCCCTTGACAATGCCTTCAGCTAAAAACTCGTCAGAAACTCGGAGTTCGTACCTTTGACCGAGGTCCTTGGGGTAGTTGAGGACATCATGTCCCCGAAGTTGGACTCCGGAGAGCTGAGAAAGGTGGTCGTCGTCGGCCACGACGTCAAACAAGACATCCAGCACCTGAACACCCTCGACTTCGACGTTCATGCAATGGAGAACCTCTTGGAAGTCATCGACAATCAGAGTCTGCATCAACACCGAAGCAAGTTCTATAATGGCCAGTCTCTCTGCGCCATTTTGGCGGGCCTCGATATTTCATACCGATTTCTGCACAATGCGGGCAATGATGCAGTGTACACACTGCAGTCTCTCCTCTGCCTCGCTGTTCTCAAACGACAGGAGAGCCTGGTCAGAGCACTGAAGAAACAAGAATCGTACGTTTTGAGACCATTGTTTCGTGTATATCGCAACAACTGACAGAGTGCCCCAGACTTGTGACCACGGACCAGAGACCCGAACCCGAGCCCGACGCGGAAGCAGGCTGGAGCACAGGAGGCGAGGACACTGACGGCGGTTATCCTAGTGCCGCGAATCCGGGCGCAACGAGCACATACAATCAACTCTGATGTTTGTGGCCGTTATGCTCGCTGAGAGTCTTTCTTCAGAAATTGTCATCACTCAGCTCGAGGACCAGGAGAGCTCAGCAGGCGGCTCTGGTCAGGGATCATGGTAAATCAGCGCTGGCACAGCAGTGGAAACGACAACATGCTTCGATGCGCACATAATGGAAATTGGGATCTTATCGAGACCCCAAAGTTCAACCCAACATCTTTGTCGATAGTTGGACACTTTGGGCTGTGGAAGCATGCACAAAGGTGTGGTATGGCAGTTTGAGAAGTGTAGAGCAGAGAACATACGATTCTCCCCATGCCTGACTGCTGAGGCACGAGATAGACCTAGCGATGAGCTATTTTTTGACCACACCCAAGGGCCCCCTCTCCGTTCCCCGTGAGATCGAACCGTAAACGCCGTTGCTATGTGTCGCCGTAGTTTATACACCATCCGAAATATACAAGAGAAGGCTGACAGGAGCCTCCTCATCCTTAGCGCCTGAAAGAGATCATTCCCGTCATGTCGAACTCTTCTCTAGAAACTCCTTCGCCTCATTCACTTTCGTTGCCAGGTATGGACTGCCGCCTCGATCCGGGTGGTTGAGCAACATCAGTGTTCGGTGGGCCTTTCGGACCTTCTCTTTGGTGACGGCACGCTCGCTGTAGGAGTCGGTCAGCCGTTGTCTCCTGTGGATGCGCATTTCCTGGGGTGAATGGGAACTCACTTCAGAGAGAGAATCAAGCTCGCTTCCTTCTTGCTCATGCGCGGCTCGAAGCCGCCCTTGTAAAAGGCCTGGCCCATCGCGCCAACGCCACCGCGAGACCTGCGCCATGCGATCGTTGCGGCGCGACCCTGTGACATCGCTCATCAGTGAATGCGCAGGAGCCGGAAGAGGTGGGGGACATACGAAGAATGCTGCGGCAGCGATGCCGGTTCCCCACGCAAGTACTGATGCCATTTTGGTTGTTGATGGAGGGAGAGATCTGTTCTGCGGCAAGATGTCATGCTAGGAGAGAAATCCCGTCCGCAAGTACTTTTTCAACGAACCGACCGACCGACCGGCGGACCTTGGGCTTGGCTGGCCTGCCGCTGTGGCAACCCCTGCACAGAACCCACTTTAACGCCTTATCGGGGTCTTATCAGATTCTCCCCCGTCAAAATTTAGAGAAACTTTTGGGGATCGATTTCTGTAAATGCGTCCGTCTCTGAATCTTGTAGCATATCACAACAGGAGACTGTGTTTGGTCGTCCAAGATGCGGTATGCAACCCTCCTGCACCATGCTATCTTCTTCATACCTGAGCCATACTGACATTTACTGATTTACAGTATCGAAACCTGTTACTTCTGCAGGTTAGTATCTTGATCAACCTTCCGCTAAGGCGTGAATGCCCGCGATAGCATCAGCTAATCCTTCCCCCAGCCGGCCGGCGTACCCTTCCAAGGGTATCACCTTTGTCAGGAATGATGCCAAAGTCTTTCGATTCTGCGTACGTCTCCCGCGTCTCCTACAAGGAACCAAAGATCCCACCCCGGCTCACATCTCACCATGACAGCGGTCAAAATGCCACAAGAACTTCAAGATGAAGCGTAACCCCCGCAAGCTGAAGTGGACCAAGGCCTTCCGGAAGGCCGCCGGGAAGGAAATGACAGTCGACTCGACCCTCGTCTTCGGCGCACGGCGCAACGTCCCCGTCAAATACGACCGCGAGCTGGTGCAGAAGACGCTCAAGGCGATGGACCGCATCGGCGAGATCAGGAGGAGGCGTGAGCGCGTCTTCTACAAGCAGCGCATGGCCGGCAAGCGGGCACAGGAGCTCCGCGAGGCGCGCAAGCTGGTCTCGACCCACGAGCACCTGCTGCCCGTCATGCGGGCCAGCGAGCGCAAGAGGCTCGAGCAGGAGGGCGTCGTCGTCGACGAGGCCACCATCAGGGCGCAGAAGAAGAAGCGCACGGCCAAGGCGTTCGGCGGCGAGGTCAGGAGGAAGAGGCTCACGGTCGACGGCGATGTGGTGGAGGAGGTGGTCGAGCAAGTCATGGTCGACGAGGACGCTGGGGACGACGACGACCTCGACGACGACGACAACGACGACGGCGACGAGGACGATGACATGGACATGGACTGAATGTTCTGACAAGGACGAACGGCGGCATCGTGCTAATGGCATGGCGGAGTTCTGGGCGTTTATGGGGAAAAGCAAGGAATTTCATTGCTGGGCTTCACTCACAAGATTCCCTAGATTTATTGGGAGAAGCCATGAAACGGGACAGCACATATTCTCGGTACGAGCCTGGTATATCAAAATTAGAGGTGCTCAAGAGCAACGAGGCAACTGGTCGTACCAGAAGGCCGTCTGCCTAATTCCATGGTCTAAACAGTTCGTTGGGAACAGTATTTCTATGCCCAAGCCAAAATTGAATCCTGCATCGAGCACAGTCTCTGCAATGGCCTGCCCTGCAGGTTCCTGATCCGCTCGATTGCCCACCAGGACCTCACCTGGATGATGTGCTTGCACGATCTTTTGCAAACATGTGCTGGCCCAACAAACTGCTCGCCCGTCAAAGCCTAGTCTGATCGAATATAAGACGACGTTGCGAAAGAAGTGCTCAACTGTAAAGCTCTCTTGGAGCCTCAACGGAGTCCTCATGTCCCAGCTCCTAAGCCTCTCAGTCACGAGACACTTGGAGGCGTGTGAAGGCCTTGCACTGGTAGCGAGTCCAACAGATCTGTTCTCATTGGCAAAGCCAAACCCCTTATTACGAAAGATCAATGCTGGCCACAAGCGTAACATCAAATATTAAGTCCGCAGCATCAGGGACCTCGTTTTCACCCCAACAGGCACGCGATGACTCAGAACCCGTCGGGTAACCCATATATGGGCAGTCCCAGTCAGGCTCGCGACAGCCGCCGATCGAGTAGGAGGGGACTTCACATGAAGTGATGAAGCCTCTATATTTCTGTCAAGCAACACCCGGTTCACTGCGAGCCTAGTAGCTCGAAGAACACAAGGCTGCCTGACGCGACTAGCCAAGAGCAGCGAGACTCACTCCATGTCTCTGTCGTGCTGGTGATATGTCTTTGGCGGGGGCGGCAGGCTGGAGTTGATATCCTCCTTGACCTTGTCCGCAATCTCCTGCTGCTTTGTGACCTCCTCGGAGTCATCCGCTGGGGCATCCTCCGTCCAGTTCCCAGCGCCGCCTCGGGAGCTGAAGCCTGTCCTCGGCTTGCCCGCCTGAGATGCACTGACGGCAGCTTTGGTCCTCTCGACGACATCCTGCCTGTCCTGCGACTCGGCGATGGTTGGTGGCTCAGTGTAGTTTCCTGAGCCTCCCCTACCGACCCTCACATATTGAGGCGGATGAGCGGCCGCGGCTTCTGCTATTGGTGCCGCTGTAGCCTCAGACTTCTGCGACTCTGGATCCTGTAGTGGTGATGTCAGGACGAGCTGCGGGACAGACAAAGCAATCACACCAAATAAAGTCGCGCAGAGATGACTGACATGAGCGTGTTGCGCCCGTTCTGCCTCCTGAATTTCCTTCTCAGGGATGAAATTACCCGCGCCGCCGCGGCCAATGCGTCTAAATACGTCCGACATATTGCGGTCTTTGTTTTATGACTGTAACTATAGCAAATGGGGGAAATGACTGTGGACCGCTTCGCGATTTCGACGCAGACAGGCTGAGATTGAGTAAGAGACCCGTACTGCACGGCAAGGCTCCCGGATCGCATTGATGCCTAGGTAGGGACCGCTCGACGCCAGTGCCGTTCGATACTCCAAGTGTTGGGAAGCCCCGCTAACCCCTGATGATCTGTGCCTTGTGCCTACTGGAGGCCGCCTGGCCCCCCTGGCACCCGAGTGGTGGTGATTGTGCTCAGTGGGCCTGAAAGCGGGCGCGATGGCAGTCTTGAGTGGGAAATGAGAAACACTTGCCTGTCGCTGTGTCTCATCTCACTCTCTGTGCTCTCTGTGCGTGTACGCGACGATTACTCTGCCACTATGGCCCCAGTGCCTATGCACACACAGCTTCACAGCTTCGCAGCTCGCTACCTCATGCCAAGTGCCTAGCTTGAGGCCGACATCGGCTCCAAGCGAAGAGGGGACGCCGTCGAGTGCTCTGCTTTCAAGCAGCAGTGCCGTATCCCGCCATTACGGGAACCCATGGCG
Source organism: Diaporthe amygdali (assembly GCF_026229845.1). NCBI lineage: Eukaryota > Fungi > Ascomycota > Sordariomycetes > Diaporthales > Diaporthaceae > Diaporthe > Diaporthe amygdali. The sequence continues at coordinate 110,327 of NW_026517052.1, read as the reverse complement.
AATGATTCAGTGCCAGTGAATGAAAAAAAGGGCCAACCGCAGGCGGGTTCGCAGGCGGGCAGACGGGGCGCCGCGGCCCTGACTACAGGGCGAGCCGTTGCTCAGCTTTGGGTCTGTTAACATTCCTAAATGCTCTGTGCACCCATAACCGAGTGCCTGGCCACTAACCAGCCTGTAGTCCGGTCTTGGGGTCTGGAGAGATCAAGGCAATGTACCTCAGTGGTCCTTCGGTACTCGCCTGCTGGGCGGGTAAGGCTGTGCTGATCCTCATCCTCCCCCTCTATTTTAAGGCCGTCGGGAATGTCCACGCATTGGTGCACTATGCCCAAGTGGTATGCTGTGGTAATACCTCGTCGCTGAGAACGGCAATAAACAGTTACTCCTGTGCCGTCCGTTACCTTGGGGGCCGCCGCGCAACTCCTTTCTCCATCCGGTCGATACGTATACGGGCGATGTCCATGGTTATTACGAGCTCCCATTATTAGCAGCAGCTCTCCAATGCAAATCCGGCTGTCTCGGACACGGCATTTGGGGGACTGCTGATCATGAAACGTCGACGGATAACAGCGGGCACCGTCTTCCCACTTGTCAATGGAAAACACATGCTCCGTGCCGCTGGGTGGCTGTCAATCCTGGCTAGCTGGGTAGAGCTGAGTGCCACGCAATCCTGCCCAGCTGAGCTGCTAGGCCTCTCTAGTGGTGTACTGTATGTATCGTGTGGCAGCACCACCACGGTGATGGCAACAGGAGAATTGTTGGCAGCAATTCAGCAAATAATTACATGGGCTTCCCCAACTGCGGTCCCAAGCCTGGCCATCTGGCTGCAAGGGTCGAACACCGCTACCTCAGCAGAAGGATTTCGTCTCGCACAGTACAAAGTGCAGCAACGAGCCCCCGCCCGCAAGAGTTGCGGGCTGGGCGGGTCAGCTGCCGCCATCATTGGGACGTCATCCGCTGGGTGGCCGGTGGCCTTCTGAGGCGGATCTCACAGGACCTGACAGCTAATCCACTTGGTGCGGGCATCGTGAAAAGTCCCAGGCGTCCGCTTTTCTGCAAGGACTCCACGCTGGCCAGGTGCCAGGTGCCACGAGTGCCTCGTTTACCCCAGCTGTGGCGACGGGTATCGTGAACCTTGCGAGAGGGACCGAGAGGGACGTCATCGTGCGATTGGGCCCGGCGCCAGGCGTGCAGAGGAGCACCAGCCACACAGCATCCGGCTAGCTGCATCGTAGAGACTGAAGAGTCCGGTGCTTGGCCCAGAAGCAAAACAGAAACTGACATATCGGGTGTTTCCAAGCCCTCGCGCTGGGGCAAGCAAGGCCAGTAGGGCACTGTAGCGAAACAACGCACCTTCATCGCACGGGAGAAACGGTGGCTACGCTGGCACCATATTGGCAATGCGGTCTGATTAGCGTTGGTTCAACTCCTTTTTGGGTTCCCCACTAGACTGCAACGCGTTCCGCACGGTCGGCGAGACGCCTTCACAAGGGCTGACTATTGTCTGATTATGTGGCGCAAACAGATGTCCATCAGTTGGGTTTCTCGTCAGCCTTTGGCGACTCACATAGACTACATGTACCAGGTGGTCATCCTGCCATGCCCTTCTACAAGCACCCCAGGATGCCCGTCCAAGCTGTCTTTTCCCAATGGGGCCGGAAACGCTGGCGATCCGCTGGTCGGGACGACAGTCCAGGCCACCTCTTGTGTACCTGGTCCTTGAAACCGGCAAGTCCAGACCTCGACTTTATTAGAGTACCTACGTAGGCGGGCGCTGTTATTCTCCGGATGGTGTGACAAAGGAGGGGTGGGTTGAGGCAGTTGGGAACCTGACCTCAAGGGATCAGCGTTGAGCCTACACCACAACGGTCTTGGGAGAACAGGCGCCTACGCACTGGATATTGCCTCACTTCTTTGTTAGACTGCCTGTCCAGACGCCGTAGCAATGGTGAATATTCGTATACGGATAGTACGCCCCCGCCGAGCAACTCCTCACTTCACTCGCAGCGCTAGAGGCCAAACCGGCAGGTGTGCTGGGTCAGAAGCTGCGATTGGCCGTCATAAAGATTGAGGTTATAGAATCCGGCCTCCAGTTCAATCGAAACGGGCCTCCAAACACGAGGCCTATTGGTCGAGATGCCCATGGCCAGGCTGACCGGAAAGCAATTCATTTGGCGGGTTGTTTGATTGTCAGGCACAGAACTCAATGCAGTCTCATCGAGGAGGGGAAACCGGCTGTCGGGGCCGTTTCATACCAACTTGACACAAGTGGACCTAGACCACAGATCATCGATGCCGTCTTTGTGGGCTTGCGGAGAAAGAAAACCGGTCTGGCACGTTTTGGGAGCTCCATGGAAGAAGACGAAGCTTCCTTCACGAGACCAGACTAGACGCACAGTGACGAACGCATCGAGACTGGCTTGGAATCTAACACGATCCTCCGGGAGGCCAGTCGAGATACATGCTAGCTGCCAAGCGATCTTCGACTCCTTTCGTGCCGACCATCACCCGGCATAAAACTAATCCGTCCGGTGAAAGAGCCTGAGCATTGCACTGTCGAACTTCTAACTACCCAAAGAGTTCTCGCCTGAAGCTGGGGACACAGCAAGAGCGGGCGCCGTCATTCGACGCGCGAGATCGGGAACAGCAGCCAAACATTGTGCTGTCATTTGCTGGAGCACAGGTGCTACTTGGTAGCTCTTCATGCATGACTTCGCTAAGATGCTTGTCTACCGAGGCCGAGTCTGTCGAGAAATCTTGTCTGGTTCTGATCCTGATGGGACCTGGACTCGCCCCTCGCAGACAAGCCCTCAACTTCTTGACCTGTGGCTCAGAGAAGCTGTCGTGCATATGACTACCTCTTGCCCCTTCCATACATTCGAGACTGGCATGGCTTCGACAGTGACACTGCTGAATCCCACCTCACGAGCTTCTCTCAAGCACCAAAGCACCCCTCCCCCGCTCCTCATCCTGTCGATCCACCCCACTCACGATACACCATCGGCCCACTAGGCCTGCAGGTGACTGCTGTGTGCAGCACTATGTACCCTGTAGGATAGAGCTGTCACCCTTGTACCCATTCTTGGGGGAAGGGGGAGGGATGGTGGACAGAGAGTGCCCAGTCGCGCCTGTCCAAAACCATACTGTGGACAACTCTAGGCATGTAAATGTGCACGGTGTGTGTGCGGCAATCATCGCGAGAACCAAGCGCACAAAGCTGCCGGCGGGGGGATTTGTTCGCACAGTCAGTCAAGCGGCGCTCACAGTGCAGCAAAGCGGACAAGAGACCTGCTCGAGCTCTCCCTGGCTGCAGCTGCTCGTCTCCCCTGCCCTACCCATGCTGCCATGGGCGTGTGTGGTGGTATCGAGATGGTGGTACCGGGCATGGTATCTCGCTGCAGCAGGCTAGGAACAGGAGGTGGTGTGGTCGACCAGAGCACAGCGCCCAGGTGACCCGCGAGCAGATTGCCTGGAATGAGTTGGCAGGACCACCAACATGATTCAGTGTATCGGATTCTCTAATGCCCAATGAGTCTGCCGAAGACACGGCGCGAACGAGGCAGGCCCGTCGGAGCGCCCCCTGACCGTTCTATTCTGCTTAGAGCGGGCTGGCTGGCGGTAGCAGCAAATTGTCGAATGTCACACGTTCCTCGTCTGTCGCCTGGGCCTGATCCGCCAGGTCATCCATCTTATTAATGACTTTTGGCAGTGTCCGTCAAGGTACAAGGTACTGCGCCGTGCGCGGACAGGCGCGCTGGCGGGGTGGGTATCACGGTACGAGGGTGTCTGGTGTCTATCAGGAGTTGCGAGCTCCAGACCCTCGCTCCAAGGTTACCCCCTTTTACGGACACACCCCACCCAACCTCAATGATCTGCTGGGCGTCTCATGAGCTCGCAGGTGTCGGGATGATTGGAAGGTGCGTGACTGACTGCACAGCCAGCTTGCGCGCCTGCCTTACAGTAACAGTACCCAGGTAGGCAGCATGTCTCCATGTTCCTATGCTGGCAGTCTGGATGGAGGTCTGGCAGTCTGGCAGTCTGGCCAGCCTGGGTGGGCAATGCGTCTCGTCTCCTTGTCATCCACGTCCGCAAGGTCCCAAATTATTTTTTTGCTCCTTCGCCATTGCTGTAGGATCGGCAACTTTTTTCCTTCTTCTCTCTATTCTCTGTCTCTCCCAAATCCAAAAACATACAGTACACTCCTTGCCCCCCTATCGTTGCTGTTGGTACCGCTTTGCTACTTACGTTCGGACTATCTGCTTCTGCCTCAGATCCCACTCACTCCCTCGCCCGGTCGTGACCAAGGTCCAAACAACCCTGCTATCTCGGCTGCATCAAGCGTTACCTAAAGCGCAGGGAAACGAAAGTTTATCTATACATCCTGACTGTACATTCCAAGGTTCTCCAGGTAGCAGCCGCTTGGGACCCCCCAACTCGTCTCAAACGGTGCCCGTCTCGAGCCCACAAAGCCGTTCTAGCTCAGCTCACAGCTCCTCGCTCTATCTCTCTCTCCTCTCAGGATCCGGCTCCGCTTTCTGGTGCCTTCTATTCCTCCCAAGCTTGCCTGTCGATAGCCCGTTCGGTAGCGCTTATTCACGAGCCCACCCCCCTCGATCCGTCTCTTCCAACTTCTCAGGCATCCGATCCCTCATCTTTGTTCCCTGGGCCGGGTTTTGGAGAGAAGCAAGCTCCGCGAACCAGGAGGTACCCTTTTCTTGGAAGCACTGTACAACTTGTCACCTGGACACTTTTTTGCACCAAGCCACACGTTCCGAAGCAGCACCGACCAAGCAGGGGGAGAAAAAAAAGGGATCGCCAAAAACAAAAATTCCCAGCACTGCACTGCACCCTCTCACTTGCCTCGACTTTTTCCCGATCCGCGATCGATTTGTTACCCACCACGCTGAGCTGTCTTCAACTTTCCCCCAAAAATATTCCCGCAGCCACGCCACCAGCCAACACAACAAAACAAATCACGCCAGGACCACTCAATTAGCCACTTGCTGTTGCCGCTTGCTCAACAATTGGTACCAGACTCTTACAAAGGGATCACGACTTTTTATGTGGCATTCTCGGGACTGAGATCGGCAACATCGGCAATGGCCTCTTCCAAGGTAGATCAACATCAATTGCAGATAATAATGCCTGCTAGCTCCGAAAGCTGCCCCAGTTCACCAGCGCTGATCTCCGTGTTCATCAAAATCTAGGACATCGTACAAACCTCGAGACCATTGACTCACCGGCCATCGCTCTCCTCCAACTCCCTCACGGGCACGAACAATACACGACAATCTCACTCACGCACGAACTCGCACACGGTTCTCACGGGGCCGCTCAATACTGCACACCGCGTAGCACGCCGCAAGAGCGTCACAAGCAGCAACGCAAACATCGTCGCCGCTGCGGCTGCTGCTGCCGCAATCGGGGACATGAACACCAAGGTTCCGTCTCTGCCCATCAACATCGGCGCCCGGCGGATGTCCAAGTCCGGCACTGGCGGTCTGGCCTCTCCACCGGCCAGCATGCCCGCACACAAGTTTCTGAACATGGAGGTCAAGCCGGAACATCAGGACAGCGCCATTGACGACCAGGAAACTGCGTCTCCCGAAGAAGGGGACGCTTTGCAGAACGATCGCGTTCGTAGGGCTAGCGACGGCCAGCCTCAAGCCAAGGAAGGCCGGAGGTTCAACCGACCTGAACTGCGCTGCGAACACTGCGGGAAGGGATACAAGCATAGCAGTTGCCTGACCAAGCATTTGTTTGTGCCCCTGTCTTCTCCCTCTCCCACTCCTGCAACGATCCTCCCCCTGGCCGCGCACGGCGGGCCAATTGCCGGGACCATCCTCTGCCGTTGAGATGCAAGGAGGACAAAGTTTGTTGACTCGTTCTTTCCTCAGGTGGGAACACACGCCGGAATGGTCTTATACTTCCAAGCTCCTTATATCCAAGCACCAACAGGTTCAGCTCCTGGAGGCTGCTTCTGTTCTAGTTGCCATGAATGACCAGCCGCCCAGCCCTCCGGACTCTGCGCGTGAGACATCGCCATCTGTTTCTGGTGGGTCATCTGAGCAGGTCGATGGTCGCAGCTCTGCAAATACCACGCCGCCGCCCCATATGGACGGTCTGCACGCGACAGATGTGGCGAAGTATCAGTTCTCCCCCACCTCCCCATTTGGCGGCGACAACTTCCGAAGCGGGATCTCTCGGTCGCTGTACGCAGCCCCTTCGGAGAGCTCGTACGCAACAAGCGTGCCATTCGGCTCAGGGTTCGGCCATCAGTACTTGGAACCGAGTCCTCCGCCTTCTGGTTTGAGCGTCTCCGGAGAGGCAAACAACCTGGCCAGCAGGGTTGCCATGTTGAGCTGCAGTTATAACAGCAACAATGGCTCCCAGGCCGGCCAGCTGCATGACGGCGTGCCTGCAGTCCCTCCCATCCCGGCACATTTCCTGGGGCAGGCCTCCCTGGGGCAATCTCCATTCCTCAGCAGCTTCCCCAACCAGGCACCAGAGAGCTTCACTCGTGGTGACAGGCGTCGGGGCAGCGAAGATGTGAAGATGGAGTATGGTGACAATGATGACGATGCTCGGTCCCGGGCCCGCAGCGACGAATATGATGTTAACGACGGCTTCTTTGGCCGGATGGAGGAATGACCTTCAGCCGGAATAGCTGAGTCTTCTTCGTTTGCATTTGATGTGCCACGGTCTGCTGTTCGGGAATCAACTGGGATGGAGTCAGGCAGGGGTGGAGTTCTGGCCGGTATCGTTGTCGTTCTCCTTTGTATCACCTATATAAGCAATATTCGTGGACGCTTCGCTCCGCCGCGGCGGCCCTCAGCACCGAAGAGTTGGGAGACCTCGTGGACGACTCAACGGAGTTGCAACGAGGCATAACTCAACGAGGTTAAAGTGAGGGCCAGCCTGTGAGAGCGTCGAGCCGGAGGTCCCCTGTTAGTAACAAACAAATGGAATAGTCCATTGCCAAGCAAATCGGACCTCAATACCAATCAACATGATGTACCATTGAAGTGCGAGGATGTGTCGCTGAACTTTAGAAGTAGTGGGAGACAACAACCACGTTGTGGACAGGTCGCGAATCAGTCTCGCAGCCTTTTCCCGAGACACAGATGGGAGGAAGCAGACGATTTATAAGAAAAGGGAAAAGAAAGGAAAGTAAGGAGAGCAGAATGGAGAGGGAAAACTCAGGGTCCTTCTGCAGAATCTTCGCCCAGAAATTCTCCGCGCAATGGAACCTTTCCGTTTTGATGAGCTGTGGATACTTCGTGAGTTCAAGTCATGCGCCGTGACAAACGGAGAATGCCTGCCGCTAACATGACCGGAGAACGAGGGCAAGACCAAGCATCGATCACGCAGGCCCTCTCTAGGGAAAGTTCTCGATGAAAAGGAATCACAAAGAGATTGAAATGGCGCCGTGATTTGTAGAATTGGTTGGAGAGAGTTGTTGTGCAGAATTCATCAGCACAGGCAGGTGGCTGGCAGGCTAGCATAGCAGGCTAGCAGTGGAAGCTTCCGTACCTAGAGCTGCAGCTGTGTGCCTTACTGAGATCATAGTGGGGCAGTAGTTGGTTTCCCCTCGCAACGTGCGGCACCCCTGTCAAATTGCACTAGGTTTTTGAGCCGCAGAGCTCAGAGAAGCTCTCGAGAATTGTTACCTGGCTTTTTCCCTTTCGCACAACGCTTCTTGAATAACGTCCACCGAGACCTGACATCTCATCTTAAGCTCCGGCTCAGCGGAAGCCTGAGTTCTGCCCTGTTAACCTCCACAGTACCGCGCGATATCGCCGTCCTGTGGGTACCAACGACACCTGTTTACCCACCAAGCGCATGCGCAATGTCTTCGTCTAAGCAGGTTGATGCCGTCGACACGGATGCGGGAGAGGGATCGAGCTCCTCTCTCGCCGTGGCTAAGCCCGAGAGCACCGCCGCGCCGGCTGAGCGCAGGTCTACGTTGCCCCCGGTGCTGCAGTTCCCGCTCGTGGCCATCCTGAGCTTCTCTATCTCTTCGCTAGGCTACTCCTTCATCAACGAGTTCACCCAAGGAGAGCTGGCAACTATCATGCGCACGCTGGAAACGCCGCGCGAACTGGGTATTATGACGGCCTGGAGGTTGACAGAGCTGGCGCTGGGATGGTTCGCGAACTTCGATTCGATTGATCTCGCGGCGCTGAATCTGCTTTCGCACAGCCCCACTGTGAGTTTGCGCGAATCGGCCTGTCGGCATCACAAGACCTGAGACTAATCGGCGCGACAGTTCTACCTCATGGCTGCGTTCTACAATCTGAGCACAAAGACTGCGATCGCAGGCCTCACTGTGGACGTAATCGCCAGCTTCGTCCCCTTCCTGCTACTGCGCCCGCTTTCTGCCGCACACAAATCCTCGTCCTCGACGCCCAACCGCGAGATCATCGCCGACAAGCCAATCCAGGTCCTCAGCACGCTCCTCGCGAGCTTCATATACAGCGTGGTCCTTTTCCTCTCCTACAAGACCTTCCTGCCCGGCATCCTGGTCCTGTACTTCATCGGTATCCCCACCGTCGAGCCTCTCCACAGCGCCACGAGCATCTATGTATCACCACTCGCAACGACCCTGGCTCTAGCTTCTGGTATCGCCGCGCGTAGCTTCATCTTCACACCGTTGGCTGCGACGGGGCGCACGGAGGCAGACGAGAAGGCCGCGCAATTTGACCCAGTAAATGCTAGCTTGGGTGAGACGTTGTGGTGGAATATCTGGGGATACACAACACAGACCAAGGTTGGTGTTGCTAGGACAATAGTTCTCATGGTTGTCACCGGTATCAACACAACCCTCCAGGGTACACTCACCATCAGTGGAGTCGAGGCCACCGGTGCGGCAGTGTATGCATCTATCTGGGTCGTTGCTGCCTTCTTCACGGGCGTCGGCTTGGGGGCCGTGGGAGAGGTGTAAAATCGAGCAAGAAAAGTGTGTGTGTAAATTCTTGAGGGGGAAAGGCGTTGAGAAGACTTCGATGAAAGGCATGCGAAGAGAGAGAATTGGGCCAGCTTTCATTTTGAGCCATGTAAAAAGTGAAGACCAGCTGACATAGATCACCCGGGAGCATAGCGCAGGAAGCCTTCACATTTGTGAAGATCGCAGTCTCTTCGTCTAAAATAAATTTAAATGGGCATTTGCTTCTGACCCTTGGACCTGACTTCTGATCTAATGAATTCTGGCTCAGTGTAGAAGAAGCTACAAAGCTTAATAGATGCATTTACCTGGTTAGTGCATAGAGATCTGCGTTAAGTCCATGACCGGTTCTGCTTACATAATCAGCGTTGCTTTCCACACTTCACATGTCGATCAAGCTCCCAGTCACGCTGGTTTGGCGCGACTGCCAACAGACAAGGAGAAGCTGGAGCCTCATCGCAAACGCAATGCGCCATCAGCTTTCTGAGCTCATAGTCAGCTCAACGTGACCCAAAGATATGCCAAAGAATCACACGTTATCGATAGTCCACATCACGGTTTTTGAGGAAGATTCAGACGCCCAAAATGAGCGCCGTCGAAGCTGGTGTCGCGGAGATCGAAGAGGAGGAATCACTATCCCCTCGACAGAAGGCGCCCTCCATTCACGAAGCCATTGAGTCACTCGACTCCATCAACAATGGCAACCTTGGAGTTCTCGATGGGCGCGCCGACCCCGATGCGCAAGCGACCGTCACCGACTTCCTGGAGTTTACGGAACACCTGCCTGCCGATGTCATGCGCTCGCTCACCCTGATCGGCACGCTCGACCAACATCACTCGAGCGCGTCGCTCAAGCTCCACGAACTCACAAAGCTGTGGGGCCAGCTCCCAAGCTTGCCACCCGAAGAGAAGCCGCAGCCCGTGCAGCTGAGGAGCAACATATCGGATGAGCTGAACCGTGTGATGACGTCGCGCGTCTACTCGCACGCCGAGGCTGTGCGGATGGCAGAGAATGTGAACAGACACGTCAACAGGCTGACGTTGATACATGCGAAGCTGCGTAATATGCTAGAAAAATACCCCACCGATGATATGCAAAAGAGCCCGGTCGCGAGAAACAGGTCACCACTGGTCACCCGCGGAACGAAACGCCAGCCCACTGGTGCCGACCGTGGTCGCAGACCCCGCGGCCCTAGGATAACCGTTCCTGGCGATGTTCTTGCACCTTACGATGTTGGCTACGATACGAACAGCGACGAGAGTGATAGTAGTGAGGATGAGGATGAAGAGGAGGAACTCGCTGTCTCTCGGCGGACACCAGCGGCACGCGGAGGTAGCCAGAAACCACGGGGCGGCAGGAAGGCGCCTGAAAAGGCACCCAAGACCCCGAAACCGAAAACTCAAAAGGCTTCGCAAGCGCAAACCACCGGCGCTGCAAATACGCCCGCTGGACTCCCCACCCGCTCTGCGCCTGTGGTTCCCCCGCCGGAGAATGTAGTCGTTGGCAGTGAGGATGCCCCATGGTTGCAGCTGACACCATGGGAGCTTTCAAAACTTAGGAAGCGAATGAAGAAGAATTCTTCGTGGGTGCCTAGCGAGACTATGATTCACAAAGAGCTTAAAACTCTCGGTCGTGGCTATGACGGTTGGGCTACGGCAAAGAAGCAGGCCGAGGATGAGGGCCGGCCATTCGAGACGACACTCCCTCAACCAATTGTCGATGATGCGACAGGTTCCGAGCACCTTCCCATGGGGGCCGTCACTCTGGACTCCGCGATTGCTGCTGAGGATAGGAACCTCACCAACCGTGGCCACGAACTGAACAAGGCCAAGAAGATCAAGAAAGATCGCATGTCTGATATTGCGGCTAAAGAGGCCGAGGAGTCGGCAAGGAGATTCGCTCTCATGGCCAGGAACTTCCAGGTCTCCTTCCAACAACCGCAGTCTTCTGACCAAACTCCAGTGAAGGCCGCAAGCAAGAGATCACAGAGCAAGAAACGCAAGAGGGATTCTGTCACAGAGGCCGACGCTGAGAAGCCAGACACGGCAAGCTTGAAACGGTCAAAGACGGAGACACCAGTCCCAATTCCACCGCATATCAACATGCCTCGCTCCCAGCAGACGTCTGTCCCGCCTTCCCAGTTGACACCCGGCGGCTCGCAGACTTTGCAATCGACAACTCCTGTTCCCATTCCCTTACCACCGGGCCAGGAGCAATCAATCATCACGGTTGGAACTAAGTCTACGGCTGTGTCACCTGCTCCTAGTGCTGATGCGAGTACAACGACGACAATTGTGCCGACGAAGGCGCCAGCAGATGACGGTCCTCAGTCTCCTATCAAATCCACAACCCCCATTGTGCCTCCTGGAAGGGAGACGCGAGCCAGAGAAGCCAAGAATCAAGCCAAAGAGAAGGCCGCTGGACTACCTCCCATCAAGACGTCAGGCTCGCGCGGGAATACCCCGTCGGTAACGACCCCTGGACAGGATTCATCATCACGCCGACCCTCATCACGCGGCCAGCAACAAGGACAGGATACTGGCCAGCCGGCGGGCCTGGCGGCAGATAGACCCCGCCGCGCCAGCACGGCGAGGAACACACCCGCTCCGGAGCAGATGTCATCGGTGAGACAGCCCAGCAAGAGGACTAAGAGACCTGCGCCGGGCATCATCAGCCGGACAAACTCGGGCGGTAACAGCGCTATAACGAAGCGCAAAGCAGCGCCGAAGAAGTCGAAGCGCGGTGGTGCACGGAAGAAGGATGAACGTGGTGCTGGTCAAGCGTCTGCCGAAGCGGAGGCGGAGGTCGAGGTGGATGAGGATGGGAATGTCATCGACCCACACGAGCAGAGGTATTGTGTTTGCAACCGCGTTAGTTTTGGGACCATGGTGTTGTGCGAGAACGTTGATGTAAGTTGCATTCCTCCTCTCACATTGCTGATCTCGAGGAGAGGCAAGAGCATGAGCTAACGATGAACAACAGTGCCCATATGAGTGGTTCCATCTCGAGTGTCTTGGCCTGAAGACAGAAAAAAATCTGCCTAAGTTGTGGTACTGTCCAGAGTGCCGGGTTTCGCTTGGGATGGACGGGGAGAGCCGCGAGGGAAGCAAGAGAACGACGAAACGCTAGAAACGTGACAAGTTAAAGCTCCCAAACATTCATCTTGGCTCCCCTATTCACTGAGGAGGGGTACACGTTAATGCTTCCGCTTTGACAGAAGATCCGGGGCGCGCTATCAATGGCTCATGGTGGAGGAAACTCGAAGATGGCAGGAATTACTGAGGATTTTTGCACGAGTGACTCTTTGGTCCAGTCTTGGAATTGGAGGCCATTAGTATGGTGGTAGCTGACGAGGGCGATGGTGCGTGTTACATCGCAAAGGTCGAATGACTATTCGAAGCTTGCACCAGGGAATATGCAATCGTGAATTACACTCTTTCGTAGTCTGGTTCAGATGTGACTTCATTGCGGACCCACTGCAACTCGTCGGGTAGGGCCCTCCACTACAAGCGCATCGGGCCGTGCCCTGCTATGTTAACAACGGCGGAGGACCTCGATCACTCGCTACAAAACGCCTCTTAGATATCAACAATCCAAAGTTCCAGAGACACAGTCAAGTTTCACCCAAAATGTCGAACTACAACCCCGCGTATCCGAACAACGTGCAGGTCGACGCCGGCGTCAAGGAGTTCATCACGAAGTTCTACGGGGTGTCGGACACGCCGGGCAAGAACCAGGAGTGGCTCGACTTCTTCCACGACGATGCGACGCTCGTGATGGCGTTGCAGGAGGCGACTGGCAAGACGGGTGCGCTCCAAACAACCGCCCCGACCCGTTATGGGACGGAGAAACCGCTTTGCTGACACTTTTCCCGGGGGAACAGACATCCTGAAGGTGCGCGAGGGCATGTGGGAGAAGGTCCAGGCGCGGAAGCACACGGTGTTCCAGGTGTTCCCGGCGTCCTTTGGCGAGGGCAGGGGCAGCGACGACGAGGTCGAGCTGATGCTGTACGGGAACGTCGTCTACAGGTTGAAGGCGAGCCCGGACGGGGAGGACAAGGTGGACTGGGCTGGGCGCGCGAGGCTGACGAGGGCGCCTGGAGGAGGGGAGTGGAAGTTTGCATATTATCGCGTGTACCTGCAGAGGTGATGGTCCGACCGATCAACCGAAATAGGACAGCTCTGGACAACAAGGTGCTTGATTGCATATGTGCCAGGCCCTTTCGACAGCACCTTGGACCATCAATGGACGTGTTGGCCACCTAGGTACCTTGTTACAAATGCCCCCATTCCAAGGTTGCTAGTGTGGCCATGACTAGTAATTTGGTTATCCTCGTGCTGGTATCAATGGTCTTGAGTGGCTCTTATCGACCCTGATTACATACCACGGTACATATACTATCTACGTATGTGGCAGTCTATTTATTCCCCCACCATGCAGCCATGCCGGATTCGATCGCCCTCCAAAGCCCCCAAAGCAGGGGGGAAACGCGTCAGGCGGGGATCCGGAAGCAGTGTGACCACGGCAGGCGCCAGAAGCGCCCACCATTGCCCCTCCAAGCGTGTACGATGACGGTGTACCAGGTGGTCCCTCTCGAATGGCATCATACGGCGACAGAGGTGAACAGCCAACAACAAGGCATGATTATCAACCACGCTGTGCACGGGCTGGCCTCTCTCGCTCACACCGTCGGTATGCAATGCTGTGCCATGTAGGCTAGACTACGTACAGCAGCAGCAGCAGCAGAGAAAGAGAAAGAGGCTCATTGATCATCGGCCAGCACATACACACGCCAGGGCGGTCACACCCCAAATCCCCGTTCACCTCCCCCAGGGTTCGGGCCCCGAACTACCGAGTCCAGCCAGGCCTTGGGACGACGGTCAGCTGAGCAGGTAGACTACCTAGGTACCTAGGCTACAAGGAGGCAACTAGACAAGTCTGGAACTCAAGCCAAACCCCCTCTTGGGCTGAGGGGACGGCGGGACGGAGGGAGGGACAGAGGGAGAAAGCTGGACGCGAACTGAGCTTCAGCCGCTGCAGCATGACCTCGGCCGGCTGGAGGGGCAGCTACCACAGTAGACCCAGCTGTTGGGGTCCACAGTCCGTAATGTGCCTCTTGTCCAGAAGGAGAAACGGTCTCCTAACCGTCTACAGCACTATCGAGCAGGAGGCCAGACTGTTTCCGTCCACGGGCAACCGTGCAGCCAGATAACAGATAAAGGGCACCTGGGTAGTCTACATACGTAACATACCTTCCTACCTAGGTGGGAAATAAGGCAATGGGCAATGGGCATCTGAGATGACGCCTGTGGGGCTTCTGTCTCCACGAGATACCCCTGCCCGCGTGCCTGATCCCTGCCCCTGAACTGACTGTCACCCCGCCCCTCGTCGGTGTTGCAGCAGCCCCTCCAAGACAATGCCCATGCCCAGGCCCATGCCCATGCCCATGACCCCTGGCCGGTGATGACTGGCCGCCTGGGGTAGCCGGCACCGGTGCGAGACGAGGAGGCCTGGGGTCACCGCATCCTATCTACAACTCCAACTCCAGCCTGCCCTCCGTGACCTGCTCGTCCGTCTGTCCGTCTGCCCCTCCGCCCATTATCAACCCAAACCTGGTCTGTTATTCTCCATATCCTACGAGATTCGCGTTCTGCTTGTTGTTCACGATACCTATACTGCCCGTCTGCGAGTCACCCAGAGCTCCTGACGCATACCTGCCCTTCCTGTTCCTATTTCAGTTCCTGTTCCTGTTGCTGTTCTGTGCCTGAGACCTTGCTTGTACCTACTTATCTTCCATCCCTGGCCACCCAGACTCTTTGCTTCCTCCTTGCCTCACCTAGGCGTTTTAGACCTTTGACGACGGCAACGGCCATCCTACACAGCTAATACAACACGTCAGCTGGCTGTCCTCTGCCTCTGACTTTCACTCCTTTGTTTGCCACACTCCTGCTGCCAACTCGAGACTTGGGACACAGGCCTGGTCATTGTTCTAAATCAGTCACTCCTGTCTGTTTCTGCCCATCAGATATCACCCCTCCTACGCTCTCTCGTCATCGCGCCCCGTGACCACCTACTCAGCCCTGGCACGCGCTCATCTTTGTTGCTGGTCACCAGAAGCCTCCGCCCACATCGTGGTCGAGTTGCGAAGGTTCCCGGCTCTTGTCCAGAGCAGGAAACTGCTCTAGGTCTTGAAGGCCATTCGGATGCCCGGTTCGTCCCCCTCGGGCCCTCTTCACCTTTCATCCATCAACTCGTCTTCGTCGACTCTACAGCTGTACGAGCACCGTGGGCGGAGCTGATACCATGAAAGGTGCAAAGAAGGACAAGAAAAATGGAAAAGACAACGGCGGGGGCGTCGTCGCCGCGGTGACCAAGCACGCCGCCGGCAAGTTCGCGTTAGTCTGCCCCTCCACTTGCGGGCCCCTCTCTGGCAACCGTCTGCCCTGACGAAGGTCTCCCTGTGCCTCCTGCTAACGTATTGCAAGTGGTGACAGTCCCAACAAGGAGCCCACATCAGACTCTTCGTCGTCCCCAGTCCAGTCTCCAGACCTGAAACCTGCCAGCATACCTTCAAGTGGAAACACTGCACCCTCGCCGCTTTTGGACGCCGTCTCCGCCACGTCGTATACGACAAACACCACCAGGAGCACGACCGAATGGACAAAAGGGGTGTCGGGCCTGGCGGGCTCACCCGGGAACCTGATAAACCTCATGGGAGAATCACCGCCCACCGCGCCCTCTTCCTACGAGGATACACGTGGATGGTCTTCACCCCGTCCGATTTACAACGGCCAACCCGTATCTGCTTCACCCCCCGTTCAAGGCAGAAGGCCGCACAGTTTTCAAATGGACCAACATTATGCCCCATCAGAGGCGTACGCTCCGTCCGTTGCCTCATTCAGACGAAGCTCCATGCACTCTCAGACTGCCTACGCACGGGGCCCCAACAACCCGCCGCTTCCACATCAGCACCAACCCCATTTCTATGGCGCACCCGAGATAGACTTGGACTTTGGACAAGCAACTGGAATGAAGGCTGGTGAAAGGGGATATGCGTTCGGTTTCGACACATTACCAAGATTCCAGGGCACCAGCGCTCGGGGCAAAGACACAGTCGTGCTGACGGGCTATGAGGGTGGTCTCGAAGTACACTCGGCCACGAAAAACGGTGTCGAGCCTGTCGCCAGCCTGAAAGGGCTACGAGGAGGTGTGTTCTTTGCCAAGATCCTGCCTTGGACTCTGGCTGGCGAGGCATCGGACCCAAGCCCCCTAGTGGCTGTCGTTGTGCATGGGCCCGTGCTGCCACACAGCAATCCCGAAGTTAAAGTCGACGGCAATTATGCTAGTGGACAAGATCGCTCTGGGGCTGCTTCACCGGCAGGAACCGACCTAGGTCAAAAAGATGGTCTGGGCATGAGGACTGCTTCTGTCGACTTCTACCAGACCAGCGTGGATGTCTACTCGTTGAAGGACAGCAGGCGTGTCGCAACTCTGCTCGAAGGTCCAAGAATTCCTTTGAAAGTGCCCATCACGAGTCCGATTTTCCAAGCACCACTCCCCAGTGGGGCACTAAGGATCCTCGCCGATGGTGGAAACATTGTGATTGCTTCTGGTCAGACTGGTGAGAGCTGGATCTACCGTCAAGCGACCATCCCACACGAGCCAGGTGTCGAGTTCAGGTGCGTGGGTAAATTGTGGACGACCATTCAGCAGCCTCTGGTAGACCCAACACAAGAAACCGAGCGATCGCGGGCGAACGTGCAGCGTCAAGCACCGAGGGCCCCCATTATTGCCTTGAAGGGGAGATGGATCGCGTATTGCCCAGCTGCTCCGTCGTCCCAGGTGTCACTGCGAGCGACTGTACCAGTGCCAGTGCAAGGTAAAGCGCCAGGCCTTCTATCATTGACACCGCCTCAGCTGCCCAGTGTCGTTTCGGATGTCGACCTGCCAGCTGCCGACAGCATCATGAACAAACTCATGCGAGAAACCACGCAAGAAGTGATTCAAGGTGCGAAGTGGATTGGCGAGAAAGGGCTGCAAGCTTTCAGTAATTACTGGAGTAAATCCGCGATGCCTTCCCAGCAGGCTCGCTCGCCACCCGCCGCGCAGCCTTGGAACCCGCCCTACGCTCGAGCAGATCCGCCCCAGTTCCCACCGACCCACGGCACTGCGGCCCCAGCGGTCACAAAAGAGCCGGGTCTCGTATCGATTGTAGATGTTGAGACATCGCTGGCCTCGTCCTCGATACATCCAGCCACAACATTCGCAACATCAGGCTGCAGTTACCTTTCGTTTGCTCCCAATGGACTCTCGCTCTTCACAGCGAGCCCAAAGGGCGATGTGCAAATTGTATGGGATCTGATGCGCATCCAATACACGAAGTCTTCTCCGCTGCATACCTCGGCTGTACCAAGCTTTTCAAGCGGTCCTCGGGTGCGACAAATTGCTAGATTCTCGAGGATGACCGTAGCCCGCATCGTCGACGTATCATGGATGAAACCCTGCGGCGACTGCATAGCCATGGTCACAGAAAGGGGCACAGTCCATATCCTGGAGATGCCCGACAGTGCATTTGTTTGGCCACCTCCACGCCGGAGAATTCCCGCACAAGAGACGACTGCGAATGTCTCCGAGGGTGGCAGTTCTGCTGTGTCTATTGCCACCGGCGCATTCAACTCTGCTTGGGACGCTGCTCGCCCGCTGATCGACCGATCTCGCCGCAGCAGCTCGAATGCGCCCCAAACAGCCGGCTCAAAGATTGTTGGGCACGCCAACTACGGTGGCAAGATAATTGCTGCTGGCATTAGTCACTCGCTTGGAAAGACCGGAAGCGCGATCAATCAGTTCCGCCACAGCGGCGACAACCGTATATCGCTTCCGCTGAGCTCAAACGCCCCTGGTCCTTCATGTGTCATACTAGTTGCAAATGGTAAGGACCACTCGTTGTTCGTTCTCGGGGACGGGCTGGTGCGAACCTTCCCCCAGCGCCCGCGTAAGGTGCGGACTGCCGACGGAAGGCAGAATGCCACTCGGTTCAGGAGATACAAAGACTTCAAGCTCCCGACGCTGCCCGATGATCTAATTTGTCCTGCCGTCAAGCGCTTGGTCGATCCTGACGAGTATCTGGACCTCATGGACAGGGATGGTGATGGAGTCAACACGATGGTGCTTAATGCTCGGCCCAAGGTCCCGCGACGCAATGTCAGCGCAGACTCATCGATACCGCAGGCAGAAATCGAGTCCTCTGCGCCTTATCAGCCCTTCCATACCGACAGGCGTGTGGCACTCTACGAATATACCGTCGAGCAGGGAGCAAGCGCGCCTACTTCGCAGCTACCCACAGCTTCGATCCTTCTAGCCGACACTAATCAGGACAACAAAGCAGCTCGTCCTTCACCCCGGCGCAAGCAGAAACCAGCTGCGAAGGAGCCGGCGGACAGCCTGGGAGGGGCGTGGGCCTTTGGACAAGCGATCACTGCGAATAGGATCGACAGTGGCCGCCGCCACAGTAGGGAGGAAGAAGCGTTCGCCATGTCGACAGACGATGTTCGTGCGCTGCCACAGTCGGCTATGGAACGGTCTGTGATGCGCCAGCAGCGTGTCGACGACGAGGAACAGATCGTGATAACCACCAGGCGCCGGAGAGGCGGGGGCCGCCACGGAGACCTCGATGACGAGGACGGATTCTTCGAGGACGACTGCGAGGTTCTTGACTTTGCGGACCAGAGGGTCTGAAAACGGCCCAGCCCTTGTTTGACGAGATTCGCCGAGGTGGGCATCTTGAAGTCCTGATGCACACGTGAAAGGGGGGTTTTTGTTTGTTCATTGCGAGTTTAGGGCAATTCATCATTGCCCTGTCACTCCGTGACTCTGAGCTTACTTTTGAGCTTATTGTTTCTTCTGCTTGATTTGCGGTGGTTCTGGGTTGGGTTGGGCTCTTCGGGACACGGCACACATCAGGTAGATAGAGAGACATCGCCACTTGGCAGATAACAACCAAAATCAGTAAAATAAAAAAAGACCTTTGCGCAAATCCACGCGTATAGATCATATCATTGGGAGACTTTCTGATATTATAGGTATGTGCTGTTCACTTTGGTGATGGTTGAGAAGGTGTTTCTCGCTTTCATGGCTCCAGACTGCACAACGCTGGTCATCGTCCAATTCTTGCGATCACATGCGTCCGTAGCCTTCGATGCAGGTCATGGCGGAAATACATTCGCATCTTTGAAATCCTCGTGTCGGGTTTCCGACCAGACAGGGCAAAATCCTCCTCTGCCAGATGCTCTCCATACATTGACGACGCCTCATTGCCCAGCTTGCTGCCCACTCAGCACGCAGCATCTGATGTTCCAAATAGTTGGGGTGGTGTCCAGTTCTCCGGGGTTTACGTCTTCTTCTTCGCGGCGGCGGCCTTGGCCTTGGCGGCCTTCTTCTTGTTGCTCCGGATCATGACGACGCCGAGGAAGGAGCCTACGACGGCGGAAGCGAGGAGGATGAGGATGACAGGGATCCGGACGGCCCAGACGCGAGGGGGGAAGAAGTTCTGGAGGGGGTGGTCCGAGTCGACGAAGGGCTGGGAGGGGGTCGCTGTGTTAGCTATGCGCTCGAGCTGTCGAGTTTCAAGGGGATGGAGGGATTTAGTAAGTTCGGGGCGCAAACGTACCATAAACAAGGTCCAGAAGGTGTAGTAGAGGAAGACGACCGTGGCGGCCACAAGCATGGCGATGCCCACGACTTTGTCAAGCTGCGCACGTGGAGAGAGAACGGGTTAGCACATGCCAGGCTTGGAGGGCGCATCTGATGGACGAACCATTGTAGAAAATCCCGTATGATTGAAGTGGAATAGATCGGGGTGGTGAAGGAGCGTATAGAAAGGGAATGTCGAGGCTCAAAGGCACGCCTTTCTCACAGTGGTGGAAAGTAAGTAGGGAGGTTGAATTGCCCCCGGCGGTTGCTCCAGGAAGTCGAGGCACTAGGACTCGAAATTGGAGCCACGATGCAATGTCGCGCCGGCTGAACGTGCAGGAGCTCTGGCCCCCCCCCCCCCTGTCCAGCCTGTCAGCCTATGTGTCGCCCCGTCCCAGCGCCTGGAGCTGCTGCTTGCACGCACAGACCAGCCTACGCCCCCAGAAATTTGTTACCGTGCCATTAGACTGAGACCAACCACAGCCTGAACTTTGCACAACTACAAACATTCACCCAAGCTCGTCTCGTTCTTGTTGCTCTGCCGGCATCAAGAAGCGTCCATTCTTGGATGCTCGCAGCCCAGAACAACAGTGGTGATTACAACTGCGAGGCTTTCAGAAGGACGTCACCGAGAGACCCAGCTCCCACGAAGCCCCTTCAGAAAGAAGGAGGGCTTGCTGCCTTGGAATGGCGACCGAAACAGCATCGGTCGTGAGCGACCGCCATCTCGACGAGCGCTCCCCCAACCGCGTACCTCGATCGCCCCCGCGAAGGCGCCACGAAGACCACGGAGACGACGGCAGAGACGACGGCAGAGAGAGAGGGCGCGACCGTGACCATGACCAACCGCGGCGCAAAGGCGGCGACAGCTACCGGCCGGACCGGCCCAGGGCGCGAGAGCTGCCCAGGCGCGAGCGCACGCCGCCCCCCGTCCCGACCGAGGAGCAGAAGCAGGCCGCCGCCAAGGCAGAGTACGACCGCCTGATCAACGCGCGCTCAGGGGGCACCTACATCCCGCCCGCGAGGCTGCGCGCCCTGCAGGCCCAGATCACGGACAAGACGACCAAGGAGTGGCAGCGGATGGCGTGGGAGGCGCTCAAGAAGTCGATCAACGGCCTGATCAACAAGGCCAACAGCCCCAACCTGAAGCTGATCGTGCCGGAGCTGTTCAACGAGAACCTGGTCCGGGGCAGGGGCCTGTTTTGCCAGAGCATCATGAAGGCCCAGGCGGCATCTCTCCCCTTCACTCCCATCTACGCGGCGATGGTCGCCATCGTGAACACCAAGCTCCCCGCGGTCGGCGAGCTGCTGGTCAAGAGGCTGGTGCTGCGGTTCCGGAAGGCGTTTCGCAGGAACGACAAGGCGGTCTGCCTGTCGAGCACGGCATTCCTTGCGCATCTCACCAACTTCCAGGTCGTTTCTGAAAACTTGGTTGCGCAAATGCTCATTCTGTTGTTGCACAAGCCATCCGATGATAGTGTGGAGATTGCGGTCAACCTGACGAGGGAGGTTGGACAGTTCTTGGAGGAGATGAACGCCTCTATTGCCAGGGTTCTGTTTGACCAGTTCCGCAACATTCTGCATGATAGCGCCATCGAAAAACGAGTGCAATATCAGATCGAGGTCCTGTTCCAGCAGAGGAAGGACAAGTTCAAAGACAATCCGTCCGTCAAGGAAGAGCTCGACTTGGTGGAGGAAGAGGATCAAATCACGCACAACATTGACTTACAAGGAGAGCTCGATGGCCAGGACAGTCTGAACATCTTCAAATACGATCCTGAATACGAGCAGCACGAGGAGGAGTACAAGAAGCTAAAAGCCGAGATTTTGGGCGAAGGGAGCGATGATGAAGACGACAGTGACGACGAAGACGAGTCATCAGAGAGCGAAGATGAGGAGCAGAAGGCCGTCGAGATCAAGGACCAGAGTAATGCTGACCTGGTCAACTTGCGAAGAACGATTTACTTGACCCTGATGTCCTCTGCAGACTACGAGGAATCGGTTCATAAGCTCCTCCGAATCCAGATACCTATGGGCTTGGAGAAGGAAATACCGGAGATGGTAGTCGAATGCTGCAGTCAGGAGAAGACGTACACAAAATTCTACGGTGGTATTGCGGAGCGACTGGCCAAGATCAACAGGATGTGGAATGAGTTGTTCGAGGCTGCTTTCGCCGACTATTACGAGAAGATTCACCGGTACGACAGCAACAAGCTACGGAACATCGCCAGGCTCTTCGGGCATATGTTCGGCTCAGATGCTATCGGCTGGCATTGCTTGTCAATTATCCACCTCAATCAGGAGGAGACGACCTCGGCATCGCGTATCTTCATCAAGATCCTGTTTCAAGAGATTTCGGAGGAGATTGGCTTGAAGAAATTACAAGCCCGTTGCAGAGACCCGCTCCTTCAGCCGAGCCTCGAGAGCCTCTTCCCACGAGGCGAGGAACGGCGCAACATCCTCTTCGCCATCAACTACTTCACTTCCATCGGCATGGGTGCACTCACAGAGGACATGCGAGAGTATCTTCAGAGTCTGCCGCCGCCTGCACTTCCTGCGCCGATCAAGGCAGACGAATCAGACTCGGACTCGGCGTCCAGCTATTCATCTTACACGGGCTCCTCCTATTCTCGATCCCGCTCGCGCTCGCGCACGCCTCCCCGGCGGGCCATCGACCGCCGCCGTTCATACTCTCGAAGTGTGACGCCGCCCCGTCGCAACAACAGGGAGAGATCATACAGCCGAGATCGCAGCTTGACTAGGTCCATCTCAACCAGTCGCTCCCGTTCACCACCCCCCCGTCGAGATGTTCGGGATGGTGATCGCGGCCGTTCGATCACTCGCTCCCCGCCAGCCAGGGGTGCGCCAGCCAGGGACCGCTCGTACAGCCGCTCATCGCGATCCTACTCCTCAGGTAGCTCGCGCTCCCCGCCACCGAGGCGTGCCGCCCGACGGTCCGTGTCTGACTCTCGCTCTCCTCCACCGCGCAGAGCTGCACAGCGCTCGTTGTCCAGATCAGCATCCCCACCACCCGCGCGGCGTCCGGCGAACCGCTCGCTGCCTGGCTCACGCTCCCCGCCACCCCGGAGCCGTGCACCAGCGCGATCCATCTCCCGATCACCCACGCCACCTCCACGACGTCGCCCCGCGCCCAGGTCACCCTCACGGTCGCGCTCTCCGCCTCCAGCACGACGTGCAGGAGACAGCTACCGGTCACGGTCTTATAGTAGGAGTCCATCCCGGACGCGGTCTCCACCGCGACGAGGAGGAGCAGCCGCGACGCGCCAGACTCGGTCCCCATCGAGATCGGCGTCACCTCCGCGGCGCCGGGCGAGGAGGAACAGCTCGTCCGACGTGAGTGCCGCGCCAAGGGGCGAGCGGAAGAGGCGGAACAGCAGCTCAAGCGTAGAGAGCGGGCCGCGAAGGAAGTACCGCAGGGGTAGCTGAGAGCAGATTGCACAAAGGGAAGCATGGCAGATTTAATTAGGAACGTGTGGACTGGAGGTTCAAAACGCCAGAGAGTCGCTGCTTGTCGAACGAGGGACAAACACACAGCGAGTTGTGCATACCACTAAGTAAAGGCTAGGGCGCAGGAACCACAGACTGGCAATCAAAATTAATGGTTTAAGAGAAGCGTAAATCATACTCGACGTCCCGCTCTTCAATGTGCATGCATACGTGCTTCCAAACATTTCCTTAATTACCGGTCATTGATTCCGCCCTCTGCTTACGGACGTGCTCATGCTGTAATTTGCGTATGAGACGCTGCTCATCACGAGTTTTGAGTGTGCTCGTGCCAGAAAACGTTGGACGCACTAGGTGAGGGAGGGAGGAGCAGTGTGCTTCAAAAACAAATGGTGTCATTGCCTCGTCGAATGACAACCGATTCGAGAGAGAGGCCGGGCTGGCCTATAGCTGATTGAGCAGTCTCTTCCGCCTTGGTTTGCTAATCTAGGTGGGTGGATGCACATTAACAAGCGCTGGTCTGACGCTCTTCAGCTCTCTTCAGCAGTGGGATGTCTCATGCCAAACAGAGAAGACTGACTGACTGACTGGTAACGGGCGGAAGCGCCCTCGGGAACACCTTGTTGGGGGTGGAATTTTTTTTTGGTCTTTTGGTTTCGTTGATTTTCACCCAACCCTCGACCTCACCTCCGGAAGGACGGACGAGGCACTATCTCATACTCCTTCATGTTTGATGCCTCCGTGTGTATCCCGAGTCGCAGCTGAATTTGGGGCTTTGTTTATTCATAATTCCTCGAAACTTCAGCCCTATCCTCCCAAGCTGGTCAGACCCTCGTATGCTGCTGAACCATGTGGTGATATAATTTTTTTGTCTTCGGCTTGGCAATTGTTTGGAGTGATTTTCCTCTCAAGCGCCTCTGTTTCATTAGATGTAGCCGCACACCAGGTGTCCAACTTCGCCATTGATATGTGTCGTGGTATCATACCCAGTTTCTCGTATATCATACCACACCATAGATGCCGCTGAAAATGGTTGTAGATGTTCCCGCCCGAGGGATTGCGTGTTCAACCCCGCGAGGATCCGTCAATGCCTGCCATTATGACGTCCTCTCTTTTGTGATGGACCGCCCAGTCCATTGGCTCTGGGGTAGAACCGTCTACTCCGTCCACTCCGGACACTCCATTCACCTCGTTCGCTCGGTGTGGCGCGGCACCGTCGACTCCATTCGTTGCAGTTCCGCCGTGTGCAATTTCGTCCCTGCATCTCTTGCACATGCACCAGCCACCAAGACTTCCCTCGGCCCATTCCCGTCTCTTATGAACAGGCAAGTCGATGTCGCAGTAGTGATTTAGAATCTCTTCGCCGGCTTTGATGCCACCCGGCTGATTGCCCACAACCTTGCGTTCTCGTGCCCAGAGCTTCATCCTGCCACCCCATTCCCACGTCACGTTCGGGTTGCAGTCGTGGTTCGCAAGGCACCAGAAAGGGTGTACGGCCGCGACATCGGGCCGTCCATCTCGAGTGCTCTGTCTCGCCGATGCCGTGCCGCGGAACTTGGCGAAGCAGGTGTTCAGGACCCACAAATCGTATTGGGGGAGAGTCTGGTAGATGTCGATGTCCATCTTCTCGAGAATATGCAGCGGCGTCTCGACGTTGTACTTGAAAGAGAAGGGTAGGGTCCAATCCGGCGGTGGTCCGGCATTAGGCGAGATAGAAATTGCGTTGGTGTGAGGAGGAATGAAGTCGCCCCAGATGTACTTGATGTTCTTTAATTGTAGTGGGTGAACCTCCTGATGTGCCGACATAGCAAGGAGCCGAGCTAGAAGAAGGAGGTGCAGTGATGCGCTAGACTCTGCAGCGTCGGGGTCTTTGGCGATAGCATCGACATCCTTCTCACAAACGGCTGGGTGGTAGAGCTCCTGCGCTTTGTCATGGCAGAATTGGTCACAGAAGACCGTGTCGTAGCACTCGTCGCAGCTGACAGGCCCACCTTCAGCGCTCAAGGGAGGCAATTCAGTACCACAGGCGTCACACAACTGGTCCTTGAGCCTGTTGTTGGCCGTCAAGAGCGAGTATTCATTGAGCACGGTTTCTCCGGGAGCGATATCCTCCTTTGCAAATACGCCCAGCTGGTTGCAAGTAGGAATGATCTCATAGTCGTCGGTGTTGCTTGCTGAGTCGAGAAGGACGGGAAGCTCGGAAACCCGCACCTCGCACTTCGGTGCCATGCTCGCGAGCTCTTGGTTCAGAAACGACAAAGACTTGGCAGAGAACCGATCTGGCTCGTGAGTATTCCATGGATAGACCTCTCTTCGCACATGACCCCACTCGGGTAGTCGACCAACATCGACATCTTGAGTCTGGAGCCTGCGGCGAGCCACAGTCAAGATGTGGCTTTTGGTATTCAGCAGTTCCTGGTTGTTTGGCGATGCTGCGAGGCCGCGTTCACAGTAAGTCTGGGCACTGCTCAAGCAGCCACAAAGCAGCAGGCTGAGGGATATGATCTGGTAGCATCGCACAGATGCTACGGCGGCGATCTCCTGGTAGAATTCTGGGCCTTGAGGGCCGTGGCCGTTGACCATGCCGCCGGACCCTTGCCGGAGGGCGCCATGGTTCAGGACCTCGGGAAGAGCGGAGGGAGAGGACAAGTAGGGCTGGAGAGCATGAACAGCCTGGTCATGGTACTCGAAGCCTTCGTTTCGGACCTCGTCGGTCAGGAGCAAGGCGCGATAGGCATCGCCGGCGGCGAGGTCCGGGTAGCCAAGGTTGGAGTAGACGACCGCTCGTTGGAGGTAGCGGATCAGGTCATAAGGTGACTCGGCAAGAAGATCGGTCAGCTGCTCTCGGCGGTCCAAAAGGACAGAATATTCGGCGTCTTCGTCAGTGGTGTAGGAATTTGTGTTCTCGTCAGATTCCATGGTGGGGGGACTTTGCAGGGGTGTTGGAAGGGCCAGAGCGTGTCCAGACAGCTCGCATCGCGTCCTCAGCAGACAGGCGGGAGCGGCATGGACGAGGAGATTTAGGGCTGGTTATGCTCAGCAGACGGCGACAAGCTGGAGGCGAGGTTTTTGGCTTTTAGATGTATGCTCTGGGAGTGAGTCTGCGCGTGGGGCCGGCTAGGCCTTCCGGAATTGGGACAAGCAGATACGGCGAAGACACTCTAGGGACGTCAGTCAAGGTTGGCGAGGGCAAAACAAGGCCGCAATGAAGTTGTATTGTACGTACCCTCCGACTGTGTGGGTGGATAGGCAGGTTCGTGTCCAAGAGCAGGGTGCGGTAGGGCAGGAGAGGGCGGGGCAAAGGTAAGGGACTGGCCCCTGGTGGGATGTGGATGATGTGGGATGTGAGGGATATGGAGAGAAATTTTGGACCGGGCAGCAAGCACCGGGGTCGAAGAGGGTAGCGTTGGCCGACGCAGCACTCGAGTAAGTTTATATAAAAATAAGAAGGGTTCGCGAGGGTGGCAAAAGTCTGGGGAGAAGGTGGACCAGGAACACCGATGATCCAAGCGACGTGAGAGGCACTGCTGTTTATCATGAAAGGTGTGTACCAGATTTAAAGATTGAGAATTTTGAGTGGGTTGGCTTAGCTGGAAGGAGGAGGCAGCCCCTGGACGACGTCGATTTGAGTTGTCGTGAGCAGACCAAAGCACACCAGAACACACCAGAGCAGAAGGGTACAGAGGTACATGCACAGGCACAGGACAGGCGCAGGCGCAGGTGCAGGTGCAGGTGCAGGGGGAAAGCTGCTGGTCTGGCAGTCTGTCGGGCAGTCTGTCGGGCAGTCTGTCGGGCAGTCTGTCGGGCACGGTCTGGTGAGGTACCGCATGTACTGGGCTGGGCTGTACTGGGCTGGGCCAGGGGAGGGAGTTGGTCCTCTGATCTACCGAGTGCAGGACTTTTACAGCAGATACCCACCTACTTGTAGGTGCCTCCCGTAGTACAGGACCGTAGGTGGTAATTTAAGTGCCTAGAGAGGTATCTAGTGGGTGAAGGCGAAACGGCCTGAACGGGTGCAGGGCCCCCACTAATCTCAATGTCAATGTCCAATAATGGGCCATAGCAATGGCTTCATCCAAGGGCACGAGAACGATCTGGCGATGAGGCTACGCAAGGCATCGAGGCGTCATCGGGGGATCGAGAGAGGCGCTCTTGTCTGATAAGCACCCAGGGTCGTGTGGTCTCAAAAACAAAGTCAGGCGCTGGGGGGAGGAGAGGGGGGAGCAAGCTGGAGCTGGGTTCCAAGGTTGTCATTGCCTGCGCAATAGGGCGCTGGAGCTCGAAATGTTGGTCGGGGAAACGAATGGGGAAGCAGGTGACGGGTAGGGCAGGGCGCCCAGATGGGTCCAAATCCCGTCAACTGGGCGTCACCTTGCATATTCAGTCGACATTCGACGTCGTCGTCGTCGACGTCCTTCTCTGGGCTTCTTCAGTCAATAATTTTCCCACATACATCTCCAACATCTCATCTGTCATCTCGCATAACTCATCTTCCAACTCCCGTCTCCCGTCTCCCGCATCCCGCAGCCCATCTTCGATTTCCCGGCCACGGCCAAGGCCACTGCACAGTCCGACCTGCAGCTCCTTGTACGAACTTACTTACATACATACATATATACGTGCATACACAGGTTCTCACACACACACACACACACACATAACCCATACCCATGCCTTGGCCTTGGTACATATGCACCCCAACTATGTTCCATCCTGGCCGTTGTGCATGAACAAACATGTTCCACTCTACACTACCTAGCTCTGGCGGATGGATCTTCACTGTCACTCTCACACTTACCCGCACCCGCACGCACGAGGCTTGCGGCATCAAAAGAATGGTCTCAGCCGCTAGTCCCTGGGCCAGAACAGTCTGGGCCCTAGGTTACCGTGCTGGAGGAGACGACGTTCCATCCCAGCCAACCCTGGCAGGGAGTGCGAGGCTATACCGAGGCAGCTAAACCACGCCAGCCCCCAGGGATCAAGATTAGCCGCACGTAGGCGGTACTGTAGTCTGTGCTGTCTGTCCAGCCAGCCAGTCGGTGTGCTCAGCGCAGTAATTAGTCAGTGGTAGTCAGTGGTAGTCCAGCTGGCGCGCTCCGTGTGCTGTGTGTGGCATGATGATCTCCCCTCCCGGCAAGCCGGCACTGACAACGAGCTGCTCACGCGCCAGTCCAGTCAGTCACACAGACGGACACACGGAAGACATGCGCACAAACCCAAGACAGGCTGGTGGGATGGAAATGAATTGGTGCCAAGTCACAACCCCGCCAGTTTCGCAAGGACCCTTGAACAGGGAAACTCCCAATTGGGAGGGGTCGAGAGGACCCTGGATTCGGGACAAACTTTTTAAGGGTCCTCCTTCCAAGGTTCTGCTGATCCCCGGTGCAACCAGCGCATTGGTTGCGTAGCGTCGCGCTGCGTTTGTGCTGCATTGCGCCGCGGTGCTCATAAGCATATGCGCTGCAGCAGTTGTTGTCGTCCTCGCCGTCGTCGTCGGGGTAGTTGTCGTGCGACCGTCCATCTTGCTGCGGGCGGGTGCTTCAGGCTGGGTCAGATCACGATCCACGGAGGAAGCTCACCCAGCGCCGTTGTCATTGTCGGGTTCATCGGGCATCGCCATGTTTCGTGAGGCAGGGGAACGGAGTCACATGTCATGTCATATCATGGCATGGCGTGGCATGGCAGAGGGTATGCCGCCCGACCGTGTCAGGGCATTGCACGGGACTGTACGGGACTGTACTGTACATGCAGAGATGATGTGCGTCTCCTGTCTCTGTCCCTCTTGTCTCCTGTCTTTGTCCTGCTTGGCGGGACCAGGAGCCCCTGCACCTGCAAACTCCACGCCTCATCATCGGCACCAGGAGCACCCTCCGACGCTCGTCCTTGGAAAACTTTACCACCCAGGGTCCAGCTATGACGTCGTTGTGGAATGCCATGCTCAGGATACGTGCCGACCTCGTGCAACACACAATGCTTCTTCTGCATGCACGCATCGCACACATCGCACCGCACGCATTGCATCGCACACGTCGCACGCATCGATCACCGCCAGCGTCATCTTGCTCGGAACTTGAGCATCAGAGCATCGCCTGGGGATCGAATGAGTCAATGCAAGGCAACGCGAGGCAACGCGAGGCATCGCAAGTCATCGCAAAGGCATCGCAGAGCAGGCCAAGGTAGGTCAAGGCAGGGCAGGGCAGGAGAGGACAGAAAAGGACAGGACAGGACAAGACAGGGCAAAGAAAAGCAAAAAGATTGGGGGCCACCGGCTACTGTGCCCGTCCTGTCTAACATGCACTCCGGAGCCTCCACAGAATTTGCCACCGCGGTCCTCGATGCCGGCGCTTCGGGGCGGATGCACAAACCTATGCGCCTACGGATCCGCTCCATGCCTTGATGCCCGACGGGGTGTGATGCCTGCCATGCGGACGCACAACTAAACGCGATGTGATGCGGTGATTTATGTCTGTCTTTCTTTCTTGCAAGCTCCGACATTTCTTGGCCCGGGATCTCCGCATCACCATGCGCACCTGCTTCTCAAGGGCCATCCCGTCTCGTGTGATGCGAACAGCTCAGAAGCTGTCAAGGCTTGATTGACAGGCAACCGCAGCCGACGTCCGCTGGAACTCTCTAGAAACTCTGTTGCCACTGCCCAATGGGATCTCAGCAACAGCGCCAGCGCCAGCTCGTTGCAGCGCCTTGCAGGCGTCTTCCTGCGCCTAGTGATCTCCCTGGGCCAGATCACTCAGCTTGTCCACGTAGTATGCCGGCACGGCGACCGCGCCCTCTGCCTCCCAGTCCGCCTTCTTGCTGACGCCAGTCAGCACCGCCAGCGTCCCGCCCAGCTTGCCCTCGATGCCGAACTTGATGTCCGTGTCCAGTCGATCCCCGATCATGCACGTCCGGGCCCTGTCCAGGTGGAACTTGCCTTCCACGGCGTCCATCATCGCCTGGCTGGGCTTGCCCAGCGCCAGCGGCTGCTGCTTGGTCATGTTGGACAGGGGCACGAGCACTGACCCCGCCCCGGGGAAGAAGCTGTGGTTCATGGGCAGAGTGCTGTCGGTGTTGGTGGCCAGGAACCGGGCGCCACGCGCGAGGTACTGGTACGCCGTGGCCAGCTTGAGGTAGTTGACGTGGAAGTCCAGCCCCGCCAGCACCACGCCGACGTCCGGGTCCAGCAGCGACCCGTCGGCGAGCCCCGCGAAGTCGGCCTCGGTGATGTCGCGCCGGAACGTAGGGTCCGTGCCGCCCACAAAGGACACGCCCTCGGATCGCAGCTCCGTCTCGATGCCCGCCTCGCCGAGCACGAAGACCTTGTTCTTGGGCGCCGGCAGGGCCAGGATCCGGCTGATGTAGATGGCGGCCGAGTAGGCCGAACCGAAGACGTCATCTACGGACCCTGGGATTCCCTTGGACTCGAACTTCTTGAGGTACTCGGCACGCGACTTTGTGGAGTTGTTCGTCACGAAGACGGTTCGCTTACCTGCGGCATGCGTTAGCCTTGTAAGAGCCCAGGCGGCGGTGAGGGGATGTGATTAATAAAAACCAGACCTTTTGATCGCAGCAGCTGTATTGTCTCAGCGATGCCAGCGAACAAGTGATCACCCGACCAAAGAACTCCTGTACGCGCCTCGTCAGTGACTTGGCCCGCATCGAAACCCTCGATATTGAGGCTCACCGTCGCAGTCTAGCAGGAAAGTCTGGACTCATGGTAAGCATGCATTTAGACCCTGAAACTAGGGTCCTTGGAGGACAACAAATGACGCACATCAAATTTGTCGAGGAACTCGTTGATGGCGGTCCCATCGCCGGTGAGGTATTTGGGGGCTTGAGAGGGAGCCATGCTTAAATAAAGAGATCTAAGTCTATGTTTACAAGGAACGTCGCGTCTTGGACTGTCTGTCTATGTATGGAATGTTCTGGGTTGAAACGAGTCGTGGCCGGGTTCACGAATTTCGTCCTCCAGGAAGACGCTAACAATATTGTGTGGTCGTTCGATTCCATGGGCTGACAAAAACATCCAACGACCAGCGACCAGCGACCAAGTTTTGTTCTACTCCTTGTTCATGCGACACGATGATCCAAACTTGAGCGATCTGGTCTGATTCACAGTCTGTACTACATCGCAAGGGCATCGATCTGCGCAACTGCAATGTGGAAGTTTCTGGAGCATCCTCCAAGAAATGTGCTGCTTGCTATCACAAAGACCTCCAAGGCAAGTGAGTAGTGGTGGCAAGAAGCGTTAGCCTCCTCCAAAGCTCGTGGACTGTAGAGTAGACCACACTCAGACCCCCACGCAAACCACAGCAAAGCAACACGACCGTGCAGATCCCACGATTTGCAAATGCAACTTCGGCACGAACACGTCCTCTGGTCGGCCAGGCATACAGGCATACAGGCATACGAAACTCAAAACACCCGCCCAGGCCTGATTCGAGCCGGACCGGCCCACCGGGAACCGGGGCAGTTGTGCGACACCGATGCCACCGTTCCCACTGCCGCGTCAAAAAGAGCTCGGGCACTATCCGGCGGCCCAGGGAGGGTCAACGGGGCCACCCTGGCACGCACGATGACGACATGGCAACCCCACTGCGGACGGGAAACGAAAAGTTGAGGGCCACGATGACGAAGATCACGATGCTTGCAGTCCTATTCCTGCCTGTTACTCCGAGGAGATGATTACTATTCATTTACCTTCATTTCCCTAGGATCTGGACCGTCTGGGCCAGGCCTGATGTGCGTCGGGCATCCCGCCAGTCCCCGATGCTAATGTGTGGCGTCGGCTGGCTGCTCCAGCCTTGTCGCCAAAAACCAGTGCGCATTATCGACATCTAACGAATCTTCCATGCATCTGGCTCAGCCAGTCGGGCGAATCAGCTGGGGTGGTCAAACACCCTCCTTGTCGTTGGGCTGCGGTGTAAATGGATCATCTACGTGCTGGCTTACTCATGTCCACGGCGAATGCCATCAAGCCAGCGAGCCACTGAGATCATCCACATCTCGCCGCGCAGCGGGCCCTTGGGCCTTGGGGGAGGACAGGGAGGGAGCTCATCAACACACCTATGAAGGCTCTTGACAAGCATCCAGCGCATCGAAGCCCAGCTCAGCCTGGACAAGCAGGTGGAGATGCCGCAGGAGCTGTCTCATCGAAATGCAACCCGTACCTTACATGCCAGCAGTCAAAGAAAATAAACTTTCGAGATCTGCTATAATCTTCACGGCACAACGTCACACTTACATCAGTCCTCGCCCTGGGGCGCGAAGGGCATTGATCTCGAGCCCAATCCCCATTTAAACTGCTACTGCAAAGGCAAGAATTGCTAGACAGGCCTGGAACAGACATCCTAGGCTGCGAGCCCTTCATGAAGGGAGCCAAGAGCGCTTGATGTGGGTCGGTGCACCCCAAAGGGTAGCCGTTGCTTAGTGAGGCGATGACGGGCAGGGAGCTCCCGCGAAGGTCTCGAAAGTGAGAGGGGTTTGCTACAGAAAGAGGATTCACACCCGATTCGTGCAAACTTTTGTGCCAGCTGTTACGGTTCCTGGTTACACTTTATGCCTCTTATCATAACAACACTGCATGCCATCTGGCCTGTGTCAGCAGTAGGACAAATGCAGGGGCAGACTGATTGCTCAAAATTCAGGTAGCAAGTAACCACCAGCTCGTAACAGACGGCAATAACCACAAGGAATCCACCCATCTCACCTTCGCCCTCACCTTCACCGTCACCTTGACCGCACCCGATTAGGCCAGCTGGACCAACCAGGAACCAGGTTCCTGCTTGGCCCTGGCGGCGGTAACTCGAGCCGAAGTCCTTCTGACCTGTCGACTTTGTTTGATACTGACGGCGAACATTCGTTATCGTCGCCAGACTATTGTTGCTGCTCGCAGGAGAGCTGTCATTTTCTCCTAGTTATCAAGCTTGCCATTTAACCGCTGTTGACTCTTCCTCCCAAAGGTCATCATTAGCCGAGCTGAATAGAAATACTGTGGCTGCCTCTCATCTCATGGGGACACTCCTAGGTTGACGCCGTGGTCTGGGAGTAGATAGATAGAACAAATAAAAAGAAGCAAGCAGAAAATCGTCGAAAAGTTCTTGTGGCATATCGGGACCCTTTACCCACAAGCCTGCCTCCCTGCTCCCCTGCTTGCCCTGTAGCCGCAAGCTCTCGCGCCGGTTGCATTGGCGCCTTATCGATAGCGCCGCAACCTGGAAATTTAGCAGGAGGGGACCTTCCCATACCTACCAGCTACCCCTCTGCCCCTCTGTACTCTGCCCCTCCACTGCTGCACCAGGCGGAACTCAACTGAACTCGAATAGCTCGGGTGGAATCAAACGGACGCTTCGCCGTCTTTTCGTCACCGTCTTCCCACTGAGGGCCACCGAGGGAAACTTTTCCCCTGTCCACTGTTTGCTCTCTTATCTTGATCCACACCATAGCACAAGGGACCGTCATATCCTCTCACCTGTGCCTCCTGCAGCTTGACTACTCCCGCACAATCTTGCACAACATCTTTCCCCACGGCCAAATCGCGCAACGGTCCTCCCCCACGGCCAGGTCCATCATCGTCCGAATCTTGGTCTGATACTCATCCAGCACGCCAACCTCAGAGTCAAAGTCCACTCACTAGACAGCCTCTCAACCTTATTTCCGAGGCCAGGACTTACGTCTGGAGAACACATCAGTCACAATGGGTAACCACGGGCAAGCCAACCTCTACCCTTTCCCCGACGTCCCTGCGCTCGCCACGGCCCTGCGCGCATACGTGATCCAGTGCCAAAATGCAGGAATTACCCGCCACAACTCCTTCAAGCTCGCCGTATCAGGCGGCTCCCTTCCCAAGACCCTAGCCCAGGCTCTTCTAAGCCCCGCCTCCGGGCCTGAGGACACCATCAAGTGGGACAAGTGGGAGATTTTCTTCGCCGATGAGCGTATCGTGCCCCTGGACCATGAGGACTCCAACTACGGCCTGCTGAAGAAGGAGCTGCTCGACAAGATCCCCGCGGACCAGGGCAAGCCCATCGTCCACTCCATCAACACGGGCCTGCTGTCCAAGGAGAGCCTCGAGGTGGCCGACGACTACGAGCAGGTGCTCGTCAGCTCCTTCGCCAGCCGCGACAGCGTGCGTCTGCCCATCTTCGACCTGCTGCTCCTCGGCTGCGGTCCCGACGGCCACACCTGCTCGCTGTTCCCCGGCCACGAGCTCCTGCGCGAGGCCACCGCCTGGGTCGCCCCCATCGAGGACAGCCCCAAGCCTCCGCCAAAGCGGATCACCCTGACCCTGCCCGTCGTGACCCACGCGGTCCGCGTCGCCTTCGTGGCCACGGGCGGCGGCAAGAAAGGAATCATGAAGCAGATCTTCGAGGACGGCGCCGCCTCCGGCCTCCCCTGTGCCCTGGTCAACGAGCAGACGGGCGACCGGTGCAGCTGGTTCGTTGACGAGGCGGCCGTGGAGGGTGTCGCATATCCAAAGCGTGGCTTCAACCTCTAGGCGAGGGGGAAGGAGGCATGGGACCGCGCCTTTGCGTTCAATGGCGACGGGAAAAGCCCTCACCCGGCACGGGCGAGGTTTAGGAGCCTGAGTTATGGCTCAGACGGTCTTTGATCCCACCACGGCGTGGTCACGATAGATCCGGATACCTGACGATATGAGAGTTGGGGCTGCATGGCATCGTTTTTTGCCCACATTGCTTGGTTGGAAACCTCAAAAAGAAGATCATAGAAAGGGAAACGGCTGCTGACGGAGGGCTTTTTTCAATTCTTCGGGGCGCCTTGCGTTATGTCGTTTCACACAAACACGCCCACGCACCAACACACACACACACACACACACACACACGTTTTCTTGCACACGCAACTTACTTTTGCTGGTTCCTCGTTCGAGTCCTTTTCCAGCCTTTTTGATATCCCAGATATCCTCCCCCCGCTAGCACACAGTTTATGAAGGTCATCACGAAGAATACGGATTAGATAACGAAGAAAGCCGCATGCGACGACAAGACAGGCACACGTCGTTCGGGGAGACTGCAGCACTGGCGGGATGGAACACGTCTGCACGTTGCAAGCCTTCGGCCCCAGGGGATGTTGTAGATACCAAAATGACAGCCATGTGGAATGCAGCTTGATGAATATGTGCCAGTCTTGTTCCCACACTGGCCTCTTGACCACACCAAGGCCTCGGACTTGTGGAGTCCGCCCGGCGGATGCTATGGGTGTACTTCATGTCTAGGTAGTGGACGTATCCTGCCGACACGCGCTGCCCCTGGAGTGTCTGCTCAACTAGTCGACAATATGCACAACGTGACCTTCAGCTTCGCCAAAGGATGCCACGGCTTCTTCATCGCGGACTCCATTCTGGAGAACAGTATCTCACTAACTTGGTCTCCCAGTACAATCAACACATATGTCAATCGCTGGAAAGCAGCAGCTGAAATTGCGCCAGGACATTGTGTCCGTGACTCAGTGGCGCAAATTTGCTAATCTATGGCCGGAATCAAGAATGATTGATCTAGTAGCTCCTCGTCATCCAGACATTCGCGCCCCAAGATCAACCAAGTATTTCCACAAGATAAGTTGCCAGACGGACCTGAGAGAACGAAGCAGATCATAGCAATGCCGTCCACGTCTTCACACTTATTCGGATCATGGAACGGCCATTGTACACGGGAGAACACGGGAGAACAAAATGCCTCCGGACGGCAATGCCTGACCCGATGGTCTCCATTCCGAGATGTTACGGCCCGGGCAGGGGGAAAGAGTCTGAAGGACGGGGCCGGGGTAGAAAGGTCGGTCGTTATGATACTGACGCGACAGTCGCAAATATATACTAATTAGTGATAGTGACGTCTTATGTTGACAGCCCCTTTGGCAAGCGTGAATGCGCCGCCCTAGAGCCAATTTCAACGCATATATCGTCAGGGGCTTTTTGGTTCTTGTAGTTTGGACGGGAGGTGAAGGCGCATGAAAGATGGGACGGGAGCAGTCTACAACCTTGACTGCTTTGAGCTGGAAAGCTAATACAGTAGCCTATATTGATAATGTCGTTTGACCGTCTATTCATGTGGTAGCTCGATTGGTTGCTTCGAACAGAAACTTATGTAGAAAATTAATCTTCCCAAAATGTCTAAAGAAGTCCTTGTGCGTGTAGCTGTCTAATTACAACCCAGTAAGCTCTCTACTAACCCAGCTTCTTCTCCTTGATAAAGAAGGCAGAAATAAAAGACAGGGCCGTTGGTACGGCCTGGAATCCAAAAACACTCATGGTGGCTATTTGGTAACAACGACGCACAATGACAGCCGTACCCGGCGGCAGCTGCGCAATATAGTCCAGGCTCTCACGGACGCGCTCCTCTATCTCCCACGCGTCCTGGCCGCTGCCGAGCTGCTCTGCAAGCTGGGATCGAAGGACCTGCTGCAAGATCGCGGAGGCGACGCTGACGCCAATGGCCGACCCGAGAGAGCGGAAGAGATAGCTGCAGGCGATGACAACTGCTGCGTCTTCCTTGGCGGCGTTGGAGATGAGTGCTACTAAGGTGGTAGTGATACCTGTCAGGCGAGATACATTTAGTCAAGTCTGTTCGTACGGATAGGAAGAGTCTAGATTGGCCACAGCGGCAGGGAAAGAGAGAGGACAGAAATGGACTCGGGGAGCAGGTACCTGTTCCAGCACCCAGGGCTTGCATCGCCAGCGCAATCGATGTACCAACTTCAGACTTGAACCAGGGCCCGGAGAACAAGACCATGGGCACGATGCTGAACAAAAGCAAGCCCCAGCCGGCGGCATTAATCCAGAAAAAGCGGCCGGTCCGCCGCATTACAAATCCAGCGCCCAACGACGCGCTGACACCGAATATGGAAGCCGGCATCAGTAGCAGCCCGGCGTGGACAGTTGAAACGCCATCCACTGCTTGGTACAACAGAGGCAAGAAAAACAAGACGGGCATCTGTCCAAGCACGCCGAAAAAGTTGCACAAATATGCCGCGAAAAGGGACCGCTCGAAGATAATGTGCCCCGGAGCAAAAGGGTGTGACGCCACCCGAACTTCAACAAAAATGAAGATGGCGAACAAGGCCGGGGAGACAGCGAGCGGTACGATGGTCTGCGTCTTGCCCCAGCCCTCATTGCTGCCGTTGTCGAGGCCGAGCAGGAGGCAGAGCACAGCCGAGACGAGGAAGAAGGCGCCGAGGAAGTCGACCCGGGCGAGCTTCTCCCTCCAGTGAGAGTCGTCTCTCTTGGGGAGGTGGAGCACAAGGTAGACGGTAATGAAAGCGAGCATGACGACGGGCACCTGCCCGATGAAAGACCTGTGACTATCATGTCAGTTCGTCTCCATGGCATCACAACTCTCTGCTACCCAGCCACTCTTGTCTCCCCAGCTCCATTCACACCGATTTCATTTAGAGGATTAACAAGAACATCACTCACCACCGCCACCCCAACGAGTCAGCGAGCAGGCCGCCCAAGGGCGCTCCCGTAGCTGTCCCTGCACCGAATATGATGTTCATATACCCCTGCCAGACGCCGCGCTCTCGCAAGGGCACGATGTCAGTCAGCAGGATGGAGACGACGGCGTTCATGCCGCCGCCGCCGATGCCAGCCACGGCCCGGGAGATGATCAGCTGGGTGATGTCCTGCGCCAGGCCGCAGCCCAGGCAGCCCAGGCCAAACACGACATAGGCGAACAGTAGACACTCTTTCCTACCGAAGATATCAGAGAGCTTGCCGTACAGAGGCTGGCAGCTCGTGAGGGTGAGGAAGTATCTTCGTATGCGGTCAGTGCAATGCAACTTGAAGTTAGAGACACGGCTTAAGCTGAGGACTCACGCTGTGGCAATCCAGCTGGTAGAGTTGAGGGCCTTCAGGTCGCTCCCAATCTTGGCATACTGCAATATGTCTCCGTCAGTCTATTTGCTGATGGATTCGAAGAGGAAGAACCGAGGAAGCGGAGGATTTGAGACTATCTCTATGTCACCCCTTAACAACCCCAACCTGCCCCTGGAGTATATGGAAGAGGCCTTGACACCTGCGAGGGCTATCGCTTACAGTCGCCACGGCGAGAAGCTGGTCGAGGGCACACAAGAAGATGCCAATGCCTATTGCAGGCAACAAGATGTGCAGCCTCTTGGCCATCTCGGGGATGCCCTCCCGTGTGACCTCGTCGCCACCATTCTCGGCCGGAATGGGCTCACGGCCTCGTGCATTCGCCGCAACGGCCGTGTTCGAGGAGCTTTGTGTCAACGAGTCGGCAATGGTACCGTTGCCTCCTGCTCCGGCATGGGCGCCGTTGGCTTCATTCGGAGGATCCGGGCGCAGGAGCGGACTCGCTTCTGTTGCCTCGTGATTTTGCCGTCCCTTATCTACGGCCATGTTGCATACAGTTCGAAGTTGTAAGCCCAAGAAGATGGCCAGAAAGGCTGAGAGGTCGCGATCTCAGCACTGAGATCGAGTCCAGTGATTTCGTCATCCGGACTTATCGGCGGGAACTTGCCGCAGCCGGCCGATTGCGGGGACGCCAGTGTCTCCGGCCGGGATCGTCGACCGGCTCATCATCAGATTGCCGGCACCTCTCCCGTGCCTACATCCTCCTTGTTCGTCGGAACCCTGATACTGTTTCCGACGAGTTTACTAACGGTAAACAACAGTAACGAACGTGGGGATGTCAGGAGGTGTACCACCCGGCAGGTTTGATACCAGTTGAGATGGGCAGTAGAGTTCCGGTCTTGGGTGACCAGAGACTAATGACACAAACCAGTCACAGTCATGTCATGCTTCGGCTGATTCCCATGGGGCCTCACGGGTTCCTGGCTTGATACCCGTACATGAGATGGACCTTGGACAAACATTTTGTGGCCGAGGGGACAGATGGTTGCACACCATGAGGATGGGCTGGGCATCCATTCCTCTGCTCCTCTGGCTGTTGAGATACATGGATACAGTACAGTACTCTGTCCCGTGCTGACCTGCCACGACGACGGCCGCGGGGTCTCGCGTCAACATGTCAATCACGCCACTCAGCCCACACGAGGCTGCGTGTGCCCAGGTGGCCTTTAGTCACACATCATAATCATATATCTGCTGCAGCCTACCGGTCCCTCGTCAAGATGGCATCGCGCGATATTACAGCCAAGTATTTATATCTTCGGTTGGACGCAGGTACACATCACATTGCAACGGCGCCCCCAAGAAGCTCGGGAGGATCCAAGATTCGCAAGTGCGCAATCAATCGCCGGCCTCCCCCCATACTTAGTCTCCGCACGGCCAATGAAGCGGTTGGCATTCATCTCAAATCTCTCTGTCTGCACCTCTCTGTTCCTGAAGCCCCCTGCATTCCTGCTGCCATCCCACCTTGCTGCATCCAACCGACGACACCAGACGAACCATCCTTGAATCTTGGCCCTTCTCGTCAGCACAAACATGAAAAGGTTTGTCTTCGGAGATGGAAAGAGGGGAACGAACGGGTCTGCAATTTTATGCCGCTTCATGGCAAGCTCGTCAAGCTGATTTATTTACCTGAACTCTGAGCACTCGCTCGGATCACACATCCGTCATGGCAATGTCATTGCACTTGCTACGGTGATGGGCACACTTGGTATCCAATATGCGCCCGCAGGACCGCAGCAATCAAAACAGTCCGAGGACAAGGCCGACCAAGATCCTGCTGCGGGCTGCCTCAGGAACCTGGTACTTCTGAAGAGCTCGCTTCTCGAGGGATGTTCCCGGACCGACGACATGGAACGCACATGAGCTGGGCATGCTACAGGCCACAGGCCACAGCGCCACCGATGGTGTCCAACGCAGACCGACAGCGAGCATCTTTTTGACAGACGCTCTGTGGTGGTGGGCAGCGCGGAGGGTATATGGTTGGTCAGCACTGTTGACGCCTCAGGGAGGGAGCTGTCTATTTTCTGACAGGCCCCTGTTGATCAGTTGTGGCTGAGAAGCTGTCTTTTTCTCCCCCCTTCTTCCTGGACCAGGCACGTTTCTCGTCGTGTGACACCAACCTTGTCCTGGAGATTCGACCATCATGCCAGTCGGAGGCCGGGACACAAACTCGCAATGTCCTGTGGCACAGCATCTGCAATAATCCCCGGCACATCCGCGCTGTCCATGTGAAAGGATCCTCTGTCCATGTCCAACTCTCAACCCTTGGCAGCCAATCCAGCCTGCTGTCACTATTGCAGTCCTTTATCGATAAACTCGGCGAATTACTGGCCGCCGGACAGATGAAGGCCTGTTGCAAGGGGTCGTTCCAGGATCCCCAAGCTCCTTAGCTCCACAGGAACTAGCGGTTGTTTCAGAAATCCAGGGACGATTTCCTCACACAGACTTCAGTTTTCGAGTACCGTTGGCCACCCAGCGGCCAGCGCACCGCGCTGCAGTGTGTTCGCGGTTCGCGAAGATCACAAAGGGTAAAGCTGGGACTGGGATCGCCAAGGGCTCTCGGAAAACTCGCCAGCCCTCCGGCGTCATAATAACAAGCTCAGGTCCGGCTCTGGGTGTCTGACTGCGGCATCCCTCGTCCAAAAATATACTTGCAACACCAGCAGGCGGGTCTTGCTTGCAGTCGTCCACTCGTCCCCAAGGCTACAACGGCACAAACCTTGGTAACTCCCGGGATCGCATGCTTGCTCGCTGGTCGAGACCTGCCGTGCACCACTGGGCAGTTCCGGTCCCCCCTGGCCCTACTTCTTTCTCTGTTACGTCTGCTTGAATCACGGGCAATAACTGCGCCCTGACAAGCATAACGCTGCGTATTAGCCCGACCCTGTGCCACGACTTGCTCCGGCCACTGAAAAGCCTTCTGATCCTAAATTGGGTTCTCAACGTTTGCAGGAAAAGGGGCCATTGCGCAACATATATGATGGAGACCTCGTCCTTCGCGCCCTCCAAGCCTTGGGCTACTTCGCGCTACACAAAGGCTCTTCCGGATCCACCACCACCGTCTGCCAACAATACCAAGGCTACTGTTGTGTTGCCCATTAGGAAGGACTCCCTGGCCTCATCTCGTCCACCACTGCCTCCCAAGGACACCGCCGCGAATACATCGTCAACCATGGCGACCAAGCTGTTAGAGTCGCCACTACCTCCACTTCCAGGCTTGACAAGGATGAATAGCCCACCTGCTGTTATAAGGAGGAAGCCTGTGGGTAACGGGACTGGCGGGAAGAATGTTCAGAGCCCACCGCATCCACAACCAGCCCAAGGTGGCAATGTGTCTCCCGTCGAGTCCCTGTCAAGTATATTCTCAGCCTACGGAACAGAGGACTCTTCGGCCACTCGGCATTCAGAGGACACAACAGCTACGGGATATTCTTTCACGGAACCATCACCTCCAAACCCCAAGGTTCTGCCCAAGGATACTCTTGGAGGAGGAAGCACGAAACTGGACCTAGTGTCGCCCTTATACTTGCCAACTCCAGTTTCTTCGGAGATGAAAACAAATGCCCCACATCCTCAGCACGGTGCCGGTCTAGAAAAGCACACAGACAGTCGCCCTCCTACACCACCTACAAAGGAAATTCAAAGGCCCATGACTCCCAAAAGCTCCAAGGCCCTTCCCTCTGCGCCATCTGAGCAGAAACCCACCACCTCCTCGTCCATGGCTGACCAATCACCCTCACAGCCACAACTTTGGCGCAGGAGATCTCTGAAATCAGACAAGCCCTTGACTGTCCCCCAGCTCAAACTCACCTCTTCACACGGCTCGACAGCAGCTTCAACACAAGAAGCTGGGATTTTGCAACAGGACATTTCTTCTCTTCCAAGGCCTCGGCCTCCTTTTGCTGGATCCGCTTTGGACTCACCCATCCTGAAGGGCTTTCAATCTTTCCCGGGCCGCAACATCCGGCCATCACCTTCCAACAAGTCTTTGCCCAGAAACCCTCGACCAGAGATTATGGTTAACACAAAGCCTAAAGAAGACCTAGATGGCTTCTCTCAGTACGCCCAGGAAGTCGAGGAGGGCTACAAAGCATCTGAGGCCGGCCCAGCCTTGTCGCCACACATCCAACGCCCACCAACACCAGAATACGATCATGATGAGTCCCCTGTGGATGCGCATGTCCCAACTATGAGATCCCCGACGTCGCCCGCGTCACCTGTTACGCCTCCAACTGAGGGTAGGCCCCTCAGCATTATCCCAGAGGATATCATTCGCAGCAATGCTGCCCCTGCCCCGGCTGCTCCTCCACCGTTGGGCCCACTGCCCTCGCTCCCGCCAAGAAGTTCATCCCGCGGCCCACCACCTCCCGGAAGTGCTTCCGGCCGTCTGGGTCTGCCGCGGTCTCCCGCACCTCCAGGTCGGTCCTCACCAGGCGCTGCCTCACCGGCTTCCATCTCTCCAGCCGCTGCCTCTCCAGCAGCTACCTCTCCAGCAGCGCCTGCCCCAGTCGCGCAAATGGCAGCCTCTCTATCCCCGAGTCACGTCAAGTCAACTAGCTCCGCCTCCGTCCCTTCCATCTCCATCAGCGATGACGGCGACGCCTCAACCATCAAGGCAGTCAACTCTCCCAAGCCGGCGCAGACCCAACCTGAAATCAAGCAGCTCGCTCCCCCCAACGCCGAGGAATCCGGCCCCATCGTGCCAGCCTCGCCCGGTGAGGCCAATTACTTCCCTGCTGCCGAGTACTCGAGGCTTTTCTTCCCGGGAGATGTTATTCCTGCACCACCCGTCAAGGCGAGCCAGCTCGATTGCTTCACCAGCCATTCCCGCTTCGTCTCCAGCAAGAACGAGCAGCACCCGATCGCCTGCATGACTTGCAAGGTCGAGGACAACAGCGCGCGGTTCTGCTGCTCTCACTGCACGGTGCGAATCTGTGGTGGATGCCGTGACGCGTTGGTCGCGAACGGGCGGGACCTGAGCAAAATTCTCGCTTGAGAGGTCGAGCACTCACAAGACTCTGATCTTACTCACGGACTACGCCATTCATTCTGTTCGCACTGAACGCGCGAACGCCTCTTCTATGTTTTCTTCACGTGGGATTCTTATTTATAGTCACCACGAATTTCTTCCATTCTGAAGACTAGACCTTGAAGGTACATAGGGGGTTGTGCGCTAGACGTACGGGACGGGGACAACAGGAAAAAGAAAAAGAAAAGATCTTGCATGAGGACAGGTGGCGTTTCTCTCGATTTCCAAGGATACCAAAGACAACACTCTTCTTCTCATTGCTTCTCACAACCCGCACTGTCGCTTCTTAGTGTTCAGGATTTGCAGGGTGGAGAAAGCATCCTCTTTGTTATAACGCAGAAAATGACATTAGCTTGGGATGGAATACAGAACAATCACCGGATGGGGGTTGCAGACTAGAATTGATAGCAATGAATAGCTGAGGAACAATAGAAGAAAATTTCTTATATCTTTTTGTGCCTGATTAAGGCACCCTGCAAGTTAGTGAATGTATCATGGTCTACTTCCATGTGTCTTGTGAACTCAACATTTCACCGATACCAGGGTGAAGTTGTCTTCTCTCATCAAATCTTTTGTCTTCCCATAGCTGGGGCTCAAGATCATGGGTATCTATATTGAACACAAGCACAAAATGCTACCCCAGACCCAGCCGAGGCACCTGCAACGCCTGCCCAAAAGAAATATGCCCTACTATGGTTGTGATGAGAAATGGTGGAGGGAAAGCGCGCTCATCCTCCCATCAGAGCGCGCTTGGTCCTCCAAGGCAACCTCCTCCGTCCCCCCTCCTCCCTCTTGTACACACACTCTCTCGTACACACTCTCGTACACACCCTCCTCAATAGACCAACTTCGTCCTTTGTCCCAGCACCAGTGCGTGGGCAGAACCTGAGAGCTATTGCTCAACGCACAGAAACGAACACTAACGGGCTTCTCTGTCTCGTGACTTGTTTTTTTCTTTTTTAATTTTCTTCGCAAAAGGCTGCCGTTCATAAAGTCTTCTCAATCCGGGCGGGGGACGCTGGCAGCTCGAATATCCTCGACGGCACACCCAGCTCCCCGGGGCCCTTACTGCTAGTCAAATTGATCGTCCTGGGTCGCTTCCTATCCTTGTCCCCCTTCTCGCCCTTCTCATCCAAGCTGTCAAAGGTCCCAGCACGCTGCACGGCCATTTTCAGCTCCTCGAGCGACTGTTGCATTGCTGCTTTCTCCCGCTCAAGCTCGTCCCAATGCGACTGGTCCATCTTGCGCCTCCGCACCACGGTGAAGAAGTACAGCAGGATCCCGCCGACCAGCCCGACCGCCCCTCCGCCCACCACGATCCCAGTGATGGCGGCGGCGTTCAGCGTCTGGCCCTGCGTCTGGTTGTTGCCCCCCATGCCGTTTTCCGGTACGACCTGCGCGGCGGTGGCGGTGTCCGTGGGTAGCGCAGCTATCACCTCCGCGGACGCCGTCGCCGTGTTGACCCGGCGTGCTGTGCTC
The DNA here is from genome assembly GCF_026229845.1 of Diaporthe amygdali. NCBI lineage: Eukaryota > Fungi > Ascomycota > Sordariomycetes > Diaporthales > Diaporthaceae > Diaporthe > Diaporthe amygdali. The sequence goes on along the minus strand of NW_026517052.1, from coordinate 65,842 downwards.
GTGGGCTTCGATGATGTGCCGGACTCTGACGACGACCCCGACGACGGCGACGCCACGACCGCCGCCGCCGTGGTCGTGGCTGCAACGGTCGTTTGTGCCCGCGACGTCGACGACGCTGTTGCCGACGCGCACATTGCGGTCAACGCGGAAGAGAGGTTGGACAGGTCGGCGAGGCTACACTGAGCGAGGAAACATGGTCCGCCGGCGAGACCGATCCCAGCGAAATTGGGGACTGTACATTGACATGCGAGGTCCTGCGAATTGCAGGGACTGAGGCGGACCGCATCCGCATAACAGCCCTCCTAGAGATGTCTGTCAGCCGCCAGGCCACGCATGTACCATTTAAAATTATGATGGGGTTGCTTACAGCACATGTTGGTTCGTTGGCGAAGAGCTTCACGCATGGTCAAGTCAGCCTTGGAGTCTATCCAGGTGTTGATGGCTTGGTGGGCTCACCTGCTGGGCCAGGGTCACATGCACCAGGCTCGCAGCCCATAAGCCCCTCACAAGGCCGTACATGATTAATTTGGCCCCGGATTAGGTTCTGTCAGGCAGTTATGTGACGACTAGATGAGGCTGACCAGCCAGCCTTACCCGACTCACCGACAGCAGAAGGAGGAAACGGCACCCATGGTGCCACGAGCTGCAGGCGCACACCTCTCTTTAAGAAAGAAATGTCGTGCTCAGAGCCTCCGGCGCCCATAGACGCAAGACCTCAAACACACAAACCTCAGATGACGTTGGCGCAGCGCTGTCATTCGCGATACTACTGCAACCTGTCGGCGATGCTACTCCAACCTATCGGCGAATTCATCCCAGAGGTCGACGTTGAGTCTGTGGCGACAAGTAACTTTCGGCTACACGTTTCAAAACACATGGGCTCAATCGCACATAAGCTCATGGACTGTTTGATCTACCGCTGGGGAACTCATGCCCTCCCTGTTGGGTCTAGCCTTCCGGGCCTTCGCATCGCAATACTATATGCCGTATTCGGACTTCCGAAACAGGAAGTGCATTCGCGCATGTGAAATGGGTCAAACGCATGGTGCTTCGTAGGGTCGTCCTTCTGCAGAGCACTGTTGCGATGGAAGGTATATGGCATCCAAGTGCCGTGCGCAACCACCCACCACCTCAGACATCGTCTGATCTCCACTATGCAAAGCAAGCCCTTGGCGCCCACAGCACCCGCACCCGCGGGGGACCGTCCCGCCCCATTGTTTATCAATCTCGTTTGCCGTCTACGCTCATTGCGTCGTTTCAAGAACGGCCTTGACCATCGCATTCCCGATCTTGGTCGCCTCTGTGAACCGAGGCTCGAAGAAGCGCTGCGTCACCTTAAACCTCTCCATCCAGGTCTCGAAGTGGCCGAGGAACACGCACTCGGCCCAACCGCGCGCGGCAAATGTGAACTCGAGGTCGTCGGACCTGAAGGTGTTGTCCTCGACCGCAATGCGCAGCGCATCGTCCAGGCGCTCCGGGTGGCGGAACAGATTTTCGGTGACGCCAAGCCACAGGCGGAACAGCGGCGTTGAGCAGATCATGTGGTCGTACGGCACGATGCCCAGGGCGCTCCAGCAGTCTACCATGGCCAGGAGGCTGAGGTGATTGTTGGGCAGCGCCTTGCCCTCCTCGGGCTTCTTGCCCAGACTGAAGCGGTCGAGCAGGTTGTCCTGAAGCAGCGGCGTCGTCGGCCACTTGGTGCCGTCCTCCTTGCCGAACACCTTCTCCTTGGCCGCGTACACCCGCCGCCGCAGCTCGTCGTGTTGGCCCTCCAGCATCAGCTTGTACAGCTCCGTCGTGCTGCGCGCATACTGCGTGATCTGCTTCCGCGCCTCCGGGTTCAGGATCGCCAGCCCCGCGTACACGTGCCAGTTCTGCGAGTAGATGCGCAGCGTCAGGTTGATCTTTGCGTTCTCGATCCCGCCCACGTAACGCGCACCCTCCCACGGGAACTGCTGCATTGCGTGCCACGCCTTGCCCATCGAAAGAAAAGCCACGTGCGTCACAGCCTGCGTGTCGGCGGTGATGCGGTCGTGTTCGCGTGCGGAGAGGTAGACGTGCTTGGAGTTGAGGCACCGAAGGACTGCTTCGACCCTGGCAAAGGCCTCGTCAGAGGCGCGGTGCTTGATGAGGACCTACCGGCTTGTTAGCAAATGAGTGTGTCCCCGCAACGTGACGTAGCCGAGCAGACTGACCAGAGGTTGGCCCCTTGGATCGACGTTAGGACCGTGTAGGGAATGGCACGAGACGATGTCGACATCGGGAGGTAGATGCTCTTCAAATGCCTCAATCTCAGGTGCCTTACAGGACGTCTGGCCACCTACGATGGCGTTTAACTTCGTCGCTGCGACACAATTTGGTAAGTCAAGACTTCTTCATGCCGTAGTTCTGTTTGAGGTGAGCGCACAAGGGCCATATTCTTTTACGACATTGCCGAGCACGGCGGCTTCTACACTGTAGAGGATGTAGTCACTCGTTCGGGAGACAAGGTGGCCGTTTTGAAGGATTTGTACATTATTCTAAAACAGCCGAGTCTCAGCATGCTGCCTCTACTAGGTTATGCTGAGGTACGTGGGACGTGATGCAAGACCGTACATTGTCGGCAAACTCCTCTCGCAAGCCCTCGAAATTGTCCGCTCTGTCACACGCCTTGATTCTGCCTCATACAGAACCTGTTAGCATGACCATGAACGGTTCTGGAAAAGCTATCAAGTGCCTATATCTTGAGCGAGGTCAGCTGTGTTCCTGACCAACATAGATGAACAGACATGGGATGTGTGTATGTGCTTCAGACAAGTTTTAAAGGTAGCTGAGAATTTTCATCATGGAAAGCCCGCCAACCGAGATGGTCAACGGGCGATACTCTAGCCAAATGCACTCAAGTCATCATTGGAGAGGGAGGGAATATGTTGCAGTGTGGAAGGAAGTTGCTGAAGAAGTCACTTACCAGATCGACAAGGGGTTGCCATCGTCTCTGACGTGAGACCAAGAGAAAGATGAATCAGAGCGGGCGATTACCTCCAGCCAGCGGCAGCCAGTCGCCGGGCATACATCTTGCCCATATCGCCCATGCCAATGATACCGACGGTGAAGCCCTCCATTCCCTCAGGCACCTGAGACTCTTGCGATGAGGCCGCCATCTTTGCAGATCAACCGACAACTGAGAGTAGCACAGAGCCCACAAGAAACAGATCACATTCTAGCAGCTCTGGCGCTCTCGTGGACAGCTCGTTACTTCCCGTCACGAGGAAGGTGTTGAGCTGCTGCTGTGTGTTGTTGACGAAGGTCGCGTGGTGTGAAAGTTTTCAAGGTGAGAAAGATCGAGTCGAGTTTTCTTATCAGAATTTACGGGCCGGAGGAAAGCTTCAGCGAGCTCCGTGGCTTGGGCTAGACCGTTTTTGGGTGGGACCCGCCCGAGTGGGACCTACCTTGCCCAGGCCCAAGCTCTCAAGCTGTACTATGTAAGCTCACTCTTAGCTACGCTAGGCTCACCCCCTTCTATCAGAGCTCAGGCAGCTCATGTCACTCATTTACTTGGTCACCCAGTGAGTTTTCGAGCCGCAATGTCTGCGTCCAACAAGATACCCATCGTCTACGCCTTGGGTTCTAATGGCTCTGGCCAGTTGGGCATCGGCCACGACCAAGACGTCTCTATACCACGTCAAGTCGTCTTCAGCCCGGACCACGAGCCCACCACATCCGTTGTCCAAGTCGCGGCGGGCGGCAACCACACCCTCCTGCTCACCTCGGGCGGCCAGCTCTATGGGGCCGGCGACGCATCCACCGGCGCCTGCGGGCCCTCCTCCACGGAGCCAGCAGCCAAGGCCGGACAGCATGTGGCGCACGGCGTCGACCTGCCGAAGACCGAGGACGGGACGACCGCGCCAGTGAGGCTCATAGCCGCGACCTGGGAGGCGTCAGTCATCGTACAGGAGGACGGCCACGGCAGGAGGACGGCCGTCTCGTCCTTCGGCGCCGGCATGAAGGGCGAGCTGGGCCAGGGGCAGTTCGTCGTGCGCACGCCCTCCGTCTCGCGCATCAGGGACTTCCCGCCCCAGGACACCGAGGTCGTCGACCTGGCCGCCTGCATGGGCCACGTGGTGGCGGTTCTCAGCAACGGCGACGTCTACGGGTGGGGCAACGGCCGCAAGGGCCAGCTGGGCACTGCCGTCGAGGGCGTGGCTAACGAGCCGCGCAAGGTCGAGGGCGTTGGCTTCAAAGTCTCGCGGGCGGTTTGCGGTCGGGAGTTCACGTGCCTCTTTGGTCCTTCGGAGAGCGGTGAATTACTTGTGCTAGGTGCCGACAAGGCAGGTGTCAAGTCCGCGGCGCCGACAACTGCTCTGGGCTGGAAAGATGTTGGTGCCAGCTGGGGCGGTGTCTATTTGCTCAAGCAAGACGGCTCCCTAGTGAATTGGGGGCGGAACGATCACGGCCAATTAGCGCCGCCCCAACTGCCCAAATTGGACCGCATCAGTATAGGCAGTGAGCACGCGGTTGTCATTACGGAAGACGGAGACGTGCTGGCCTGGGGCTGGGGTGAGCATGGAAACTGCGGTCCAAAGGTCGACAACGGAGATGTCAAGGGACGGTGGAACACAATTGCTTCAAAAAAGTACATTCCACCTGGGGCTGAAATCTTGGGTATCGGTGCGGGCTGCGCAACTAGCTGGATAAGCATCCTGATTCCAAGCCAACCTTGAGTCCTTTCCTCCCTTGAACGCAAGTGTCCTAGCTTGGGTTAGTTTCCACATAACCAAGGACGCCCACACTTGAAGCAAGCGTACATATCGCACAGCAACACCTAGCCAAATTTGCGTCACCAGTCTCCAAAGAGGCCAAATTTGCGGACGTCGGACACCCTTTGCGTCGGCTCCACGAATGGTGGCAAGGGCCCTCCAGAGTCGATCGGCGGGTTGCTTTGGGTGTTGCTGGAGTGGTCGCTGATCCGCATGGTCGATGGATTCTATGAGATCGTCAACAATTGCCCCGCAGAACATCCCTGGTACACTTACCGGCTCATTGCTGGCATCCCACTCTAGTCGAGGGTTCTCGCCCTCTTCATCGTCGTCTGGATTGACAGGTGCCCACATTTCATCGTCGTCTGGCTGTGGTAGGAACAGCGATTCGGATTTGAGGGTGGACTGTGGTTGGACTAGAGGTGCTCGGATATCGAATTGCGACGAGCGCGGGGCAGTTGATCTCCGTGCCGGTGGTGGCATTCTGGCTTGCTGGTCTTGCTGCTCCCTCGGAGGAGCAGGGGTTGGTTGCCGCGAGTCGTTGTTGGCACCAGTAGTGGGCGTGTTGGGTGCAGCATTCAGAGCTGGTCTGGCAGTCTTTGCGGCGGCTTTGCTTTGGCCCTTCTTTTGCACTGCTGTGCTCTTCTCGTCCACCGTCATCAGCACGAACTCGCAGAGGATGCCATCGCGGCCGTACGAAATCTTCATTGGCCGGCCGGGTCTTGAGTATGTGGCATTGAGGTCACTACTTGTCCAGTTCGCATGCTGAAGAATAGCACGGAAATCTCTGAAACTGATGATGATGTGAAGCTTCTCTGCCACCTCGATATCGTCGAACTCGTCCATTTCCACCGCGATCGAGGTATGGAGTGGTTTCTTCAACACAGCTGAAGCCTTGTTAGGGTCTGGGAAAATCCGAGGCCACCAGCGAGGGCATGCTTACCTTCGTTGTTCACACTGACCTGCTTCTCCGTGAAACATGTAAAGTTGACGACGTTCTCGCCGTCGGTGTTGATGTCGAGAAGGTCGATGCCAGGCCCAAAATGCTCCATCAGCGAACGCAAAGTCCGCGAGTTGATAGTCCAGTGGTTGATAGCCTCACTCTTGTCGAACTTTGCATGGACAGGAGCCTTAGCTTCGAATGACAGCCGATGAGTCGCAGTAATTCCTGTTCAAGTCTTCAGAATTATGGACCACGTCAAGACCAATTAGAGACTGGACGCACCATTTCTGCAGAAGATCTTTGCGATGAAGCGGCTTTTCTTTCCGGGGCCATCATCGATAGCTACATCACATCTTTCGATAGTTGTCACATTGTCGCGATCTCTGGTAGGATCACCGCCTGTGCGGGTCCGAAAGACCGAGAGCAGTGCCTGTAAATGATGTTTAGTACATCTGGTAGCTTGGCGGAGTAGTCCTAAACCTGCCTTGATGTAAAGTGAGCAGAAAAATCTCTCGCGATACTGTGCGTTTCCCTCGAAATGAAAGCGTGAGAAGAACCTGTTGGCGGCGAAGGTGAAGGAGACGTAGGCAGATTTGGTGAGATTCAGTGCAGTGAGAATCAGCTATTCGGATCGAGGTCCTGTGTCAGCAGGCTGGCGACACTACAAGAGTGTGTACGGTCCTCGAGAGAGTGCTGGAGAGAGAGCGGGGCACACCTTGTCCTTCTTGACCTCAAGCGACACATCGTCACTGAACTTATGAATGCAGACCAGGGCGTCATTGAAGGCGCCCACGCCGTCCTCGCTCAGAGTGAAGGTGACGAGAGCCATGCCAACTCGGGTGTGCAGCCTGTGGGTTCGGTCGCCAGAGAAGTATCGCCGACACACGACGACGCCTCTCAACCAGCAAGCATCGCCTTTCGTGCTTGCTCTGAAGTCTAGGGGTGTTGACGCTGAGACAAATGAGAGTGTCGATGACGATGGCAACGACGATGTCGGCCGTCGTTATTGTCTACAGTCGTCCCCACGAAGCTGGAAGGACTGAGCCCGTGGACTTCGCGCCTGCCAAGATTTGTAGGTCGGGGCCACTGATCTTTTCGAGCCTCAATTCGTCGAAGTCTCATCAAGAGCTCTGGATTGAGAGGATCCTCAGGCGTGTTCGATGCCGGCGAGCACCTGGGCACTTTCTATGATATTCTGGGAGCTATCTCACAAACCATAGCCATTGATGTCTTGAATGGTGGTCGGTTTATAGTGGTTCTCGACGCGCTGACGCGCCGACGCCCTAGGAGCCCTTTATAGGCTGCAGGGGTCCCCAGGCTCCGTGCAGGTCAGGTACTTCAGTATCAGAGAAGATCCGACTACGTCTAGGCATTTCTTCTTTGGCATCTTTGGGCAATTATCCTACGAATATTATAGGTGATCGCAAGGGGTGCCTGCTATCTTTAAATAAGTGTTTGTCTAGTCCAGCGGTCAAATTGTGCCAGCATTTAGGATCCCTGCGAGCTGTAGCTGTGGCTGCATAACTGCTGAAGCTCAGCTATGACCCGGGTTCCCAGTCCCCCTGCCCAGTGACATCAATACTCGCCGATTGGCAGAGCGTGCATTTGGAGTCAGCATTCCACCTCAACTCTAGTCTTTCGCTCTGCTATTGTCGCATCTAATGTGTATCTTGACGCGTTTTGCTTCGATTAGTGAGCACATTTCATCAATTCCGAAATCAGGTCGAAAATAGCGCCCCCATGAATGATCCCCTGAGGTGTTTTGAACGAAAGTGCCAGGCGTGAATACGCGTGCACCTCACGTTACAATACTCCCGTACTCCCCTGTGGACCCCCGGATGCGTGCGGTACTGTACCACCAAACACTCACATCCAGAATGGCCCGCGAAGTCCCACAAGAGATCTGGTGGCTCGTATGTCAGGACTTGAAGCTACAGCAAGACTTCAGAAGCCTCTACCGATGCGCTCTCATAAATCGAAGCTGGGCCAGTCTTGCCCTGCCTCTCTTGTATAGGTGAGGCCCACCCCTGTCTCTATCTCTATTGTACGTGCTCGAGCAGGCCCAGTACTGACATAGCACGCAGCATACACGACTCCTCAAGTGTGGCCTCAGATGACGCAGGCACAACAGATACCGGCAGATGGGCGGGCATGTGGCGCTCAATTATCTTGTCCAGTCTTGGCGTGACTGCTTACCCGTACTGCCTCTGGATTAGGTCGCTGGGACTGAGTGACCTCGAACAGCTCCTGGTGGGCATCGCCCGAGACAGGAAATGGAGGACCCTTTTCTTCAAAGGCCCCATGAAGACGTTCGAGATCATCAGTGGATCTACCAAAACACGTCAAGGCAGACCAGTCCTTGAGTGGCAGAAGATCATCGAGCAAGTCGGTAACAAGATCACCCAGTTTGCAGAGGAGGCCGCCGAGAAACAAAACAAATCCGTACAGCTGGTCAGCCTTGAGGGTGCAAATCTGCCGACTTCTCTACTTTCCGTCTGGGTTTCAAGGTTGTCGACTTTGACCACGCTTTCCATCCGAGACGGCTCTGTCTTGACAGCAGAGGTCGCTGATTCGATCCATCGCAACTGTCCTTTCTTCAAGGATCTGACCTGTTTCAATATAAAAGGACCTACGGTGGACAAAAACATGTCTGAATTTTTCCGAGGACTCAGGGAGAACTCGCTTGAGAGTTTCAAGGTTCACAGCTCCAACGAGATCGGATATGATGCTCTAGATGGACTCATGCAACACTCACGCTCACTTCGATTGCTCGATCTCTCGAGTCTCCAAAACACCGGTCTGGCGGCTCTCGATACTTTGAGCCGATGCCAGTACCTGGAAGGCCTTAGCATTGAAGCTAGCACGCCTTCGCTGCCAAGTACTTGGGCTGTCAGTGGCGAGGATCCTCTCCCCAAGGTTGCTGCTTGGTTGAAGGAGTGCAAATCCTTGAGGCGACTTGTCATTTCGAATCTCGCGGGTGCGAGCAAGCTTCTTTCCGATATCCTGGTGTCACCTGACCTTCGTCTCAGCGATTTGGGACTGAGCTTGATTGACGATGAGGAAGCGTTTTATACCGCTTTGGGCAACCAGACCGCTCTTGAGAGCCTGTCTCTACGATCGAACGCAGAAATTGTCGATCCAAACAAGGCGCGGCACGACAAGTTCATTGATTCTATCTGCGCATGCACAAGACTTAAAGACCTCGACATAATGCAGAAGGTTGGAGGCATTGACCAGGTTCAACTAACTATGGAAGATCTCGTGCTTATCCAGAATTCGCTTCCTCATCTTGAAGAGCTCAGCTTTGACGGCGAATATCTAACGGATGCCCTCTTTGAGCCACTTGCACGAATGGAGCGTCTGACCCAAGTATCCATAAACGGATCATCCATCTTTACATTCGCCGGCATAAAGGCTTTCATCGAGGCGCTCACGATGAGTGGTACGCATAAGGGTTTCCGATTGTATGTCATGAACCAATACGGCGAGGCCGAGATTTCAGAACGGCATCAAGAACAGCTCGCCGCACTTATGGCAGTAGGACTCAACGGTGCCTTTGATCTGGCCTACTGGAGAAACCCATCAGAGGACGACATGTCAGATTTGTCCGATTAAGATAATACCACACTGTTTCTCAGAGTTTAGTATGGTGAGTCTCGAAAAGCTCCGTGATGGTTTTGAAAGATTAAAGTGACGAATTTATTCAGATTCCTTGCATCAAAGGTCGGCCTGCGGTGTGGGTATACAAGACTAGAATGCGCTCGCAAGAGAAAAGACAGGGCAAGACAAGATCCCGTGAAACCGACTTGAATCTGTGATAGCTGTATCCATGCGGTGTGGATTTTCAGTACAAGATATTCGCACAAAGTCGCCGGGCTCTCCTCGCATTTGCTGTTCACACATTGCGCCAGCCGATGCCCAACCTCTCATTGCCAGCCCCATACTTCGCGTCCGGCATCCCCATCACCATCGGCCTGCCATCACTACCAAACCCGCGGCCCACAATCTGGCCTCTCTCATCCCCAGGGATGTAAGCAGGCAGAAAACCCCCGGCCTCCTCACCAAAGTACCTGAGCCCCGCAGCTACCTGGTACGCGTTGTTCCGGCACTCCCACCCGCAGTAGTCGTCCGAGTACAAGATGTAGATATTGTCCGGGCCCGGGTCGCAGTCGTCTGCCATATCGAAGGGTACCTTGTCTATGTTCTCCGGCTCCCACGCCTCGGGCTCGGTGATGCGCATCAGCTGCGCAAGGACGTTGTTGCAGGAGGCGTAGGAGAGGAGCGTCGGTGGTGGGTGGCCACAGACGGGGATGATCTGGACGTAGATGCACATCGGGAGGGGACTTTCGGTTGCTGGATTTGCTGGAGTGGTTAGGCTCGCTTGGTCGGCCGTGAAGTATCACTGGCCTTGTTAGAGATTGACGCAGGCCCCCCGCTTGATAGCGAGAGTCCTCTCTTCGAATCCGGCCAGTAGAATTTCAGTGAGAGCGTGTTATTCCGGGTCCCAAAGCTATGCAAGATATGATCGGTAGCAGGGGCTTAGGCCGCTTCGATATTTGGTGTTCTTCAAGGTTGACACACGTTGCAGCAAGATAGCTGAGTTCTTCACAGGAGGCGACACCATATAACAACTCCAAACATGACAAGAGCCTCCTCATTAGACCATTTCGCGCAGCTTCTGGTTTTCATGACCAGTTGGGAGACTGGTATTGGGCGGATTCCCGAGAAGAACCCACCGTATGGGGCAGTTTCCAGAGTGTTTCCACAATCCTCAAACCATCATTGTAGCAACTTTCCGCCTGTCAACAGATTCTGTTCAAGTGTTTGTTGTTCAATTTGCAACTATTAGAAGGCCGAGAAACAGCGGCATGCTGAGGTGTCTCAGGATAGATAGCAAGCATGCTCGGGAGACACCGCAACATCTCCTATGATGAGACGACCTTCTGAGAGGAGAGACTCGGTTTTCCAGCGGTGGGGGAAAGGGAGGCTAGATATGCTATAAGCAATCATAGGTGGGTGGGCCATGTCAGCAGATGCTCATGGTACCGGAGCCAGGTGGCGACAAGTCAAGCGAGAAGACTTCAGACGGCAAACTTCAAGAGACAAACTATTGGCATGCTCAAGGCTTGGGGGGGGGGGGTGACGGTTTCTTGCTACACCCGCGACAGCTGGAGAAGGAGGGTTGAGAAGGTAGGAGAGTATTAGAACAAACTCATCACCAATACCGGACAGGTCCTGCAAGCTGTGGTGAAGTACCACGGGATGTTCCAGCGCTCCGTCTTTGTGTCACCAAGTGGAACTGCTTTGAGCCTCATCTCCCCAGACCCTGATGACCATGTGCGGGTGTTACACAAAGTTTGGGGCACAACCCGTTGACTCAGAAAATAAGGGGTATCTGATTATTGGTGCTCAACCAAAGATGACGATTCGAAATGAATACAGACGGGCATCTTCCGTCGTCCGGCACTATGCAATAAACCTGAGAATGTGTACCCCACGCATGCTGGCTCCTCAATGCGTTTATGCATAAGAGATAGAAAAGAAACCCGGATGATCCAAAAAAGATACAGTTCCCACCGCATTTAATCAATCCACTCCATCTGCGGCTTCTCGGCCTCATACCCCATGCGGACCATCTCATCGTCCGTTGAGACTGCCAGGGACTGGCCCCACTCCATCTTCTCCCTCAGCTGTTCTGTGATCTTGTCGGTGTCGACATCGAGATAGTTCCTCAGGAACTGACCCACTTGCGTATTCTCAACGTTGCCGTGAAGATCCTCTGCTAAACGCCCGCCGGAGCTGTAAATATTCACGTCGACGGCGGAATGACCGTGAGTCGACCATCCGATTCTTGCACGCTGGCTGATCATTCTCGAAAAGGTGAAAATCGCGTGCTCTGGATCAGATGCCAGCTCCTTGAGCTCAAAGTCGCGGGCATCAGCAATGCCAAGACCTGGGATTACGAGCTTGGTATTGATCCAGTCCTCCAAATTCTCGAGTGCGGCGGGCTCCGATTTGATCGAGTTGATGTGTTCGTGCAGCTTGTGGGCTAGGTACTGAGCAGATGCGTTGGCCTTTGCCAGCACGGTTGGGTACCAGTTATACACTGGCAATTCAGCGGTTGGTGATTCTGCAATACGTTAGATAGATGCTTGAAGCGTTTGTCAGTTGGTACTTACGCCAGGCTGTTGCTAGGCCACCAGTTTCGTGATCACTGGTAGCCACAAGCAGACCTTCGGTCTTGCTATTCTCGAGAAAATCCAGGACGATCTTGAAGGTCTTGTCGTACTCAAGCACCTCCCTGACATGTGAAGCTGGGTCATTTATGTGTGCCGCATGATCAATCCGACTGCCCTCGATCATCAAGAAGAAGCCCTTGTCGCTGTTCTCAGTGGCCTTTGTAAGGGCCTTCAAGGCCGTCGTTGCCATCTCACTCAGGCTTGGATAGATATCCGCCATGTTCTTGCGGTCAATTTCAAAGGGCACATCGGTGCTAGCGAACAAGCCCAGGACCGGTAAAGACGCATTCTCACCGACCTGGAGGCTGTCAAAGCCTGCACGGTCGTCGAAGTATGTCCACCCATGCTTCTTCTGGGCTATGCCCGCCACATCCACATCGTCTAGTCGACAACTTCCGTCGGTCGAGTTAGGAAGGAAGTGGCAACGTCCTCCGCCGAGCATTAAGTCCACAACTCTCCCGAGTGCGCCCTCGCCGATTTCCTGCAGAGCAATCTCGTTCTCTTTTTCTCTGACGTCGACATGGCTGGCGAAACAAGCAGGCGTCGCGTCCTGTGACTTGTCAGTAGCAATTCGCAATCCCATTAACAAGGGACAAGACGTAATTGGCAGTGACGGCCAAGTCTAAAGAATCACAGGCATAATCGACACGCAGAAAAGACACAAGCTCGATCCAAGCGTACTTACAGTAATATCGGTTGTAACCACTAGTCCCGTGTGGTAGCCATCCTTTTTCGCTGCCTCAAGAACGGAACCACAAGGCGAGGAGTCCGGCAGCATTGAGATGGCCCCATTGTAGCTCTTCTTGCCACAAGAAAAAGCTGTTGCCCCTGCCGCCGAGTCCGTGACCAGTTTGTTGCTCGACCGTGTCCGACTCGTGCCCCAGAAGTGCTTGTCCAGCGTCAGAGTGTCGTCGTAGTCGAGGCCCTCCACCAGCTGCCTATAAGACCTCGTCAGGGACAGAGATGCGGGTCCCATACCATCCGACACCATGAATATCAAGTTCCGCTTGCCGGGAGGTTTCGAGAACTGGCCGGTCTGCTGGTTGTGTTGGAACCATACTGCCAGGACGATGATTATCGCGGTGGCTAACAAAGCCCAGACGAAGAGGACGACCTCGCGGATGCGGTATGCCCATGGCTGACGGTCTGGTGAGGAGCCACGGACCAGGCTGTCTTCTTCCTCGGCGCGGCGGTCGGACTGCGCTGAGTCTACCGATCGGCGTGGGTCAGCGAGAAGGGGAGTCCTATCAGAAGCCTAATCGACGGATTGATTGTTTAGCAACTGCTCATGGGAATCCTGTTGTCATGCTGGCTGGAGCAGTTCACTTACCATTGCTCCGTTCTGTTTGCTGACACAAAATATGGAGACAGCTCCCCCGTGCTTGGAAGCAGAAGGAATCGCGCTTCCAGGGTCGCTGTCCGTGACGGATGGGCGTTGCTTTAAGCTGCTGAGACACCCTGGGCGTGATAAGGATGGTGGGGCTGTCACTGAGACGTCATGTGGGCCCTTTTAGTCAACCAATCACTGTAAGATGACCATACTGCGTAAGCCTTTAACACACCAACGTCCCATACTGCTGCACCGCTTTAGCAGCCTAGGCTGCCTACCCCAGATTTGCTCCAGCTAATCACAGTTGCAGACAATATCCAGGGTCTCGGCCATAATATTTTGGCATTGTCCTTTCTATCAACTCCTCTTCAGAGAGGCTCATCATGCCATCATTAAATGTAGCGCACACAGGGGGTGAATACTCCGTAACAGTCCGTGCTACCACTCAGAGCGACGCTCCTGCAAAGACCTTTAACTCTAACTCGAGCGAGTCAAGTAATCCTGTCACGAGCTCTTCTGTGTTACCTAGCCAAGGCACACAATCAGCTGAGCAGCACCTGTGACTATTCTTCTCCTCTGCCGCCCCGTACCAATCGTAACCTTGAGCAGGAGGAGGGGGCTGATAGGTTTCAACCGCCTCGATGCTTTGGGAAAACAACCCTAGCTTACACACTCCCTGGCAGCCATTTGCGGACATGGTGATGCCACCTGCTTCTCTCCAGGAGCCGCATCCTGCGCCGTCGTATTGTCCTGAGAAACCTCCACGGAAGATCCATCAGTGTAGAGCTCCAGAAGATCCTCACTGCTGTCGGCCATGTTGAGAAAAGTGTTGGAAGGAGTCAATGGTGCATCAGTAAACGTGGCCAAGCTGGTCTCGTCCTCGTCCTTGACATCTGGCTCGACATGCTCCTCAGCCTTGTTTCCCTCGCTCTGAACCGGCTGGGCAACTTGGTCCTTGTTCTCGGTGGCCTTGCGCAGGCCGATGGTGCGCATGATATTGGCATCAGCGATTGGGCGGCCGTGCTTGCGGAAGCCAAAGCCCACAGCGGCAGTGGGTGGGATGTCACCCTTGAGGACGCCATCCAGATCAAGGAAAGACACCTCTTCCCCCATCATGCCTCTACCACATGCAGGGCATAAGGTCTGCTTGCACTCCTGCACTTCGCTCTTCAGGAAAGGCCTGTCGTAGGCAGCCAGGCCAAGGAAGCCCCAACGGTCAGTGATTGCCTGTTCGTTGACGTGCTCCCGCTGCTGCAGGAGCTTGGCGAGCTGGGGCGCCGAAAGCGACTCGATCTGCTCGGGGCGAAGTTCTTGAAGCAGGCTCAGCTTGTCTGAGCGTGCAGCGGGTCCTCTGTCTGGCCGCTTGAGTTGGTGGCTGAACATCTCTCCGATCTCGTCGAAATGCTCCTGTTGAACAGTTAGCGGTTGTACTAAATGCGGCGAGGAAACTTTTGTCCAGTGCTTACAGTACTTCCATCCCGAATGGACTCGTACAGGCGAGTCTCCGTATCGTGGCAGCAGCGGTAGAACCAACCAAAGTCTGAAGCTCCACCGCACTTGTCGCATCGCAAAGTGTTATCATACTGGTGTTTTGTTAGCGACTGATGGGTCTAAAGAGGGTTGTGCTGACGAGGATGCATGAGTTCCAACTCACCACGCGCGTCTTGCTGAGTGAATGGCAGTTTTCCAGGTGTGTTCCGCCAGGACGACGAGATGGAGGCGAACGCCGCGAACCAAACGCCTTTTCTCGAGGAACAACTGGTGTGAAACCCGGCGGAGGATGCAGTCCAGGAGGAGGCACTTCAGGGGGTTTGGACAAGCCTGGCGGAGGGGGTAAGCCAGGAGGGAGTGCACAACCAGGAGGAAGAGCAGCCTGCAAGTGGTCGTCTGGAGTCTCGCCGGTGGGTGCCGTGTTGGTTGTCGCTGGGCTAGATGATCCAGTAGGCGTGGAAGCCATCTTGCGGGCTAAGCGAGCGGCGTTTTGACCGAGTTTGCGCATACGTGACGGATTGTAATTGGGATGTGGTTCAGC
This sequence comes from Diaporthe amygdali, assembly GCF_026229845.1. Taxonomy (NCBI): domain Eukaryota; kingdom Fungi; phylum Ascomycota; class Sordariomycetes; order Diaporthales; family Diaporthaceae; genus Diaporthe; species Diaporthe amygdali. The sequence goes on along the minus strand of NW_026517052.1, from coordinate 50,562 downwards.
TGCCATAGACTGGACAGCTTTCTGAGGGGGGTGGGAGTGCTCCATGTTTGCCGAATCCTTGGAACGAGTGCGTGTGTGTAGTGAATGTTTGGGATGGGTCGCCGTGGTGGTATGGCGGCATGTCACTGGAGTGAACGACAACTTGGGAGGTCAGACGCCGCATTCAGAGGGCACTTGGAAATGATCCAGAATTCTGAACTCTTTCCTACCATCAAAGGAGCATCCAACTAGGTTCTCTAGCCCAGCAGAACCCATAGAATGCAGTCTATGAAATGAGTACAACAGTGAGCTTCATTCATAAATTGTTGACCTCGGATCGCAAGGCATCGACCCCGTCTTTTGTAGATCTCTTTTGTAGAGCCTGCTCTCAGGCAGGCGATGTCTGTCATCTTTACAGACTTTCCAATGAAAGACCCTCCATATTTTGAAAGGACGGCGACAGGTCGGCTCTGCAGGAAACCATGAAGGCGTCATCAAGCATGCGTCAAGATCATCCTTGTTCTACTGTGTTCGTTCTCCTGTGAGCCTCTATTTGCTATGTTTGGGATGACACTGCTAGAAATGCCCTATTTCCAGCTGACGAGCTCACTCGCTTGGAGTTTCTGCAGCAATTTCTTTCAGGCTTCCCAGGAGGGCGTGCGCAGTCAACCTAGTACCGCTAGGACAAAACTGTCATGGCTCTCCGGATCTATTCTCCTGTTCAAGTGAACTCGAACAGATTATGGACAGCTTTTATGATAGCTAGATGTGTAGTATTTAGAGATTGGCAATCAAAAAGTCAGACAGCTGTCCCCTCACTCAACTACAGCATGAGTCTAAACATCAAGTAAAACGGTGTTATGACAGTGGATAAACCTGACCTGAGGATCTCTCTGAGTGTAGACTCCATGAGCATGTCACATCAAGGAGTTGTGGAACAGAGAGCAATGCCTTGATCAAGAATCTCACATCATGAGAACACACAGCTAAAGGGCCACCAGTCCAGCCGTTATGTCCCCAGCCCGCGCGCCGGAAAAACAGAGAGATGTGACCGATTCGAAGCTGGACGATGAAGCTCAGAGCCAGTCCGCTTCTGCCGGGTCCTGACAGACCAGTTCGGGTGCTTCGGGTCACATTTGAACGTCATTAGATACGCCTTAGAAATCCCATTCTGGGTCCCGAATTTGCAGCGATGAATACTCTTTCGCAAGTCTCTCGTAGTGACTATGCTAACAAATGGTGGAATGCATGTTCGAAAGCTAATCGATCCACAATCACTCTGACCCTTATAAAAAGTATGGGCAAGATTTCATTCTGGTAGAAGTGATGAGCTTCTAAAGGCCCGAGGTTGGAAAACGATGACCTCGGGCAAGAGTTGAGCCGGATCAATTGGCGAGATGCGCGTCTGATAGTGGAACACTTGCAGGTGCGTATGAGACAGCAGTAACGTGAGACAAACCCATGTCTCGCACTAACAGGCTGCACAGAGCTTCATCCGTCGAGTAGGTTTGTTGATGCAAGCAGGACCAGAAAGGCTAGACCAGTTGGCGATCCCTGGCGCGTTCTCAAGCTGCACCCATGCATGAAGCCCCAATTGTACCTGAACACGGGGTAAAAGACCAACCTCCCCGATTCCGTCTCTCCCAATTGATCTCCCGCCTCCCCCTCTCAGGCTCGAAGACTAGACGACGTTGCTTCACCTCTTGATTTGATAAAGAATCAGGACTTGCTGCAGACCGTCTTTGCTCGTAAGTAAAACAGACTCCTCTCCTGCACTGAGACCCTCAAGGGCTGGAGGAGCTCCCGTTGCCCCGGTCAGTCTAGCGAGAAGGCGGAGACATGCATGTAAACAATGAGCTCGGTTCCCACTTTATCGTCCAACGACCAGCCTCCTCCCCAACGTCGCGGCTGGCAACCATCTGCACAAAATCGCACTCCAACCAGCTGACCATCCGTGCTCCCTCCAGGTCTCGTCCTTCCACAGTCCTGTGACGGTTTAGTATAACCCACCGCGACCATGTCAGTCAAGTTCGAGCGAGATACGTACAAGCAGACCGAGGGCGTCGCCGGCCCCGCCGTCTCTGCTGCGGCCGAGCTCCTCGGGAGGGATGGTCCCATTCCCGGCACAACCGGCAAGCACCCTATATCCGAGGCGGTTGGGACAGCCCTTACCGGTGGCAAGCAGATGGCGGGCACCAAGGGCTATCTGATGGTACGTCACCACTACGGGCTCGTGAGCCGCGCGCTGCCCTACTACGAAGTGACGCTTGTGAACACACAAGCCACGACAACTACCTGTTGCAGATGCATCGGCTAACATGGGACCCAATGCGCAGGCCTACATCAAGCAGCTTGAGGAGAACCCAATGCGGACCAAGATGCTGACCGCCGGCACACTCGCCGGCGCTCAGGAGGTGATTGCCTCATGGCTGGCAAAGGACCGTAACAAGAATGGCCACTACTTCACGTCGCGTGTGCCGAAGATGGCCGCATACGGCGCCCTTGTCAGTGCGCCGCTTGGCTCGCTGCTGATCTGGGTCTTGCAGAAGGTCTTCAAAGGTCGCACAAGCCTGCGAGCCAAGATCTTGCAGATTCTCTTCAGCAATCTGATCGTACGTGTTTCTATGCGTCATCCTCAGTGTACATGTAGAGTTGTTGATGGCTGACAACGTTCTAAGATTGCGCCTATCCAAAACGCTGTTTACCTGAGCGCCATGGCCATCATTGCTGGCGCCAGGACGTACCACCAGGTGCGGGCCACGGTCAGGGTCGGTTTCTGGAAGGTCATGCGTGTCAGCTGGATCACATCGCCCATTTGCTTGGCCTTTGCGCAGAAGTTCCTGCCCGAGAACACCTGGGTGCCCTTCTTCAACCTGGTCTCGTTCATCATCGGCACCTACATCAACACCGTGACCAAGAAGAAGAGGCTGGCCGCCTTGCGCAAGAAGCACTTTGGTGATGACCGCAGGGGCCCGGGCTCAGCTGTTGGACCTCCACCATCCGACTACAAGGGCGAATACTCGATCGGCCCGAACCCTCCGTACTAGGTCAGGCTTGCATGACTAAAATGTGCACGAGAATCGAGGGCTGCGAACAAGATTGGTTCAGTTAATCGGGACGCAAGGAGTCGCCTTCCTAGCCATAGGCGTGCAGGGAGAGGGTAGAAATGAGAGGCCGCTCGAGACAGTGGTACATGGCTATATTTGAATGAGACATGTCCTTTGGATACCGAAGATGGGAGCTGGCAATGAAGTGAGGAAAATGTTACGATGAAACGAGCAAGGTCGGCTTCGGTTACGCAAAGGGCTGGCTGGAATGTATAATTCAGGGTCTTCACATGATGCCTCGCAGTATATGTATTTTGTCAAACGAGTAGATTATTGTCCTTGACTGCTTTATAATGAGTATGATTGTCTACGCAGCACCTTTGCCACAGGACGTGACGAATGGGGAGGAGCCAGGCAGACCCTTAAGGCAGATTCACCAGTGCGACCAAGCTAGGCTGTTTGCGCAGGCGGTTACTATGGCGGCAGCTGCCTGGGGCTCGGCCGGCTTCTCAGCTCCTCCACCCGCAACTGACTCCGTTTTGCCTGCTTACCTAAACCTAAACCAGCGCGACCCACTTCAGCCAGACCGCCCAGACCGCCCCAGGACCCCTTCCCTTGTCTGGGCGATGGGTTTTTCTTGCCGTCCGTTATCAGGCAAAAACCCAAATTTTTTTAACGCTGCAAATCTTCGTCTGGACATCTTCCTCTCCCTCAACCATCTCTCCCTCTTCACACCACCTCTTTTTCATCACCAAGACCAGATAATCTCCATCTGGCTTTCACTCTCTGTGCTATCTTATCACAGAGATCTTTTGTGCAACAGTATTGATTGATTACCAACCTGCAGACAAACCCTAATCCGGCGAACCCCAGAACCTTGACCGAGACGAAGTCAACCACAACAACCACCAACAGCACGATGTCTTACGGTGGAGGTTACGGCTCCCGCGGCGGCGGCGGCGGCGGTTACTCCAACGGCTACGATCGTAGCGACCGTGGTGGCGGCAGCTACGGCGGCGGCGGCGGTGGTGGTGGTGGCTACGGAGGGTAAGTTTCCATTGTCTCCAGCCTTCATCGATGAACTATCTCTTCGCCGCATCACTTTGCTACAGCGGACATCATCGTCAACGATATCACTGTGTGTAAACACATCTTAATAAACGAGACACTGACTTGTTCACAGCGGTGGCTATGGTGGTGGTGGCGGCGGCTACGGCGGAGGCGGTGGTGACCGCATGTCTAACCTTGGAGCTGGATTGCAGAAGCAAAATTGGGGTGAGTTTGATTCTGAAGTACCTTTTCGCTCTGTTTTCACATTGTCATACTAACTGATCGACAAAGACCCCAGCACCTTGCCCAAATTCGAGAAGTCATTCTACAAAGAGCACCCCGACGTTTCCACCAGGTCCGATGCCGAGGTTGAGAAGTTCCGACGCGATCACTCCATCGCGATCTTCGGTACAGAGGTTCCTAGACCCGTCGAGACTTTCGACGAGGCGGGATTCCCTCGTTATGTCATGGACGAGGTCAAGGCTCAAGGCTTCCCTGCTCCTACCGCTATCCAGTCGCAAGGCTGGCCAATGGCTCTTTCGGGACGCGATGTTGTCGGTATCGCTGAGACGGGCTCCGGAAAGACACTTACTTATTGTCTTCCTTCCATCGTCCACATCAATGCCCAACCTCTCTTGGCACCAGGCGACGGCCCCATCGTGCTCGTCCTCGCCCCTACCCGAGAACTGGCCGTCCAGATTCAGCAGGAGATTACCAAGTTCGGCAAGTCTTCTCGCATTCGCAACACTTGTGTATACGGTGGTGTTCCCAAGGGCCCTCAGATCCGTGATCTGTCCCGAGGTGTAGAGGTCTGCATTGCTACCCCCGGTCGTCTCATCGATATGCTGGAAGCTGGCAAGACAAACCTCCGCCGTGTCACCTACCTCGTGCTCGACGAAGCAGACCGCATGTTGGACATGGGTTTCGAGCCTCAAATTCGCAAGATTATTGGTCAGATCCGCCCAGACCGTCAGACTCTCATGTGGTCCGCTACGTGGCCCAAGGAGGTCCGCAACCTTGCCAAGGATTTCCTACACGACTTCATCCAGGTCAACATTGGCTCCATGGACCTTGCTGCCAACCACCGCATCACCCAGATCGTCGAGGTTTGCAACGAGTCAGAGAAGCGTGACAAGATGATCAGGCACATGGAGAAGATCATGGACGACAAGAACAACAAGATCCTTATTTTCACCGGAACCAAGCGTGTTGCCGACGAGATTACCCGATTCCTCCGTCAAGATGGCTGGCCTGCGCTGTCCATTCACGGTGACAAGCAGCAGAACGAGCGTGACTGGGTCTTGGACCAGTTCAAGACAGGAAAGAGCCCCATCATGGTGGCCACCGATGTGGCTTCCCGTGGTATCGGTATGTATAAATCGACTCCCCCACCCCCTCCCCATCCCCTTCCTCTCACATCCCCAAAGCAGCTTCCAGCATCGCTACTTGACGTGCTTTACTCTGGTGTATAGGGGCTCTCTTGATTGCGCAAATTGCCAGACCTTGCAAGTGTCTTTTTGGTCTCTGAGAGAGGAGTCTTGGGTTCACGATTGTAGCAGAACTCGGACTGAAATGTGCTACACTCGTGCTTCTTCTCTTGTACCTGTCCAGTTGCCCTGGTACAAGCGTAGAGCTGGCATTTCTTGACCTCGATCAAGCTGTCTCCAAGATTCCCAAGGCCCGAGGACCTGGAGCAATGGACTTTCCAATCGGCAATGATGTTCGCAAGGGATAGCCCTCCTGCCAAGGAGAAAGACCACTGAGAAAAGCATGAACATACTTAGATGTCACATGCCATCTGTCCATGCTGGGACGTTGCTATACCACTCACCTGCCGCCTGCTAACCATACTTATTTAAGATGTTCGCAACATTACTCACGTGTTGAACTATGATTATCCCAACAACTCGGAGGATTACATCCACCGTATTGGTCGTACTGGCCGTGCTGGACAGATGGGAACTGCCATCACCTTCTTCACCACTGACAGTGAGTACTTGACCCATGATTTTTCTTTGCTCGTGTATAGTCTTTGCTAACCCAACTGTAGACTCCAAGCAGGCACGTGATCTCGTTAATGTCCTCCAGGAGGCTAAGCAGCAGATCGATCCCCGTCTGGCTGAGATGACCAGGTACGGTGGCGGTGGTGGTGGCCGTTTTGGTGGATACCGAGGCCGTGGTGGATACCGAGGTGGCGGCGATAGAGGTAAGCATCTGTCTCACAACGCAAGAAAGACACAGTAACGAAATTCTGACACGCCGAACAGGAGGCGCCAACGCTATGCCACTCAACAACCGTCGTTGGTAAACTGCCACAGTGGAAAAGGACCGCTCTAAGACCTTAATCCCCAGACGCGGCCATTTACATCCAGTTGTGACGTGATTCGCTTATTTTACAAGGAGACACCTCGGCTTCGGCACATTACGGCGTTTTTTTCGTAGATTGGTTTCGGTGGGGGTTTCTAGAGGCTGGCATTATTTCCCTTTGCTGACATTGACATGGTGTTCATCCAGTCACGGCTTCATGTTAGAGTATCTGCTAAAGTGCCTCAAGACATCAGATTTCATGAGGCAATTCCCACTGGAGGGAATGCCAACTTGAGGACGGTGGAAATAGTTCCGTCCGGGGAGGCACGGCATGAAAAGTTTTTTAAAGTGTTTATTTGGAATGCTGCGGTTGACTGTCTGAGCTCCAAGGCCACAGCGACCGCATCACTTTATGTGCGGTAGATTACCAATGCCACAAGAAAATGCAAGGAAGTGCACAAGATTCGCTATGAGGCCGAGGCCTATTTGTTTATCCGTACACAAGTGAACCATGCTGTTAGTGCAATCAGGCTCCGAGGCAGCCGATTAAATTGCTCCGGGCTTCATCTTTACCTCGCGCTTCTGTTGCCCATCTGTTCATGTTGTAGCTTGCCAGATCGCTTGGGAAGATGAGTTCAGAGACTGAGTGAAGACCCGCCGCAAAGAATACTCACTGGGCTGCCGTGGTGTTTCCTCACCAGGTAGTATTCTGCCGCGCCGTTACGCAGGGAGTGAATTGCCCTTGGCTTGGAAGACAGCAGTCCTCACGTGGCACCGTAATAGTGGTGTATCGCCTGCATCCGAAAGCGTGAGCCGTGGCAGTAGGCTTGATCGGATTTCCCATCTTGGTGATCTCTGGTAACTTCAGAGACGGGGCCTGAGGATCTTGAAGACCACGTGGTCTGCTTTCGGCCGCGCAGGAGAGATACTCGACAGCATCGGGTGTGGGCTCAATCATCTCAGCCTAATCACTCAGGGGCAAAGATTTCCTGCGCTTCGATCATGAAGCCAGGGCTCCAGTACTCCCACTCATCGGCCTGCTTATCGATCCACAGCATGCCCTCGCCCAGTAGATCATCCAGCGCAGTTCCGGCTCGAGCTCGCGTCCAGTGGAGATTCGCCATCAGCATGGAGACGCTGATGTATCCGAGCACCTGGACCGCCTCGAGGACTGCGCTCTGATCTGTGTTCAACTCCTTTGGAACCGAGCGGATGTACGGCTTGCTGCCGACTTTAATCACAGAGAATGACGAGCCCAATGGCTTGAGAGTACCAACAGCTCGTAGGATGTCATCCCTTTTCACTCATCAGCCTCTTGATCCGTTTCCAGTAAGACAAGGGCTCGACAGCGGGACTTACTCCGTGACCTCCTGTGAGCCCTCCATACGACCCCTCATGATCCTCTCCTTGACCTTGCGCACCTCGATGAGCCCGCCGTTCTCACTCCTCGTCTCCCCGCAGACCTCGACCACGCGGACGGCAAGCTCGAAGTAGAAGTCGTTCACGGAGCGGCCCAGCAGCTGCGACCAGATCGAGCCCCCCGACGCGCCGCTGTTGCTGCTCGCCAGGGGGTCCACCCCGATGGCGGCGCACATGCGCGCGAACTGAGCGCGGAAGCTGGGGCTCGACCGGATGTCCTTGGCGTGGGTCTGCGCGAACTGCTGCAGGAGCGACCTGAAGACGGACAGCTGTGTCTCCAGGGCCTGGGCGTTGGCGGACCGGAGGGTGTTGCCGTGGCTGGCGTATTGGGCAGAGGTTATCCGGCTTCGGTCGAAGGCCGCCAGGCCGACTCCTTTTCGTGACATCTTTGTCGGTCTAAATAAGGTCCAGTATAGTCTTTGGCAAGTGAGTATCTTATGCGAGGTACAACTAGGTTGGAGAGCGGCACTCGCTTTCCTTGGCTCTCAGGGACTCAAGTGATGGTAGATGTGTCAAAATTACCTCGAACAACGTAATTATTTCGTAATGACTGTCTATAGCCAGGCCTCATATATCGTTGCGAGTGCAGTCTCAGGCCTTTTCAGAATTATTTCATTCTGTCATCGTCGACGTTGTCGTCGTTGTCGTCGGTTTCTTGGGTTTCCAAGAGTCGCGGCCGATAAGATAAGGTCACGTGTGGGAGGGATGCTAGTCCATATCTGGAAAGGTCAATTTCTTGGGATTTGCCCACAATCGCCCAGTCCCCAGCAGCGAAAAATCATCTTCCGCCTATTCAACCCATCGCACCGAAACGAGCCTCGTCGACGACATTCCTCCCTCAACCACTGACAATCCCAGCCAACACCGCAACAATGGCGTCGACCCAGTCAGTTCAGTGCTTCGGCAAGAAGCGAAATGCGACAGTTCGTCTCCCACGGCCCTGCCCCACCGAACGCGAATGCGACAATCAATAGAAAGGAATTACAGAAGTGCTGACTGTGGTTGGAAATTCTTAGGCTGTCGCCCACGCCAAGACCGGAAAGGGTCTGATCAAGGTCAACGGCCGCCCTCTCCAGCTCGTTGAGCCTGCCATTCTCCGAACCAAGGTACGAACTCGAGCGAAACGAGGTCCCTCTGGAAGAAGCCCCACTTTGGAGGAGGAGTGTAAAGGGAGATGCGAATCGTGGGCAAGAGGAGGACGATGAATCCACAGCCACGATGGGATCTCAGTGCAGATGCAGAATGGAGGGCTGACAGTCTATTTATCCAGGTCTACGAGCCCCTCCTGGTTGTTGGCCTCGACAAGTTCGCCGGCCTCGACATCCGTGTCCGTGTTTCCGGCGGTGGTCACACTTCTCAGGTCTAGTACGTCGCCTCGCCTCGGGATTGCGACGATGTTCTGTTTCCGCCAGTCCCGGTCCCGGTCCCGGCCTGGATAGCAGACATCGTCGCAAACCCGGATCTGCTGCGGGTCTTCAGGAATGCTGACATGTGAACAGCGCCATCCGACAAGCAATCTCCAAGGCCCTGATCGCCTACAACCAGAAGTTCGTCGATGAGCACACCAAGAACCTGCTCAAGCAGGCTCTCACCCAGTTCGACCGTACCCTCCTTGTTGCCGACAACCGCCGTTGCGAGCCCAAGAAGTTCGGTGGTCCAGGTGCCCGCGCCAGATTCCAGAAGTCCTACCGTTAAAGTGTTGGAAAAACTTGGGATGGCGTGGAGGATCAGTGCTGCTGCAATGCTGGTGGTGCTGGTCTGGGGAGGTTGACGATAGAGAGGCGGCAACAGGAAATCCTCGTGGCGTTGACGAAGACAATGCTTACCGGCTCGGAGGGATTGCCGTTGGTCTTTTCAGTTTTCGTGCGGATCAGGAGTCATGTCAAGGATCAACACGGAATCAAAAGGGAAAATTATTTCTCAGGTTTGCATTTGCATGGCAAGAGCCCCACCGGGCTGCAGTAAAGGGATACGGCAAATGAACGAACAATCAACAATTCCAGCGTGTGGCTTTGACTATGATGGTCGTGTGGATGTGCTCTGGTTCTCAAGAACAAGACAGATGCGTGCCTTGACCTTTCCGCAGTTGCGCACCCCTACCAGCTCCGCGAATGCCAAAAGGTTCGAAATCGTGCTGTTTATTTTGGACAATGAGAGTCGAATCACCAGAGGTCTTCCAAGCTTCGTTCCGCCCACGATGTGTCCACTACTCTTGCCCTCGAACTGGCCGTACCAAGCTTGCCTTTGGCGAGTGTCATGCTTGACATGCGACTTAGATCTTCGCTCTACAGACCTGGTGTCCAGAAATCCGTCGAGAAGTTTTCGAGACCCAGGAGAGAAAATTCTCTTGTGTCAGATATGGCTGAGGTTCAGACTGGGCAAGAAGTTGGACGTGTATTCCTTTCTGTTCGCCGACTAATCCCACTGCCCACAGCCCCTTCAATCCCTATCGTCAAAGACCACCAGCCCGTCGAGCGAGATTCAAGGTATATCGTGAAGTGGCAGGACACAAATACCAATGTGACACCGAACATTCCGTTACTTCTGTGACATGCAATCCTCCATCCATTTGATGGAAATATGCGTATATTCATGCCACTCCTGGGAAGTCACTCCTTGAATACATCTACCTCTGGCACTCGTTGAGCTGCTTGTATTAAGTACGACCTGATGCAATGATGCTCGCAATTAATAAATGTTCTCTTTCGAATGCTGCCTGCTCAAGCGTCCAAAACTGCAATATGCCCTGTAGCACCAACTCAATGCCCATTAAAATGACCCGGTCCCTGAATCAACGCTTGTGACGGCCTCCCGCTGCTATACTGGATGTCAAGATTCCCGCCCGTATGCATCAGACAAAAGGACGCAGCCATAGAACACTCGTGACTCGCAATGAGGCATCTAATTGAATGAAACCAGCCCAACTTCCCGACCATTAGCATCCAAATCAACAATAACAGGCCGGTAGTCATCATCATCATCGTCATCATCATTATCGTCACGGCCCAAATTGCCTCTCTCCTCACCAGAGCCCTTCTTGCCCTCCCCGACGCCATCCGCCCTCAGGTCCCACCCAAACCTCCAGAACCAAGCCTCCAGCTCCCCAAACGCCTGGCCCACGTCCGCCTGCTCGGCCGTCGCGCGGTCCCGCGGCAGGCCCAGCAGTATCTCGTCCAGCCTGCGCTTGTACAGCGCCAGCGCGCCGCGGAGCTTGCGCCTGTTGCCGGGGATGATGTCCAGCACGCTCGTGCCCTGGGCGCCGCCCTCGGGTCCGGCGTCGCCGCCGCTTTCCCCACCGGCGATGTACCTCTCGTCGTAGACCATCTGCGCGTGGAGGGTGCGGACGAGGGCGGCGGCAAGGCGCGGCCGCGCGACGGCGAGCCCGTGCGCGCGCAGCACCACCCTGAGCACCAGGTGCCACCACTGGTCGACGCACGACAGGTTCGACAGGTGCAGCCCCGCGAGAAAAGTGAGCTGCAGCTCGCCCAGCACGTCGTCCTCGGCGGCGGCCGCGCCGGGCGCGTCGAGCAGGCGCAGGATGTCGTCCGTCGTGTCGGGGGGCCCACTGCGCGCTTGGTCCGGGCCCACTCCTCCTGCGGCGCCGACGAGGGCGAGGTCGACGTCGCCCTCTGGGAAGAGGAAATGCAGCTCCCTCGGCCCGACGACCGCCTTGTACAGCTGTGTTGCCTGCGGGAAGCCGGCCTCGCCCTGCGCGCTGTCCGAGGTGTCCACCAGCCACTCGCCCGCGCCCTTCTTCCCCGTGACCCTGCCGAGGAGCCCCTCGCTGATGCCCGAGGTCAGCTGGCGCCAGAGGCGCAGCTCGTCCTCGCTGCCTGCCCCTCCGGCCGCCGCTGCTGTCGTGCCACTCCCGTGGTTGAAGGAGACGAGCTGTGGGTACAGGCTGGCCACGTTGTCCCTGTGGTCGCGGAGCTCGAACTGGCTCGCGGGCTGGGCTAGCACCTCGTTGTACTTGTCCCACTGCTTGACGCGCACCTGGCCCCTGTCCTGCGTGATGAACCAGTACCCGCAGCGGGACATGGCGTTCGGCTCCGACACCCAGACGAAGTGAGGGCCCGGAGGGATGTCGCGGATGCCCTTGAACCCTGAAGAGCCGATGCTGATGGCCCTGGCGTCGCAGCCCACAATTGAGTTCGGAGGGAGGTCGAGGATGAGAAAGACGTCCCCTTCGAGGGACGCCGACTCTTCGCCAGGGCTGTCTTCTAGCGGAGGCATCTCAGAGACGTCGGCCTGTGGCCGCGCTTCTGCTTGCCGCAGCCTGGGAGAATCCATGACCTGATGGATCCTGAGCGACCCCAAGGGAAAGGTACCAGTGACGGGGACTGACTGGTGTGAGTTAAGGGACGCCTTGCTTGAGGACTGCGCCGAGTCGGGTCGCTTTGGTGTCGCCTTGGGGATGGGGATTGGTGGAGGTCGTTCGCCGTCCGTTGAGACCGGTTGCAGGTTTTCCTGACTCGGAGGGCCTAGACTTATTGACTCCATTGTTGACGGTCGTGTTGGATGACTGGCAGAGTCACGAGAAAGCAAGGGTAAAACAAAAACCGTTTACAATTGCTGTAATCAAGATGCACGCATGGACTCTCTCGGCCTCTGAACAACAAGATTCAGCGACAGAAAGGCGAGAGATGGCCGGGAACGATTGTGGTTTCAAGCGAAGGCGGACGACGCTGCCGTTCTTTGTGTTTAAAGAAGAGGCATTTTGTCCTGAGAGATTGGGATCCTTTGCTGGGATTTCCAAGAGATGCGGCTGATGCGCGTTGAAACGCAGAGATAAAGGGCAAAGGAGGTCGGCGGCATCGAAACGTGCTGCCGTGGGAAAACAGGTTGTAAGGAGCCGACGTCATGTCTCAGCCTTCGTCGTGAGCTTGGGTGCGACGCTCGTATCACTTCTAGATCTTGTCCAACCATTAATGCTCTTAATCTCTACCCATGCAATTCCACTCTCAATCCCCCTTTTCCAGTTCAACGTCTCATCAACTTCGATCTTATGCTCTGCAATTAGTAGAGCTTATCGAGAAACTGAATTGTTGGATAAACTATGCCATTTGCCGATGTCAATACGCGGAAAGCAGAGAGAGAAGCTTTACCATAAGTTGGACGCAGGTTCTAGCTCCGCGTTGACATCGACGCCTGTCCCTGACAACAATCAGAGCCGTGCTGCTTCTTAGCATCTCAGACAGTGTTCATGATTTCGGTTATGCGTGTCAGTTATAGTGCTGTGACCGGCGTCAGTCGAAATGTAGCATCAGGGTCCGCGGCAGGGGTCGGCGGCGAGGACGGATCAAGCAGCGGCTTGAGCTTGTGCTCTGAGCTCGACCACGATGGTAGGAGGAACGGAGTCTGGTTCATCGATCAAGGTTGAGATAAGGTTCTCTCCGGCGCAAGCATGCGTGCAGTGGTAGCACCGAGCCAGGATCTGGGCAAAGAATCTCTAGTCCCTAGAGATATACACATGCGTATGACCTAGAACCCGGCTAGTAATAACAGCACTGGTGCGGTGGTGAGTGGGTTCTGCAACCATTCATGCACTATCCTGCTTCCCGATGGACTTCGTTTCTGGTGTGCTAGCCCGAGGGACCAGCCGGCCCAACGTCGACCGGACCAGCCGGGGCTCAGCTCGACCCGACTCGGCACGGAGCGAGCAGAGTTCTATGCTTCTTTCGGCCGACTATGTTTCCCAGGGGGATCCGCACACTATACATCCCCCCCTCCCTCCATCGACCCATCCCCCGGCGTCGATCATCGGCCGGCGGCCATGGTGAGTGACTCGTCGTTTTTTCCCTCTGAACCATGCTAGACTACTGTACTTTCAAGGGTTCCCCACAACGGCGACGACAGGAAGAAGATTAGGGGGAAAGGGGACCACCCGGGCCGCTCGAATAGCGGCCAAGTGCGCCATGCCTCTGGGAAATTTGAGGGCAGTGTTTATTCCCACATCTTGTGTGCCCGCGTCTCTATTCTGCGCAGACCACCGGCTCAGCAAAGAGAAAAGAGGGAAAAGAGGACACAGGTGCTGATCTGCCTAAATTGGTTCACCGTCATCGACAGCCCGGAATGAGAACCCTTGGTCTTGCAGTTCGGTTCGGTTCGGTTGAGTCGAGTCAAGTCAAGTCGAATTGAGTTGGCACGATTGAACGCGAGCTGCAGTACACGCATGGGCGCAGAAACGAGAATATGCGCAGGGCGACAGCAGCAGCAGCAGGCCCGCAGGTGTGTCCCCCTCCCCCAGTGTCACCTGTGTGGTAGGGGAACAGTCGGGAAAGAGGCGGTGCGCCAATGTGCGATGTCGGGTCGGATTGTGGACCCGTATGCCTTGGCCCGGTCATGCGTGCTCACTCGTTGCTGCCAACGTCGATCGATAAATGACTGGCGGGTGACGGAATTATTGAGTATCTCTTTGGGTCGCGAAGGGTGGCCACCGGGGAGGGGACCCGCAGATATGACGGACGGGTGGCTCGGATCAGTGTTGCTGCGAGCCTGGCTCGTGTATCGTTGCATCGCTTTAACCCGCAGTGTGTGAGAGTGTGTTGTGTGTATGTGTGTGTATATATATAAATCAATATATATGTATGTATGTATGTATGTCCGGATGTATATAGATTTACATGTAGGGCACATAGGCATATATCTCTACATTCGTGCATATAAACGTCCATACGCACGTGTGTAGTCTGAAAACACCATGGCGTGAATGCCGGCGTTGCGACTCCCCGCCCGATCCCAAGCCCAGGACCCCGGAACGCCGTCGGCTTGACGGCTCGGTCGCGTGGTGACGGACACCCGGCATGGTCACATCGCCCGCCTCCCAAGCTTCGTCCGGTCTATGAGCCTAACTTAACCTTAGGCAGGACGAGTTCGTTTGGTTTCGCTCGCTGGCTCACCCGCTCCCGAATGAGACCGTCCCCGGGAAGGCCAGTAAAGCTTCACGGTGCCACTCTCACGCCACTTTAGTGCTCGTGCTATTAAGAGTAGGGTGGGGAATTATTATCGCGTGGGGAGATCGTGGTTGGGATGGGGGGTTGGATGGCGGCGATTTTGGGTTTTGCCCCAAGACCGAAACCTCCAGGGGAGGGGAAAGATGAAGGGCAAATGGACCGGGATCGTGGGCCCACGGCCGTCACAAGAACGGCCATACAAGGTCAAGGGTTTGCAGACATTAGACTTTCTCGCGTATCTGCCTGAACCCAAGAGATCCCGACAGCGCGTCACCCTAAAACCGGCCGTGTGAACTTACTCGTGTGTATAAGTGTGAGTGGGTGTCAATTCGTTGGCGCAGCGGCTGCCGATGGAGACCCACGGACCGAGCTGTCAGAGGATCGAGGGCGAAAGCGTAAAAAGGTAAGATGTAAAAATAAGCAAATGTAAGCAGGAAACAATACCCGGCGATAATAGAACGACTGGATGAGAATATGACAGCAAAACACCCCATTCGGCTTGCCGACCCGGGGGGCAAGATCCGGCGCCGGTAAGCTGCAGCAACAGCGCCAACAGCACGATGGCAGGCCCGCCATCCCTGATGCTCGAGCTCTCTCGAGTGTCCGATTGACTGACTGGCTCACTGACTGACTGACTGACGGATTGATTGATTGATTGACGGACTGATTGATGGATTGTCGAATGTCAGGATGGCCTGCCAGCCTTTTGGCACGAGAACACAGCAAAAAGCTAAAAGATGACGTGCGTTAGCCTTGTGTTGCCCCAGGGCCCAGAAACACAGAACACAGACACAGACAGGAGGGAGAGAGACACACCACCACCCCTCGGACCAGCATCATGACATCTGATCGACCTGTCGTCGACATAAGCTTGGCTCAGCCAGGCCCCCAACTGTGCATGGGGCATGGACATGGGGCATGGGCATGGCATGGCATGACATGGCATGACAGCCCAGCGCAGTACAGTACCTCGAGGGTGGGCTGGTAGCTGAAGCCCACACCCAGAGGTCTCTCCCCCCCGGGGTTGCACAGCATCAGTCTTGGGTGCGGTCCCCAACAACGAGGACGCACCCGCCCCTCTCGATGAGACAGAAACCCACATGGCGGGCGAACCTGTCGGCCCTGATCTGCTGCCACGACCAACGCCACGACCACACCTCGTCCTGGCCCTGTCCTGGCCCTGTCCTACATGCACCGTGCGCGTCAGAGCAGCAACAGAAGATGGAGGATGGTCTCGGAGAAATAGGAGGCGGATGGATGGGAGAAGATGACGAGCCGTGGAAAATCTGCACAGCCAGCCAACCAGGTTGTTGGGGAAGGGCGGGAGATGAATGATCCCCTCCCCCCTTCACTGCCTCACTCGAAACCCAAAGCACCCCCGAATGACACCATCCGAGCTTCTTCCCCTTGCCTCGCGACAGCCGGGAAACCGAATACGGAAGGGAGGCCCGGTTGGATGGAGGGGTGGGTAAGAGAGACGGGTGGCGCAGCTTGGGAAGCTCACAGTCAATCAGTCAATCAATTTAATAAATCAATCAGTGTTGGGAAGGATTCAAAAAACGCGACAGGACATGGACGAGCCAGAGAGGGCGTAAAGCATAATTCCCGAGGGTGTGTAGCACAAAGTTTCTAGCGTTGGCCCCCCCCCCTTGACCCCGGCCGCCATGCAGGACAACCTGCCTGCTGCTGCTGGCCCTGGGGCCTGGGCGTATATCTCTATGCATGTACTGTACATGGCACCTAGTCCAGGTATCTCTCTGGTCTACTGTACCGATGCGCTACTTGCTCCCTGGTACCGCATGTACACCTCTCTGGCTTCATTCAGGTCACCCAGACTCAACTCCATGTCAACCACCAACACCAAAGCTCCAACCAGCACGCTGTCACCACCTGCATCTTCGTGCCTTGCGCTCTCCGTTCCCCTTGCTGAATGCCGTTCCTGAAAGTTCACCAGCGTGAAACCCACAAGCCCGTCATACTCAGCTCAGCCCTACGGCACGCACAAAGGGCTCACACTCCCTTGCTGTCCTCGTCCGGATGGCTCTCGTGCGCTTCGCCTCAGCAAATTCAATTCGAGTGATGTTACATTGCTGTATCGGTCTGTCTTAGCTGTTGCCTCGCGCCTCCCCACGTTGTCGTTGGGACTCTGTGCGCCTGTCCTGCCACATCTCTCGATCCATCGGCTCGGCGCCTGCGGATTCTGCGCGCTCAGTCGACCGATAAACACCAAGCTCCTCAAACCATCAATGCCCTTCCTCAACTTCTGGCCGACCAGGTACGTGTACTGCCATGGCCTTCCCAACCGTGTATTCCTTCTGCTCTGTGTTTTCTTTTTTCAAATACGTAATTCCCCCCATGTTCATAACTCTACTGCAACGAAACGACGGGCCAACAAAGACCCATGGGGCACCACTCCACCGACATTATCCATACTGCCATGCTGCCATGCCGCCATGTGTTCCTGGATCTGGACCGGATCACCATCTCTCAACAATCAACAAGTACATGGGTAGAACCCATCAGTCTTGATGACCTGGGGGCACCCTCATCCTGTCTAGGTGCTCGTGGCGAGCGTCACCAGGGTGAAGCGCTAACGGTGTCTGACGATGTCGCTGCATTAGGTCTCCGAACTTCACAATCGTAAATGAGTTTGGGCTACCGCTGTGGATCAGCCGGTCGTCAATGAAAGGGGCCAGCAGAATCAGTGGTTAGACTGACCACCATTCGCTGTAAAAGCAAAAAAGTCAGCACGCACAAGGGGGCAATACAACTACGCTTCCGCGGGGGCATACGCACGTTGACCATAGACCTGTTGGTGAGACTGCTGGTAAGGCGACGTCGGGTTATAGCCGCCAGCAGCGATGTAATTGCTGCTGTAGTCGGCAGGGAGTGACACGGACGGCGGGGCCGGATACTGTGTCGGTTGATATCCAATGGGCGGCAGACGAGCGCCTCCATAAGCTTGAGTGGGCTGCTGGCCGTCGTGCCCACCCTGAGGGTCATTCTGCGCCTGGGCTTGCGCCGTCCGTTGCTGCTCCTCCTCGCGAGCCTTGCGCTCTGCCTCTTCGGCCTTCTTGCGCGCCTTCCATTCCTTGCGGATTTCCTTAAACTCTGCGTAAAGAAACAAATGTGTCAGCACAGCCAACTGCCATTTACACCAAATCAACCAGGTCGATGATGGTCGAGGCCAACTAGAGAACTGGTCTAGCGGTCCGCGGCTACAGATCAAAGTGTAGCCATCAGGGCAGCCAGTAAGGCATGCCGGAGTTGAGGAGAATTCAGTTGATACATACCTTCGGGGATTCGTTTCTGACCGTGTGATTGCATGGTAACGTGAGCATTCAGGTGGTTAAGTGTGCCGTATGCCTTCTCGCAGCCGTTCCATCCACACTTGTACATTCGTTCAATCTCCTCATAACGTCTTCTGGGTCGCTTGTGCTGCTGTGCGCCAGGAATAGGCACGAAGCTGTAGACCTAAAAGGGATATGTTAGCTTCGTACTTAGAAAACCCGCATTTTCCGCCAGCCCCAGAAAAAGCAATGACAGTGACAAAATCGACAGCTGCGGCAAACGGGAGCGGAGACGCGACGCGACCTACCTGATTCGGTCTGGTGGAGGCACTGGTCGGAGTCTGTGGGAAGACGTGATGACCCGGCGTAATGGGCGCGCCGGGTTGTCCGTACCCAGTCCAATCTGGTCGTGGCTGCGCGTAGACATTGTGGTGCCCGTACCCATGAGCCATGTCTTGTGGAGGCTGACCGTAAGGGCTCTGTGGTGGGTACGCGTACTGCGTAGGGCTCGGAGCTGCTATGCTAGGGTCTATGGGTACATCATTGTCAGATTTGATTTGCTGGTGGTCTGGCTGGGGATTTTGATGGTTGCGTCCATCTTGCAAAGGCATGGACGGACTTGTGGGTGTTTGCGCCATACTGGAGCCACCAACACCTGATGGGTGGTATGCGCGCTGGAGATGATGCTCTGGAAAAGACCCTGACCGCGCCGAGGCAGGGTAACCACTATACTCGGACGTGGGAGTAGCCGTGGTGGAGTAGCCACTGGGGCGCACCTCGGACTGCGACGTGTACTGCTGAGCAGACGACGGATCTGATAATGAAGCTTCAGACCGCGAGTCGCCAAAGTTGCTAGGATATGGCGAAGGCAAACCTGAGTAATCGGCGGCGGCGCTTCGTTCCATAAGCGGTATGCAAGCAGTGGTCGACGTGGAAGACTGGTTGTTTGTGTTGACAAAAGACCGACTCTGGTCGTTGTGCGGCCGAGAAGGTCGATTGGTGTCAAGTGGCGGCGCGGAGCGTGGGTCAAGACAACTTCGTGCTGCAGCTGCTGGGTATAAGGCGGGTTGGTGGTATAATGTTTTGCGATGATATGCAGTGCAGGATCAAAGTTGGCCTGGCCTTGTGCTGGTTGGTGTGTAATATGTAATCTCTAGCGAGAGAGCGAGTGTGCGCGCTAGAGGCAAGAGCGGCCGGGGCAGTCTTTTAAGGTTGGATGATGTCGTCCGTTCGAATCCCAGTCCAATCGACTTTGAAATCTCGCACCAAAAAGGGACCCCAGGACTAAGCACCTTGAACGTACTCGGTACTCCGTCCGTAGTGCGAGGAAGAAGGCGTGGTGGAGCCTCCAGAGATAGCGCGAGCACGACACTATTTTAGTGCAGTGCAAGTAAGGAAGGCTGGGCCTAGGTCTGGGACTGGGTCCGGGTCCGGGCCTGATGCTCGTGCGGATGTCTGTCTCTCACACGTCTCTCTGCGTCTGTCTGTCGACTGTCTGCCTGTCTGTCTGACTGACTGTCCTTGCACTGTTCCGGCTATGTGTACCCCGTGCTCTGGATTGATTTTCCCCGGAGTTGGTAGAGATGACGACGACTAAAATAGCGTGTTGCTGGGGGGTATGGGGTGTGAGGGCCAGGGCGGATTGTTGAATTGCCAGGAGATGAGATCGTCAGTCCGAGTCCGTCCTGACAGGCGTCGTGTCTTGTCGTGTCTTGTGTTGATCTGTGGTTGGAAGGATCAACAAGACCACCCACAAAGTGACCAAGTCAAGCGAGTGGTATTTTCTGGCGAGGATTATGATGTGCTGGGGTTTCCGCAACCAGCAGCAAATGCTTATTACTGAGATGATGGATGGCTCCAGTCCTCGTGGCAGTGACGAGGTATGAGAGATCTAGAGCGAGCCTAAGTTGACTTGCAGCTCCCCCTAAGTCGTGTCGGGTGCCGTCAAACGAAGGGCTACCCGGGTTAGGTTGGTTGGTATTTTTGAAGGAGGGATGATCGGATGGGTTAGCGTGGCCAGGTGGGCAGCGACGCGATTTTATACTGGGGGGGTTACAAGGTCTCGAGGGTCGAGGGTCGAGGGTCGAGACCGGATTGATGGGACAAGGTAGCAACCCAGCAGATAGAGGTGGCCAGTCCAAGGATTTGAAATTGTTTGATTGTGAGGTGAGAGTGAGTGAGGGTAAGATGAGGGGTGACCTGAAAAAGGGTGCGGGTGCAGCAGCAGGTGAAATCCCAGGGGTGGAGAAGAAAAAAGTCGCGAGGCAAAGGCGGAAGGAAGGGGCCTGCCTGGGAGGTGAGCGTGAGAGTGAGAGTAAGAGGGACCAAGAGTGGGAGAGAGAGAGGAGAGAGAGCAGCAGCAGCAGCAGCAGCAGCAGCAGCAGCTTCCCAGCTCCCGACTGCCTGGCTGCGGTGAATGGATGGATGGATGGAAGTCACTTCAGCGATGAAAATACCGCCTCTCAGTTCGTAATAGAGTTCCAACCCTGGTCCCCCCCAGCCGGTCGGTCGGTTGGGTCTGGACCACCACCCACGGGTCCAAATTGTCCAATGTACTGTGTAGAGAGAACGAGAGAGCGCGCGAGGGTAAGACGGGCCTGGCGGCAGAGCGAGTACCTGAGTAGGATGCACAATGCAGAATGCAGACTGCAGCCAGTACCTGTGCTTTGGCGTTGCTGCACCTTGGGGACGTAGATCACGATGTGGCTGCCCGATGATCCCCAAGCCCCTCGAGGTTGTACTGTGGTGGTCCTCGCGGTCGCCGAGATGCACCTTCTGTTGGCAAACCTCCAGGTCCGGGCTGGGCGCTGGCTGGTTGTCTCTTTTCCTTGCTCTTTCGCTGCTGGTCTTCACCGTTTGCTCCACGTACAGAAAGCAGTAGCAGTAGCAGTAGCAGCAGTAGCACCACCAACAACAACAACAACAACAGCAGCAGCAGCTTGTGCGTATCGTCGATACCCTTGCAAGGTGGTGAGGCTGCTTGCTGCTGGGGCCTAGTACAGTAGCGTGCGTAGCGCGCGCGGATGATTGTGGACGGGCGCCCTCGACAAGACAAGAAAGGACAAGAACAGTCAGCGGGCGACTGAGCTGCTGTGCTGTGGGCAGAAAGATTTTAGGTTGGTAGGTGGATCGGATGGGGGGCGAGGAAGACGAAGCTTGGGAGGAAACGGAAAGGTCACTGCTGGGAAGACAGACAGAGAGTACCGACCCTACCCAGACTAAAGGTAGGTCGACGGATGGATTGACTTGAGTGATTGACTGACTGACTGCCTACTGCGGCGGCGGCGGCGGCGGCGTCCAGGAGTGGCCCGTGCGCTCGAGTTGCGCGTGTAAACCGAATTTTTGTGCACGGAGGAAAGAGGCAAGGAAGTAAGGAAGTGGGGTACTGCCTCATTCGACAGTTCGAGCGGAGGAAGGCGGGCTGAGACCTTTCCAACACCCACCTCACCAGCTTTTCAAACAGACCTGACGGACGGGGGTGCTGAATGCTTGCTCACTCTCGCAGTCCAGCACTCACTTCACCCAAGGCACTTCCAGCAGTCCAATTCACTGCACAGGAATAGGCACTGTCACTGTCACTGTCACTTCTACCTCCCCTTGTCCTGCTCCTTCTCCTCCTGCCCACCACTACCACCAACATCACCCATAACCCACCACCCACCACCCACCATCCGGGCCTGCCCAGGCCACCCTGCCACCTCTCTCCTCCGAGCAGAAAAGCACTGGCTGATGAGTGGAGACGCACTGGGCTAGCATGCTTTGGGCACCCATGCTCGGCCTCTTGGAAAGGAAGAACCCGTCTGCCAGCTGATCTGTCAACGCGACTTGGTCTTGGGCCTGCCACCCACTCACCAGCTATGGGCATGCATCCGGTGCTAAGTACCTGGGTACTATGTACAGTACAGTATGGAGAGAGCTGTCTGTGTCTGTCCGCCCTCCAGCCCCGCCAGCCAGCAACCGGCCAGGCGGAAACTTGAAAATGGGACCTGACTATGCAATGCACATCCCACAGCTACAGTACAGAACTATCCTGCCGATGTACATTAAATCTTGTCTCAATTTGCCTGCCAAGAGGGTACGTCCTCCTGCCGAGCCGGTCCCAAAGTCGCCTCGCCGGTTCCGGATCAATTCTCTCTCTTGACTCGCACTTTGGCCACCCAGACGGCAAGATGACACGGCCACCTTCTCGTGCCTCCCATCGCTGTGCTGTGAGTGACTGGCCACTAGCTGTATGGGTATTGTTGTAGAGGGTGGGATGGTGCCCCGTGGCAGAGGGGCCACTTTTCTCCCTACAGCTGGACAAAATGGACCAGTCTCAAAGCTCCCACGCGTGGTGGGTGTGGTCGACGTGTGGCTTGACGAAACTTTCTCAAGGCAGCCCAGCGCGCACGCCCGCTCGCCATTGCCTGGGATCTCCCGGCATGTCTACTGTGGATGCCGATTCGGGCTCTGGGCAGCTGAATTGCATGTCTCCGATGCGTCGACACACAGACCCTGGTCCTTGCGCTCATCTCTCAGCTAAATGTGTACTCTACCTGCATGCTTCCTGCAGAAGGGGTCAGTAGCTGCGATTCTTGCCCTTGGGAAGTCTTGGGGTGGGAGAGGGAGAGGCAGGAGTGATGCGGTCATGTCGACGCACTTGTTGAAAAGCACCAGGCATTCTGAGCAGTAGGGAGGGTGGCGTTGAGAAAGAGCGAGAGAATCTCTGCCCCAGGTGCTGGGATGCCAGGAGTAAGCGCAGAGGGCAAATGCCTTTTAACTGGTTGGAGCCGAAGCAATGCCACCCTGAGAATCTCGATGTTACACCGCGCAGTACATGGTAAACTCGTCAGTGGCCCGAAGGACTTCGGATAGCTCGAGCAGCCAAGGTTGACATGGTTGGCTGAAGCAGCGCCCTTCCCAGAGTATATTCCATCGGCGACTATTTTCCCCATCGTGTTTCGCCCTCGAACTGCTCCAGATTGCGAGAACTGGCTGCTCAGCTGGGCTACCGCTGTGATCGAGGACTGTTCTGGCCACCACCGGGACACCCCTCCTTCATTGGGTTCTGAGCATATACGCATCATGCCATTCAACCGCCAGTCATGGGATTTAAAAAACAAAATACCGTACGATATCAGGATGCAAAGACCAGCTCTGCGAAAAGCTATGCAATCGTATATGCATGTATGAAGATTGGCGAAGATGGGGGAGGCTCATCAGAGATGGCGTACCCTCCCTCGAGGCCGAAGAGGCAGAGACAGTGTGAGACTCGCGGTCAATAGGCACATTAGACACTGTGACGATATTACCCTATCCTGGAAGATCTTCAATCTGTATTCTGACGCTAACCTCAGAAAGTTGGTGGGCACCAATAAGTGTGGGCCCGTACTTTTGGGGAGAATGGCTGGGCCCATCCTTTGGGCATGGCATTCCAGATGCATTGCTGCAGGAAGGATGTGACGGCACCAGGGTCAGGAGCAAATCGCTGGAAGCCTGGTGAAGGTGAAGCTTTGTTGATCCCAGCACAGACTATGGGTCCGCGTCGACGGGAACAATTCTCCAGGCCAGCACCGCGATCCATCCTCGCCGTAGCTTGAAAGCCTGGCGCGGGCAGTGGCTGGGCCTTGCAGGTTCTGGTTCGGAAACGGAGTCTTCTTTTCCTTCACCGTGGGCTCAGCCCATTGCAGGTCTCTTTTGATGTTTTTTGGGAAGTCAACACCGGGAAATTGGCAACCAGAAGCGGCCGAGGGCTTATGAGACGGATTTGCATGCCGATCTTGCCGTCCCTGGTCTACTCAGCCAGGTCTGATCAAGGATGTCTCTACAGCTGATCTATCAGCTTATTATGCACGAGTCTGTGTAAGCCAACATGTCGTCGTCAAACAGCAGACGCATGGAGAAGGGGCCCCTGGCAGACTGTCACCCGTCGTGATTTTTGACACAGAAGCACAGGGTAGAGCATACTGTTTGCTGAAAAGTGTAAGAAATAGCCGAAAGATAGCCACGAACTGTGTTTAAGAGTGCCGCTTCGGCTCCGGCGACCCGCGGCGTCGGGGACGAAATTGACAAGCATGAGAATGCTGGAGGAGAGTGGGCCTGAGGCAAAATGACTCAAGAAAGCTGGCTGGGATCAGCACCATAACCTCCGCTGCCCAAGTCAGAGTGGGAATTGTTTGCTGGTGCCCATGACTCCGCATAGATATGTTGAAATCACAGCTGAGATCCTTCAGCAACAGCCCCGCAGGTGATTTGTCGAATGAAACACGCTCTATCGTACACACAAAAAAAATGGAACAAGCATGGCGAGGATCAAGGCCAGGGACACGGGTTCGAGTTGATGAGCCGCGCTGTTGCCTGGGAAGCACAAGGACGTGGGCATCGCGCAACCCGCCGAGGCCTAGCAGCTCGGTCCTTATTCCCTGCGGATGAATGGGCTTTCAGCCGTGACGGAGCGGTGTGACAGGACTCGATATGTGGTATAATAAAACTCAGCTGGCGGCGTGTGGGCCGAGGCAATGGCCCGGTCCCAGAGACCTGGGTTTTCGGGCCTTGATGGACCGGTGCTGAGGCTGTTCTGCACAGTAGACGAGATGCCGAGGACGTGATTTTAGAGTTTCTCGGTAAAGGGTAGTTTCGTAGATCTGGCGCGCTTGCTGTGACTTGTGGGTTCCAGAGAACGGGAAGAGGAGGGATGGAGTTGGGCTGGGTTGGGTTGGGTTGGGACCAAGCGGTGGCCTGGTCATCTGGCAGTCTGGGGGCAGCATTTCAGCCTCGTCCAGCGCTAGGGACTCGGAGTGGAAGCGACGTTTAGACTCTTAGCGTGCCAGAGCCGCATTAGTGTTGGCTAGCATGCTGAATCGTGGCCTTGTCAACGTCAGACAAATGGAGCATGGAGTCGAGATTAGATTGACCATGTAGATCGATGCCAGAGGACAAATGCCTGAAGGAGGTGGCCCAGCAAGGGAATGGCAATCTGAGAATCGCATCCTGTGCGTCTGAAGCACGTGTCAGCCTCCCATCCAGCCAACGGCGTCTGGTTCACCTTGATACGCTTTCTGTCTCTTCCCCACTGCTAGATCCGCAGACAGACATTCAGAAGGGCGGTCCGGGATACACCTGTGCAATCGGAAATGGGATGAATGGAAACCGCCACCGTCGACTTGGAGTCTAAGTCTCGTCGAGAGACGCAGGGAGGCTCAATTGTTGGTCTTGAGATTGTCATGGATGTCTCGGAACGAGGTTGTGCTGCATTTTGGTGGGTATGGATCGATGGATCCAATTTCCAAACCAGATTCCTGTTTTTTTTTTTTACATGACAATATGTGTGTGTGTATGTGTGTATTGCATCATACCGAGGCCTGACTGGATTGCAACAATCACACCACGATGGGGGTGAGCGCAGGAGAGTGAACACTGAGGATGGGTTTTATTTACAATGCTGGGTGTTCGCGTTGGAACCAGAACCAGAGAGGTATGAGCCCTCGAATGTTGCTCCGAGCGACTCGAGCGCTATGATTTCTTGGCAACGACGAGTGGTGATTTGTGACTGCCAACTGACTACCTGCCTATTCCAATGTACCCAAGCTACCCAGGTACGTATGCATCTTCTTGGGCCAGCTAGGAGGGCACGCGCCATCAGATACGTACGGTCGGCAAGGTACGCATGAGGTACACTGATGAACATGACCAAGAGATGTTTTCTGCGCGCACTCGGGACCGATATACATCAATTGATTGAGACTGTGTCAGATACTGCGATGGTCGACAGTTAATGACTGGTCATTTCGTCTTTTCTTTACTTTTTTTCTCTGGGTTGTTTCTTTTTCATTTTCTTCCCTGTGTCCCTTGCCTGATCACCGCCAAGCTTTTGGCGCATTCCAACAATCCATGTTCGATGATCAATCAATCAATCAATCGGCCGTCAATCATGAGCTCCTCTCTGATCGTCCGACCAGCAGGGCGAGTCAGGGCCATCAAGATCACAACGACAAAAAGAAACAACATCTGTTTGTCCGGCTGGCTGGCTGGCTGGCTGGCTGGCTGTATTGTCTCAGCAAAACGTGACTCAAGACTGCTTGCTAGAGCCTAGTCCTCCCGATGCTTCCCTGTGGCAGTAGCCTCAAGCAAGGCATGGAACCCAACCCAACCCACCTGGGCGAGCGGGCTGTTCCTGGACTGCCGGTGCCGTCTCCCACTAAATTAGCCAGCACCCTAAAGAACCTGGTGAGCGGCGTCAAGGAAGCCTTTGCGCAGTAGGGCCGTTGTCAGATCTCTCGCCGACCCAGACTGTCGGGTTCGACTAAAAAAGCGTATCTGCTAACGCGATGCCATGCCATGCTCCATCTGTGCTATGCGAATGCTATGCCAGGCTAAACTTTGCCCTGGCATCGGTCCATCTTCTAGACGCCAACTCGCCTATTTCTTGCAACATCGTGGGCACACTCGACAGGAGTCGGGCAAGAGGGGTGGCGACATCCCGAAATGGGCAATGTCCCTGGCCAGCAAACCGTTGGCGTACGCTGCAACGTCCTCCCGAAGTCCTGAAGCACAGCCGCTGCACGAGTTGCCGTCACTGGGCCGCGAATTGCCAGAACCGCCAGAAGGACGAGGGATTCGCCTCCTCCTTCTCCTCCTCCTCCTTGCTGTTGGTGGCCCCATTGGGACCACAATAACGGGAATCTCGTGCCGACAGTGGCCTATTCCGAGCCTTCCGCCTCTGCTCCTGTACCTACGCCAATCTTATTGTCGACATTCTCGCGAGCGGGCCCGGGACCGCCTGAGCACCCCGTTCACTGTGGACCTTCCGTGCAGCATGTCGTATCCAAATCATGTGTACTGTGGTACTGCGTACTATGTACGTACGGGAGCACGCCGCTCTTGCAGGTTGCAGGCTTGAGAACACGTCCGTGCGTGTCGAGGCAGTCAACAGTCACAATTCTGTGAGGGGCGGATGTGCCCTACCCGGACGTTCCCGCCTCTTGTGCGAGGACCCAAATCGAACCCGCCGCAGGAGCTTTGACAGAGCCACAAGTCACATAGACTGGCTAAGCGGGCACTGGGAAAGCACCTCCAGAGGAATCAGGCGGACATCACGCTGTGTATCCCGACGCCTGCAACCGCCAAAGGGAGCTCACGTGGCGTTACCCACTGATGTGCAGAAGGTCTCCCTTGCTAGCCTGGCCTCCATGCGGTACATGCGGTGCGGTGCATAACATGGAGTTAGCGCTCGGCCTGACGAGCCGTCTGGGTGTCGGTGTCACCATGTAACCAAGAGAGAACGTGGAAGAGAATCGTCTCGGGGAACAATGCGCCTCTATTGTCTACCCTCTCACTCGCCTCACAATCACCGATTGCGGTACTTTGTCTGAGCAGCCAGGAGCAGCGCGGATTGACGATGTCTGACAATGGCGGCGCGGAAGCCAATTCGGCCAGGCCGCTCACTGATTGGCGAGGGGCCCCGTTGCGAGGTGCCACCGCACACGAAAGGTGTAGTCTGACCGCTCAGCCGGAGGGAAAGCGACTGAGGCCTCGACCAAAGCAGAGCACCGACTCTACCGCACCACCTGCAGACCTTGGCCCGTCACATCTCACTTGCACTGCACTACGCTCTTTGGGTGCATACACGTACTGTACAGTACAATGCAATGGAGGGCCAACCCACCTCACCTCCGTCTTCTCCTTGACCACGTTTCCTTCCCGCGGTCTTCCTCCTCGTCCGCGTCCGCCCCTGGCCCCGACTGGCGAGTGAGAAGCGGTCCTCGTTTGTTCACCTCGGGCAAAACTGCATGGATCTGACGCAGGTTGCTATGCCAGCCAATACTAAGCCCGGCCTGTGGTCATACGGACCAGCAGATGACACCGTCTCTGGCGCAACTCTCTCATTGCGCAATTTCAGGCCCATGCCTTTGCATGCCAGGTTCCCAGTATCAGTCGCATCGAAAATCGATCCTGATGAAGCATCCATCTCGAGCCCACGCGGTTCGCCCATACTCCGACGGAGGCTATTGGGCCATCCCTGATTAGTCTAGTTCCAATTTTAACCCATGGCTGGCGCGAGACTAGGATCTGGAACCGAATTTCCAGAAAATTGCTCCAGATCACACAGTTCTGGGGCATACAGCTCGCTGGCGCGAAAAGAAAGGATAACGACGGCATTGGTCTCTGTGCGCCACACCGCAACACACCATTGCCAGCGAGCTGATCAAGGGCCACGCGAGTGCATCTTGTCACCCAGCTCTCCATGAGACTCGATGGTCAAACGATTGTAACTCGCAAGATACCTCGGAAAATGTCCTGCGCAAGACAATGATCCTATCACATGCCTGTCCAGGTGACAGCCGTGCTCATTCGGCACGCTGCACGCCTCACACCGTGATGTTCAGTCAGTCCTCCTTCAGAAGCGGGGATGGCATCCCCGTCTGCAGCATCCGCCACACGTCGCGATAAGAACTTGGTCATCCATAAGCGCACACCGAGCCGAGGCTTTGGGCTATCAATTATACTTTGCAAGGATTGTGGCACAGACCCTTGACCAACACAACTCCCGCCCAGTTGGTAATTCCTGCTGGAACAGCTGAAATTCGACGTGGCCCTTCTGAGCTGCCTAATGTGTCCTTCTCTTTAGCCGTGCGGAATTGTGCAGGACCATGGCATCTCATGCAGGCAAGCATCGTCACCCCCAAACACGAAAGGATGCAGGACATGGGCTGGACTGGGCTATGTCACGGGGTGGGTGTTTTCCATGATCACCGGCAGTGATTCTGGGGCCCATCTTTGCGGTGAACGCAAAACGACGTCCGATCAGTTGCAGCCTTCGGAAGTCGACCGTACCGCCGGTACTGAGGACACAGCTTTTCAACCAACAACTGCGTTCCAGGGGAGACACGAGCGGACGCACATGGCAGGGTACCATGATTGAGCTCATGTTCCTTCTGCTGTCCTGGCTGTCGCGTACATAGTGGGCAATCGGCAAGCATGTATACGATCGGTCGGCCCAGGCTCTCAGCAAGTAACTCGTGTACCATGTCAGCTACAATGCACACAGTGCGCCTCCACGAGTTGAAGCTAAGCAGCAACTAAGTCTGATCAGGCAGTAGGCAAGCCCCCTCTGAATGATTTGCACAGGGTTAAGATCTTGAGAGTTTTAGCAGCCCTCCCATACACCTGGGATTTCCTGGCTTGCATTGGTTTCTTTCCCAGGTGGATCTGCCAATAAAGCCCTCAGCCTCTTCAAATGTGCCGCACTCCCCCGCACTACAACACGATCATCCTTCTCAAATCGACGCGGCGGCCTAGTCTACTATGGCTAGTCATTCCCGCGGCTTTGGTACCGAACAGACCACCTTTGGGGTCGGGACTCGGGACAGCAAGAGAGAGGTTGGCGTCTGACGGCCGATTCCCAAGCCAAGCTTTCTGAATTATCACCAGGCAGGAATAGCCTCAGATTTGAGACCAACTCATATACCCCGAACCACGTTTGAACACTACAGCAGCACAACGCATCACCACGCACACACGTGACTCCAGAGTAATTTTGTACAACAACAGCGTCAGCAAGGGTGGACTCGGTCCGGTTCAACCCTGGAGGCACAGAGCTGGGATAGTCAATCTTTCTGCCTGATGACCACGCAGATACCCCGGTCGCGGCTCTGCATTGGAGCGCATCTTGCGAAGAAAAGGCAGTAGCAGCTCAATTCTTGCACTTTGAAAAGCGCCTGCAATTCGTGTGCCAATTTGCATTTGTCACTGTCGTACGCCGCGCCAATGAGAACCAAGATGACTGCAGTACGGACCCCCGCTGATCAATGATGCACCGAACGGCAAATGGTTCGGCTCTGCTCATCCGCGCCGTGAAGTTGCCGGCGGCCAGCCAGTTGTTGCCCAAATCGATATGAGACCAAGATGATTGTGATAGACACACCTAATGTCGTCGACCAAGCTTTGCGGCTCTCTCGAGTACAGCCTCCTATCACCGTAAGCCAAAACTCCGACTATGTGCCCTCAGTCCTCACGCGCTGATGAATGACAACCAGAAATGCCCAATGACCCTATGGCAGTTGTTTGCATTTGACAGAGGTTCACTCTCGAACGAAGCACTTTCCACAATGCATTACGAGGGGTCCTTTGTGCTGGGTCTACTCGGATAGGATCCAAGTTCTACTATGGACCGTGTCTACGTCTTGTGGTCTGCAAGCTCAACCTGCTCTGCACCTTCGCAGCGCTGTAGCCATTGGGTCTGCTTTCTATGTGGCAGACAATGCATAGTGGGTGTGGGTTTGGTTCGTTGATTGTCTTCCTCGTATTGTGCACTCGGTGTTCTTCCGTCATTGGGTCGTCTTTGCTTTGGCGAGATGAAGCAAGGAGACCTGGGAAAGGTCACTCATCGATCTGCCAGATTGCTGGACCGAGCTGGCTCGCGTGCCTATGAGAGCGCGCTAGTTTGGTAAGTAGTCTCGCAGTACCGTTCTTTGCGATGTTCATCGGGGTGTATCCTGTCTCTACAGTCTTTGACAACGTAACTTGTGCGAATTCCTCCCATGCTTCGGTGGCGCATTCTACATGTTTACTCATCGAAGGCCTTGTGAAACCAGCTCCCGCGGCAGCTCTGGCAAAAAGATCCATGGAGATGCCCACTCGAAGACGGGAATAGCTTTCCAACTCCTGGCGTTATACTGCGCCGGTGATAGCGGCATCTTCTCAAACATCCGAACTTCGCGCTCAGAAAAACCTGAGATCATCAGCCTCCTGAGGCAGTGCTCAGGCATCACCGCGGACAGCAACGTCACAGATCACTTCTGAACGGGCTTCCACTTCCGGCTTACTTGGTAAGAGAGCGGTACAGAGAGGTGTGTTCGAGAACGCATCTTTCATCGCCGACATGGGGTTGCGTGCTCATCGAAGCTGCCGAGGGCATTGGCCCTAGACATGTCAATGCCGTCTTTGGGATCCCAGAAGCCTCGACAAGTCAGAGCTGGTTCCAGGCAGACCGCATTCAGCGAGGCCTAACACCGTCAACTGATCAAGAGTCACCGATGGCTGAAGCTCCGCTAGCATCTGGAGCCAGACCTGGTGAAGAAGTCTCCAGCCGACGCCCTACTCCCGGTCCCGACGGGGACGACTAGCCTGTGGCCAGCCGGACAGGGCGAGATCATCGCGCTTTTTTGGTTCCCGCGACCGAGTTGAAGAAGGGATTGTGAAGTGGTTTTGGCCCGGACCAGACTACGGGGCGCTGGCTGAGGTTTCCTGCGATGATGCCCACTCACTCGGAATTTCAGGTTTGCAGAATAGTAGGAGAGATGACAAAACCTGCCCTTAGTCGGCTGGTGAGGGCTGTCCTAGGCAAGCAGCAGTTTGCTGCCGAGCATTGACGCTTGAAATGGGTGAACCTTCCACGGTAGACAGGCGGGGCGATCGCGGCAGAAGTGAAATCTCGTGAGCTCATGACGGCACAACTCTGGCAAAAGTTGTCAACGCTGACATGGCGTTTCATGCCTCCAGGGACTATGCATGCCTCAATGTTCAGTTCTCATCGGCATCAGAAGAGAAGGGAGGCAACTTGCCAAGCTAGATTGTCGAGTACAAGGAGCGCGGAGATGCACAGCCCGTTCCTAATACTGATTCCTGGCCAGAGCGACCGCCTTACAAATTCCCAGGACGGCATCTTGGGCCTGAACCCATGTGTTAATCTCTCGGCTTGAGGATCTCCGCTTAGAACGAGCTATGACTGCGCTCTCCGTGCGTGCTCTGGTAGATCTTTCCTGTGTCTGGACCTGTGAGCCTGGCTACGCGACTAGCGCGCTGGCGTCCGTGCCATGCTCATTTTGGGACCTACAAGCCTCGAGCAAGCTAACAGGAAGAGCATACCACATGCCAGATCAAGCGTTCATCCGGATTGAGGCCGAGCGAGGTTTCCCCTTCCGGCGGCGACTTGTTGTCCCCCATCGAGCTGTAACAATTCAGTAATCACACAGTGCTGGCTACGAACGTCCCTGTATCGCCGGCCTCTTTGTCCTCGCATCCGTCCCACAACATTCTGATCAAGCCATGTACGTCACGACTTGGCCTGAGACCCAGCCTCATTGGTTGTCCGTTTCGAGGATGATGTACATTTTTGCCGGGAACAACTCACTTCATTTCGTGAGAACGGGCAGGACCTGCGAGACAACGAGCCGGGCCACCCATGCGGGTGCGGCGTTCCAGTGTGGCATTATCATTCCTGGATCGACATCGGGCTGCGCCCTGTTGGAAACCCGTGCCTCTTCGCGCTCCGGGCTGAATAATTCATGCATCCGAGGTCCACTCTGCCATCATCCGCTCGCAGGTGGCTCGGCCAAAGAGAAGCAGTGGTGTTTTTAAGGTTTTGCTAAAATCTGGGTCGCAGGACGCTGGATCCGTTCTGTGCTTTGGACATTGCGTGGCTAGGCGCTTCCTGGAAGTCGATCCTCGGTTAGAGGGACGTTTGCGCCGCGGGAGCTCATATTGCTGGCCCCACGCGCAGTTACATTACGCATTGGAGGGTGCGAGCGGATGGTCAGAGGTGGAGAGGCAGAGGGGATATCTGCTCTCTGTCCACTCGAGGGCAGGCCCAGCCGGCCAAGCGCGCCGAGCTTGCCCCGAAGGAATCTGGGCTGTCTCTTCCCTATGGTGTACAAGGTCTCATCTGTTGAATCTTGACAGGTTGCTAGCCCCCATTTCACTTCGCACGACAGCTTAACCTTGTGGCAAGCTTGACTACCAGCACCACGCCAGATCTTCGAACCATCACATCGCTCCCGTCAACTTAGACTTTGGTCCTAATTAGGGCAGGGCTGAAGGCTTCACTGCTAATAGGAGCCGTCGAAGGGAAGAGAAGGGACGGTCGTCTTGACCATACCACTCAGGCTTTTGGTCCTCGGCCCACGGGGTCATCTGCCGAGTCTACAGCAAGCTTCCGCGGCCACCGCTCCATTTTACAGTATGGACGGTGCAGAAAGCGGGTAGACCGCCCCTTCGACGGTCTGATGTCAAACTCCAAGAGCTGAATCTACCAGAGTCCCCCGGCGGGGACACGTAAGGGTCAGTGACGGGACTCTCGGCATAGCGGAAAGATGCAATTCCCCCCTTGCCCATGTGTTGCTCGCACAATTACCCCCACTGAAGCAAGAAGCACTGAGCAGGTGTCGAGGACGCTGCTCTAGCGGGGCCTGCGCCCGGATCTAGCCCCAATACCGACGTGGACATTGCGCTGCGACGACATGTTTTTGGAAGCAGATCGAACCTAATCTTGACGCTTTGCCTAGCGCAGTCGAAGACCCGCCCGGTTCCATCTTTTGTAATTCGGATAGGCTTGTGTCCCCTCGTGATGAGTTCATGAGTGTCCTGCCAGTATCCCAAAGGAGAACTCTGGCAGGACACTGACCCGCTTGAGCCCCTTATGGACAGTCATTGCGCGAACAGTCATGTGTTTGGTCCGTCTTGAGACTCGCGGCATACGTGCGTTGCTCCTGACGCTTGTCCTTTTGTGTCCAGCAAAGCCTCGTAACATGGCCGACGTACAGAGTACTTGCCCTCCCGCTAGCTTGCGCTTAGGCTTTCGACGGCTTCGGCACCAGAGGCCGCTGCCATCTAAAATTCACGGGGTGCTGGAAAGAGAGAGCGAGGCTGGGTGTCAAGTTTAGCTCTTTGACTGAAGAATGGTTCGTGGACGGGCCTCCTGTCAGTGATGCGTTTGGCGGATGCTCGATGGAACGTAACCTTGCGAGCGACGAAAGTTGGGGTGAACAAGTCCCTGCCTGAAGGCCCCATCCGGGGCCTGGGAGCCTCTTTTGCTCGTCTCGGGAGGCAACCAGGGGAGTTGTGCAGGCCTTGCGCGGGAACAAGTTAGCCGCACGAATTGTGTAGTGAAGTTGTGCTGGTGGAGCCCGGTGTCCCTGGGTGAGCCGGAGGCCGTTCTGACCTTGGCTCGGAAAGACGCCCTAGAGTTGTTCTACCGTCGGTGACAGTAGAGCTTCGCAACGAGCCAAGCCGTAGTTCAGCTTGAAACAATGTCGCCTAGCAGGCGTTGGCGGTAGATCTTGGGCAGAAAGCCCCCCCACGAGACTGTCCTCGACCGGCGCTCCTGGCGGGTTGGCCTTGCGTTTTCAGCGGCGCGTTCTCGGGAGCACCAGGTCCATCGTGACACTTGATATAGCATTTCAAGCCGTCTCTCACCACCCGGGACAGCAACTCGTGGCAGAGTTGTCGGCGTTGAGGCAGGGCCAACGTCTGCCCAACGCAGAACCGTCACTGAACCTACGTGAGAGAGTCCGCGCAGACCGTCGACCGCTTTTGAGCGTTCCTGGCCGCCGTCTTGATGCCCCAGGCCGGCTCACTTCACCTCGGGGAGGACACCTTGCCCATCTCAGACTGGTGATGGTCGCCCGGCACATCTCACGGCCCCACTGGGGGAGTTCGTCCCCGGCCGACAGGGGCTCCCGAGCAGCTTTCGCCTGACAAGAGGCGAAGCCGCTACGTAGATTATCACGAACTTAAAATGACCTGATTCTGGCGCGCGTATAGATCTGACAGCTGGCGAAAGTAATTCAAGCATACACTCCACCCTACGTCGCGCCCTTGAAGCAGCCGTTGAACTCTGTCGATCTTTCTCGAGAGACAGAGAGCGCTGGCGCCTCGCTCTGCCTCTGCCGTGCCACTACACTAAAGCTGGTTTGGCAGCTCCCTGAGGCTAAGCAGGATGCTCACCGTGGTCGCGAACACTCGTACGCAGGTTCCGTCCCATCATATTCTCAGGGCTACGCGCGTTAGAAAGCTGTCATCATATTCGGCCGAAACTCCTCCTTAAGACAGCCCTTTGTTTTGAGCCCAATGTTTGGCCGATCTCGCCGACAGCGACCTGAGGCAGGCGCCCGTCTCGAATTAGAGCTCCTACTTCAGGGCAGTCTCGTGTTGCTAGCGCTCTCAGGAGGCATTTCGAGGTTCATCGCAAGCCCTGCATAGCCGCAACGCCTCTAACCCGCCATGAGTTTTTTTTTCTTCGTGAAAGGTTCTTTTGTGCTTCTATACTTGGCAACAAAACAGCGCGCCTTGTATGAAGTCCACAAGTAGGGCAGTCGAGTCAGCCCAAACTTCAGCCAACGCTTTAGGCTGCCTGTCAGCTACGCTGGCGCCAGCGACCCCTGCCTCTGTCGTTCAACAGAGGTCTTGAGACGCCTCAATAGGGCTCTCCTCGGCTGGTTCACAGCGGCATAGCGTCTACCTGTTGACGGCTTGTTCGCAGTTTCTTCGGAAGCTAACACTTGGAGTTTGAGATGGCATGGAACCCTGTTGAATCAAAGGAAGGACCGCATGGAAAATAGAACTCGGCGTAATCGGGGCTTCCAGTGTAGATCTGGCGTGTAGCACAAGGAAGGCCTTGAGCGTTGAGGCGCGAGCTGATCTCTTTCACAGCCTGTCCGTCGACAATATCAACGTACATGATAGGAACGGACAGAATTACCAAGTATGGGAACCACTCCAGGGACCAGAGCCGCCCCTAGTCTGACTTCCGGCCGACATACTTCACGACGTTGTGCCACAAGTGGACACAGCCGACTTGACAAGTGAGCTCCCGTGGATTAGGCAGCGTTCCCATCCCCTTGCAAACTGCACACTAAGTGTGGAATCGCCTGATCGAAACTCACGTTTATATTGATCTCATGTAACGTTAGCGAGAACCATAGAGCCCCGCCTTGTATAAGTGGGCCATATCTCCTTCCAATGACGACGTGATGCCTGTCAACAATGAGGAAGATCATCATTAGACCCGTGTTGCCCTTGAAAGCCTACAGCGAGCCGTAGAGAGGAGTAGAGGGCCAAGAGAACTAACTGTGTGGGTCCCGGCAACGCCCACAACACGCTGCCACGATGCTTTTTGTCACTGGACTGAGACGCTCGGAGACATACATGAGAAAGGAAAAAGCACGGAGGCCACGCCACGAGCGTCGAATCTCCCTTGAGATGCGCGTGTGACCTGGATTTGATAGACAAAGATGTTTTCGTAGTAGAGAACACCAACAAGACCAACAGCCCAGGCCAGGTCGAGGAGTGGTACGACAACAAGGAACATGGGCAAGCAGGATGCAGACTCGCAGTTGGATATAGGAGCACAGCGTGTTTCCCTGGAAGCAGGCTACCTTCCCCATCTCTTCATGTCACATCGCATAGCTTCGGATCTCGAGCCGTCAGGGTTCGTCAGAGCAGCCAGTTCGTGATACTGTATTGGTTTCCTTGTATGAACTTTGTGCCACCGAGAATATTTTTCTCGTGGAGTGGGGAAGATTGTTCGGGTATTCCGCCGAGGGCTCAAGGTTGCCTTCGGGTGCTCTAAATTTATGTCCATGTATGTACGACATCGATCGATCTACATGATCGCTCGAACATACCTACCTAGTCTTGACTGTGTGGGAACATCTCCCAGAAGCCAATTTCCATCTTTTACACAAATTAGCAACGACGTTGGCTTCGGATCAAGCGTGATGTCGATCTGTCATAAAACAAACTCACCTTGGTAGCATGAACGAATATCTTGACTAGTTCTTCGATACGAGAAGGTGACTGTAGAACGGCGTTCCTCTCGAGGAGTTCTTCACACGAAGCACGCACACAGGTTAGACATCGCTTCGTCTTCTTCTCCCACAGGGAGAGCTGTCACAGGGAGAGCTGTCACAGGAGGGCTGACTCACCTGAACCCGTCTTCACAGCTTGCACGTAATCATCCGCAACATAGTTCTCGATCCAGTTCCAGTAGTGGTTTCCTTGCCTGACAGACTTTGAGTCTCCATGTAGCATTTTTGCCAGGGCGCCGTAGCCCAGGAGGCATGGGGCGAGTGCGATTTGCAGACCCAGCCAGTCTTGGGATTGTCCGATGTCCAAGACGTATCTTGGGTAAGTAGGACCACGGTTAGAGAATCTCTTTTGACTACATAAAAGAGCCGGACGCGACATACCTGGTGTAGGCCGTGCAAGCTTGTTTCTCCTCGGTCGCCTCCATCTCATCCCGAGAGACACCAAAGCCCTCGCAATATGTCAAGTGCAGGGCTGTCTCCCTGTCTATGTGCCCAACGATGGCGGCGGCCTGCTCGACTCATTAGCGCTGCAACGGTCATCGGGATTAGAATTGACGCACGGCAGAGATGTCCCTCATATTCTTAGCCTTGTAGCCTGCAAGGGCGTTTGCGCGAGCAAACTGTATCTGTGTGTCGAGTCAGCTTCTTGTGCGTATCCACAGAGTGCAGAAAGCCCTAACCAAGTAAAGGTAATCCTGAATAAGATAGCCTTTGAAGGACTCCAGGGGCAGCGTTCCATTCCCCATCGCCATAACGAACGGGTGGTTTATGAATTGATGCCAGACAGGGGCCACATCCGGGCGGTCCAGCATCCATTCAACAAAGCGGCCTCTGGTACTTGGTCAGCATGTCGTCCAAACGAGTTGGGAACTTGGCACTCACGGGGAGAATGGCAGCGAGTAGGTCGAGTGGAAGTGGTTAAGGGGGCCATTGCCACTGCCTAAGCCAGGCGCAGTCTGAATGCCAGACTGGATATACCTACACGCAGCCTTGACGGCCTGCGGGACCGGTATGCCTTTGGCAAGGTTGGATGCAATCGCAGCTGTAGACCGACCCAGTCAGCGTCCTTTCGTAGTTATCCGTGTAGCTCGAAGGAAGAAGATAAGATCTCACAAGCCAGAGAGCAACCCGTGCCATGCGTGTTCCGGCTCGTCTGAAAGTCCGTCTCTATCCTGACGCACCCTTCCCTCCCGCACAGCACATCGACCACAATCTCCCTCTCCGCGTCCGTCTTGGCGACGGCGTAGTCCCTCCTGAGCGGGCAGTGCCCGCCCTTGACGAGCACCCACTCGGACCCGAGCGAGTGCAGAGCGCGCGCCACGGCCTCGAGGTCCGCGACGCCGTCCAGCTCGACGGGCGCGTGGCCCGCGTCGGCCAGCAGCAGGCGCGCCTCGGGGATGTTGGGCGTGACGATGATGGCGCGCGGGAACAGGCGCTCGCGCAGAGCGCGCAGCGCCTCGGAGGGCAGCAGCTCGGCGCCCGTGGTGGCGACCATGACGGGGTCGATGACCAGCCTGCCGAAGTCGCGGCCCTCGAGCGCCTCGGCGACGGCCCGTATCGTCTCTGTCGAGGCGAGCATGCCTTTTGGGGCGCCGGGGTCACATATTAGCAACGGGGTCAAGAACAGTTTCCTCTGTTGAAAGGTTCATGTGGTGTCACACACACCGGTCTTGACGACGTCTACTCCGATGTCATCGAAGCAGGCGTCGATCTGCCTCCTCAGGAACGCGGGCGGCACCTGGTGGATGTCGTAGACGCCGAGGGTGTTCTGGGCCGTCAGGGCAGTGGTGGCCGTCATGGCGTAGCAGCCATGAGCGGCGATGACCTTCTGGTCTGCCTCGAGGCCGCTAGAAATTGCGTGTGAAATGTGAGCCTTGGCTGGCCGGCCCCGGATGCGGATGC
This sequence comes from Diaporthe amygdali, assembly GCF_026229845.1. Lineage (NCBI taxonomy): Eukaryota > Fungi > Ascomycota > Sordariomycetes > Diaporthales > Diaporthaceae > Diaporthe > Diaporthe amygdali. The sequence goes on along the minus strand of NW_026517052.1, from coordinate 12,052 downwards.
GGATGCGGATGAGCTCCGGGTTTGGGGTGGTGCGAGGACTTACGCTCCTCCGGAGCAGTCGGAGCCGGCGATGACCAGCAGTCGGCCCTGGGCCATCTTGGCGGGCAGCGAGGTTCTGAAAAGGCGCCTGAGGAGAGCGAGAAAACTTTGACTGGTTGGACGTCGATGTCATGCGATACTCTGCTTCCCAGTCACACCGAAGGCGGGGCGAAGATAGTAGGCCGTGGCCAAGACAGAAACCTAGGATCCTGGAGTCCATCACGTAATCGCCCCATCATAATGTGTCGAGTCGTGACTTCAAGGACGCAGCGCTTGAGGGTGATAGGCGTCACAAACTTAGCATCTCGTTCAAACGGGGAGGGGAAGTTCATGGTCTGGTGTCAGGGAGCCAGCCGTGCAGCCCCAAATAAGATTTCCCTGCCTTTGCTGAGTCTACCCTGTTTGCTGCCATACTCCTAAATGCTCCCTCAACCCCCTTTCTATGCTTGCACGAAACAGACCAACAAGAAAAACAAAGACACACAGCCCCAAATCACGCCAAACGTTTTCCCTTGATTCGCACGCTCCTCCTGGCCCTAGAAGATGAGCCCAAATCAAGTATGGTGGTAGTGGTACAGTCCAGATATGGGGTATTCAAACGCCTTCCGCCTCTCCGTTTTCAGGCCCGCGGGCTTGCCAGCCAATCGCACCAGATGCAGAACCGTAACCTCGGGCCCAAGTATTGTACAAAATGTCAAACATCGCTGCCTCCTCCCCGACTGTCTCTCCGCATTTTGTCCTTTTGCTGTGAACTCAATGGGGCCACCAAACCTTTTGCGTTGGTAGCAGAAGTGGCCTGGGGGCTCCAACTCAGCCGAGTCACTGCTGCCCCTTGGAATTCATGTGCGCCTATTCAGCTTCAGAGTCCAAGCCGCCCGCCTCGGCATCTTCTTCGTTGTCCCTCGCCGGAGTGCCGGTGTCCGACTCCTGAGCCGGCAGCCCAGTAGGATCGTCTAGCTCCTCGCTCTCACCATCTTCGTCAAAGACGACCTGCCGTAGCACGCTGCGCTCGAACAGTTCAAGCATGCGGCGTGCATTCAATCTGTAGTGATGCATCTCCATGAGAGCCACAACGCGCCGGAACAGTCGCGCGTCGGAGAACCCCGGTGGTTTCTTCTGCTCCTTGAGCTGCACGAGCTCGGTCCGGGCCTTCCCAAAGCGTACTGTGTTGCTGAGGTCGATGAAGAGCTCGAGTATCTTGTGGTTGAGTGGGTCTGGGTCCAGTTCTATGTGCTCGTCGTCATCGAAAGCGCCAGTGTTCGCGTACCCGTATTCGGATGTGGGCGGGCCCATGACCTCCATCAACGAGTCTGACCGTGGCCGAGATGGCAAGACCGGCGGTTTTGCGCTCTTTTCAGTTCTCTGCGTCTCGGGCAAGACTATGGCGCCGGCCGTCTCATGCTGCCAGGGCTGCAGAGAGAAAAACTTCGACAAGTCGCTGGGGACGCAGAACCCGGTAGAGTTCCCTAATGAATTTGTGTTTGCGTCCCAACCTAGCTCTGACAGCATCTCGAGCCCATGGACAGACCTTGATATCAAGCCAATAACAAAGAACGCGGTCCCTCGCATGCTCATGACCTCGTGGTCCTCGGCGATGCGTACGATGTGTGGGACCACATCGCAGCTTTCGAGAAACGGCGCGCCACGTTCCATGGATCCCACATTGCCCACAGCCCACATGCAACCTTTGACCTTGATCATTATCTCAGCGTCGTCAGCTTCAAGTCCATGCTCTTTAATCGTAGACGCAAACTCAGCGAAGTGACCTTTGTCTTGCAGCAACCTGCAACCCTCCTCGGTGCGTGTGAGTTCGCGGTAGAAGTGTGGCGGAACGTGCGGATCCGCCTCCGTGTCTGGTTCCTCACCAAGCAAGCTCAGGCGATTCGCGGGCTCATCCTGACCATCAGCAAAGGCGCGAGCAAGACTGGCCTCGACGGTGTTGACGTAGGTGTCGTTACGACCAAGGAACCAGTCATCCATTTCGTTACTGATGTAGTCCAGGCCGTCCAAGTAATGATAGCCAATTGACGTGGATAAGAATCGTAGAAGCAAGGGAGCACCGATTTCCCCAAGGTGATCCAGGCCCGGTTTGCACTCAACGATCATTTCCAGATAGTTCCTGGTATTGCATGCCTTCTCGAGTGTTTTGATCGCGGTAGCGCTGACTTCAACTTCCGGGTCGTAGAGCTGTGTCACAAGAGCCCTGATGGCCCACTTCATATCGCCAGTCAGGTTGGCCTTGGGATCGTTGGCATGCTTCCCGAGGATGTTGGTGGCATACATCCGGATCTCTTTGGTATTGCTGGTCATAGCCTTCTGGAGTAGGACCTGAGGATGGTGTTGAATATTGTAGTCAAAATGCGAGAGCATCATCTTGATCAGATCGGGGCGCCGCTGGCCGTCAAGGATGGAGAATATCATGTTGAACATCCTCCACCGATTCATCATCTCCAAGCCTCTGATGTCCGCGGTTAAAACACCAAGCATAGCAACGTACCCTCCACTAAGCGTGTCCATAAGTCTGTCTCTGGAGAAGAGGGGTACACGAGCTGTCAAGCCACTTTTCTGCAATGGAATCAGTCACTGTAAAGGCTTGGTTTCTGGAATACTCACAGGATCACATTGAGCCAGGCATTCAGCGAGCTGTCTCAGGACCTTATTGTCGACCAGGTAGGCCCTGCCCTGTGGAGTTTGGAGAAGAGCCTGCATCAGAGCGCAACCGGCCCGTACATACTTTTGCGTATTTCGTGTGTTCTTCATGTCTGAGAATCGGTACTTGAATGGCCGGTAAAACCCCATCACTCTCTTCATCCATTTGGATGCTTTGATGGCGTCTTCCACCCTCTTGTTGATTGTCAAAGGCCCCTCGATGACCTTGAGTATGATGTCCCAATTCCACTTGAGGTAGTTGCTGCTGCTTAATACGTAAGAGTCCACCAGCAACTGCCGAAAGGTGCCTTCGTCGACGCTAACAACGGGAGCAGCTCTGGTCTGCTCTTCTTCTAACCCTGGATTTGAAATCTGATGTGACGCGAGCCCGGCAGCAGTGAAAACAGACGGGGAAGACCGGTAGAGCGTACGACTGACACTGCTGATCTGATAAACCAGACTCGTGGCGACGAAGTGCGACTTCTCATTGAAACGGACGGCAGCTGAGAACAGTCCCGGTAGGAACTGCAGCTCGCTGCTCCATGACGGAGGCAGTAAACGGCTTGAGAGCCTCAAGACCTCACCTAACAGTAATGTCGACTTGCGCTTCAGCGTCTCATCTTCCGCATCTCGGGCGAGATTAAGAAGGGTCGGTACAAGATCCGACCTGATCAGTGAAGCCAGAAGCAGCGCAGTGTAGTGATCCACGAAATTCTGTTCTCCCCCATCGTCCTCGATATAAGCCTGTGTGCCTTTAGGTGCCGTGGTATTCATCGCTGTGACCCTCCCGTAGGTTGTAAGCCTTCTGCCGGCCAAGAAAGGTGTTGCCCATGCTGGGGATTTGATCCGCAGCAACGAGTAGAGAAGGTCGATGACGGTGTCCCTAGCTTGCGGGTTGGGAATCACCAAGCTTGATATTAGCGACCTGATCGCTCTGGAATTGTACATGGACAGGTACATGAGACCCGACCATGTCTTCAGCGCCGAAGAAATCGCCCTGGAATTGTGTTTCAGGATGGTTTCGTTGGTTATGAAGACATCGGTGAAGACGTTGAATATCACCTCCACATCGTAGCCTGGTCGCAGATACTTGCGCCTCTGAGGACTATCCAGCAGGAACAGAAATGCTGAGATCAGACTCTGTGGGGCCTTGTAAGAGCCTTCTGTCAAGGCATCGCATAGAATGCCCATGGCACCAGAGGCAAGAGCCAGTTGGGGATCTCGAACAAGGATTTCAGCCAGTGTCTCCAGACATATCGGCCGCAGTCTATCCTCATTATGTTCTGCAATAGAGACAACTGTTCTGACGACAGCCCTTGACAGCTCCCGAATACCGTCTTTGATGTCCAAGAAGGCCCGTACAAACTTTAATGCTTGCTCCCTCTCCAGGTCGGCCTTTCTGTCTTTGATCAAGGACCTACAGAACATCAGTCTCTATAAGCTTTTGGTTGTGTTCCTTGGGTCACTTACGAGATAACTATGTAATCAGTGTTGAGGGTGCGAATCTTCTTAAGAGAGATCCTGTCTGACATGGCATAACGGGTCATCCGGTAGCCTGCAGCAACGACCTCCCGGCTGTCACTGACGAGCATCATTTGCACCCTGAGGCCAAAGATAGACCAGACCAGGTCATACTTCAACATCGGATACTGCTTGAAGAGGTCGACAAGGCTGTTGGCCTTGGCCACGTAATACTCGGGCGTCAGGCCAGTTGCCTCTAGGGCTTGTAGGAGCTCGCCAAGCTGGTATGTAGGGTCCATGGTTTCTTCGATGTCCGAACCAGCGCCACTCCTCGATGCGCTTTGAGGCGAACGTATCCCTCTGGGAGGGAAGAACTCCTCAGGGGCTCGGATGGGTGTGGTAGGAGCCGCCTTGGCCTGCTGGAGCTCCTCGATGCGCAGCTTGAGGTTCCTGATGCGAGCATAGGAGGCGTTCAGCTCGGCTTCGACCTTTGCCTTCTGCTCTTTGACCTGTTTTGGCTTTTTGTTATTCAAGGCCTCCAGCATGTTCTCGCTGCCCTCCTTGATCTTGTTCTCCCTGGCGAGATCGTCGCGCAGATCGGTAAGGAGCTTGTCCTTCGCTGGGCTGTCGCCCGCCTCGTCCAGCGTCCCCAGGTTGTTGTAGACGTCCATTCTTGAGCCTGCGCGTGACTGCCCCATCTGGCTCCTCAAATCGGAGCTGAAGCTGCCGGGACCAGCCATGGAGGAAGGGTTAAGGCTGGAGCCCCTGGGGCCGAAGCTGACGGCCGAAGTGGACATGTTCCGCACCGACGCAGGGCCGTTGGCAGCAGAAGGGAGCTGGAGGTTTCCGCCATCGTTAAGGTCAAGACTGGGTCGGGGACCGGAGATGGTGCTCGACGATTGCGGACTGAAGGGCTTCTCCTTCTGAGTCGGGGTCTGGGTGGGCGTCACCGACGAGCCCAGCATGGTCGGTGGCCCGTCCATTCGTCCTCCTCAGGGGGCGATCGCTGTCGCCCCAGCATTCGTGGTCGTCTATGCCATCCAACAAACTATATTGTTTCCGGGATTTCTGTGGGTGGCTTGTTTGGTATTGGAGTTGGGCTGGATCGGTCCCCGGGTTCGTTTCGTGTCGGCGGGCGGGAGATAGGAGGGGAGACGATTGATTGTTGAGGGCACTGAGCAATAGAAGACCAGGAAATGTGGTGGAACGTTGCTCAGATAGCCTCGTAGATGACGCAGAAGCAATTGGCCAACTAGTGGTCTAGATCGTCGCACATATGATGGGCAGTGTCGTGTGCAGTCCAGTATGGCTGGTTGTCGATGGCCGGCGACTGTTCCCAATGCGACAGTGGGAGACTACTCTACGGGCGGAGCATTGACAGCTGCCAGCCCGACAAGCCTGGGCAGGCTCATTTGGGGTGGGGTAGGTACGGTACTGTACGCCCGGCGGTACAGTATGTATGCCCTGCGGCCAGGGGATAGGCAACCCCTGTTGCCGGTGGACGGACCGACCTAGACCATTCCCAGCTGGTGGAAGAAGGCTGGCTGGCTGGCTGGATGGTGGTTTGGCCTACATGCAGCAACTCTAGAGTCTCTATGGCGAAGCGCTCCGTCACGCAACCACCACTCAACCTCCTACAAATGTTATTTTCGCCAAGTCATATATGAGCATGTGAGCAGTACAATCTATGCATGCATACAACGGACCGTGCAAGAGATCCGGTACTCCAGTGAAGAAGTACTTGGCTCATGCCTCTGGCTCTATGGCTTCTTAGATTCTCCGGGTGGAAGACACACCGACCTCACTCACTCATTGCCACGAACTTGCATTACGTGCCCTTGACGTCTGCCAGGTTCTCACGGTTGCTCTCTTCTATTGTAGACCTATTTATTGCATTACAATGCCTGCTTGCCAAATGGCCCGATGCAGACTTGAAACATGCAAGATCTCTTTGTCATTGCTTCTTGCACATGTTATATCCTACATATCTTGGGCCAACCAGACACGCTCATGACCCAGGGCATAGTCGTACGATGCAGCAGCATCTGGTATCTGAGGCTGACATCCATCTGACCACGTCCATCCTCCGTCGTGCTGTCTCCCCGCGATCTGCAATCTGCCAATCTACAAACTACAGTTGACATGCCATGGGGTGCCTAGCCCTGTCTCGTGTAACTGAATGTCGTTCTGACAAGGAAACAAGCATGAGAAGCTGACCCCAAAACCACCCCTGTTGCAGAAGGCCGGCCTAGTCAACGGGAAGATCTAAGACAAATGAGATAGACGAAGACTGTCCCAACGGCCTAGACTCCCTCCTGGTGCGACCAGGAGATGGTACGCCTTCGGCAGACAGAGAGGGCGAGAAAGAGAAACAGAACGGCGAAGGCGAAAGACGAAGCACATGGCCGTCGCGGAAGCGTGGCACGATGGGTCCAAGTGACAAGTCATTCAGCACAGGTTGAACGGACCGGCTCATCAGGAAGAGCCCCAAAGCTCAAAAGCCCCACGCTTCCCACGCCTCGGCGGCTTCCGCCCGGCGCTGGCGCTGGCGACCGTCCGCTGTGGGGCTCCGGACCGTGGAGCTGGGAGTCTTGACGCCTTTAGTCGTGAGGCCTGCCCCCGGCTCGGCAGTGTAATTGCATGCATCTGGCCATTCTGCTGATAGTCGGTGCTTTCTCGGTTGGTTGGTTGGTCAGTTGGTCATTCGCTTGTGTCTGGGCCACTACTGAGAAACATCTGCTCCAGGCAATATATAAATACTTAGTCCACCTCTCCCCTCTCACCCACTCTGAACACTTGAATACCTCCAATACTCGCTTCTCACTCTGCTCTCTGACAAGTCTCTTGCTGTCGCTGCCAAACCCAAACTTGACTCAGAATAGCATTGTGCGAAGACTTGTATGAGTGTAGCATCCCGGTAGTCATCCCGAGTGACGATCGTTCTCCCAGTCTGTGGCATAAGCAACCTGGTGAACTCGAGAGCATACAACTACTCATTGCGTGCCCTGCATTGCCCTGCCCTGCCCTTTTCTTTCTCTTATCACGAGCCACTTCTCAACCCGGCAAATCTCACAGAATGCCCAGACTCGCTTCAGCCAGATACGGGAAGGACAATGTCCGCGTCTACAAGGTCCACAGGGACGAGGCAACCGGAGTCCAGACTGTCACGGAGATGACGGTGACCTGCCTGCTCGAAGGACAGATTGAGACATCGTAAGAGACCTGTCAATCATCCTCCCGTGCTCAGACTGATTGCCGCAGACTAACACCCCATTTTCAGATATACAGAGGCCGATAACAGCGTCGTCGTGGCCACAGATTCCATGAAGAACACCATCTACATTAAGGCAAAAGAGCACCCCGTCAACCCGCCTGAGCTATTCGCCTCCATCCTCGGCCAACACTTCCTGGACACCTACTCGCACATCACCACGGCACACATCAAAGTTGTCGTGCACCGCTGGACACGCATGCTCGTCGACGGGAAGCCCCACCCGCACTCCTTCTACCGCGACGGCCAGGAGACCCGCAACGTCGAGGCCGCCGTGTCCCGGGCCGACGGCATCAGCCTCAAGAGCGGCATCGTCGGGCTGACGGTGCTGAAGAGCACGGGGTCCGCCTTCCACGGCTTCGTGCGCGACGAGTACACCACGCTCGGCGAGACGTGGGACCGCATCCTCTCGACCGACGTCGACTCCAGCTGGACGTGGAAGGCCTTCCCCGGCGTCGAGGCGGTGCGCGAGGCCACGCCCAAGTTCGACGCCGCGTGGGAAGCCGCCAGGGCTATCACCATGAAGACGTTCGCCGAGGACGAGAGCCCCAGCGTCCAGAACACCATGTACAAGATGTGTGAGCAGATCCTCGAGGCCGTGCCCGAGACGACACTCACCAGCTACTCACTGCCTAACAAGCACTACTTCGAGATTGGTAAGTCATTCGCTTCCCTGGCATTTCAAGGTAATGCAGGAACTGACAAGATTTTTCCTCGCAGACCTGAGCTGGCACAAGGGGCTCAAGAACACCGGCAAGGACGCCGAGGTCTACGCGCCCCAATCTGGGCCCAACGGTCTTATCAAGTGCGAGGTTGCTCGATCCTAATCCCCGGGTATGAACATTTATGTCTCGATGAATTTATGAGGACTGGAATTTGTGAAGACCAATATAATCTATTAGACAGCCATTTGGGTAAATCACTGGTACAATGAGGCTTGCTTTGCTGGCAACATATCCATTCTCAAGAATCCGTTGTTCATTGTTCAAGGATCCATTGCATAAGACAGGTCTGGTTAATTTTGGGTACATAGATGGCTCAACTCATCTCCTGGAATAGCATTTGCATTTGCATACTCGCATTTATGCTTTTGGTGTTGTTTTCACGATCTGTGCCCGTTCAGTATTGCACAAAATCTAATTACATCAACGTCCCTTCTCGAGCCTCATTCGATACTCATTCGATCTTGATAACATCCAATCTCCACCCAGCGCAGGGTTACACGTCCTTGAACCCACCACGGCCGTCTCCTGAGGTTCATGTCTCCAACGGGACGTTGCACTGCGGCTGTGTCACTTTCCGCATTCCGGTTTTCTCGCAGCACAGGGTACCACACGCTCTAGACAGCAAGCCGACCGTTCTAGATGCCCAACATGGCCGGAATGCTGCGAATGAGATATCTATCACAATTCCGCAAAGAAACCTACAAATTCCCAGTAAGGGTGCAGCCGTCCATCGACCGTAGTTGTGCTGGAAATTTGGACATGCGAAGATTCCTCGCTCTGCCGGCATCTCTGCGGCCGTCAAGTAGAAGCGTGCCTGGAGCCTTTCCTGTACACAATCGCAGGGTCGGCCAATATTGACGGGCTAACACCCAAGACGCACCATCATAGTCTTCTCTGACCTAGAGACAGGCACTTGTAGATGTTCTTGATATGTTTCATTCCTCTCAGTTTGCACATGTTTGGTACACATCCGAGCAATATACTCTTGCCCGACCACGACTTCTCCACGAGGATCGCCCATCACCTCGTTCTCCCCCCCCTCCCCCCCTTTTCAAGACTTTCATATCCTCGCAGCACCAGCCTCTCTTATCTTCTCAGCCACCTGCGCCCAGCCCTCGCTCCCGACGACCTTGCCTCCAAACCGCGCCAGGTTCTCGTGGTACGGGTGCGCCTCGCCCTCGAAGGCCTTGAGGCGCGCCAGCCTCTTCTTGCGCAGCCTGTTCTTGGGCAGCATGCCGCTGACGGCCTTGCGCAGGACCTCGCTGCCGCCGAACTTCTCCATGAGCACGTCCATGGTGACCTCCTGGAGGGAGCCGGGGCGCGTGTTGTGCCGGTAGTAGCTCTTGCGCCACTTCTTGTTGCCCGTCGTGTACAGCGCCGCGCAGTTGGTCACCACCACGTAGTCGCCGCAGTCGGTCGAGGGGTCGAAGATGGGCTTGTGCTTGCCCATCAGCAGGGTCGCGATCCGCGACGCCAGCCGGCCCAGCGAGGGCGGCGTCACGGCCTCCGGGGGCGACTTGATCGTGCTGAGGGTCGGGTGCGGCGTCGAGGCGGAGATGTTGTGCCATACTCGGGAGTAGGCGAGTCGGGTCTGCCGGGAACGTCAGTCACAGATCCCGCCGGGGAAGGGTCGTCGCGAACGCCGTGGTCTGCGGCTCGCCAACGTGGGAAGGGGGGGGGGATCGACTCACGAGACCGACTGTCTGCGACATGTTGAAGGTTTACGAGGAGCTGCGTCCCCTCATCCACCGGCGATTTGGGATACAGCACAGTACCTCCGATTCAATTGGATCTGCCGGGTCGGGTCGTCCACGTATCGTCTGTCGCCTCTAGTATTGCATCGCTCGCTAAATTGTCGTGAAAGCCAAGCAAGAGCAGAGCTGCGGATCCAAAAATTGGAAGGACGCTTATCTAATCGGTGGATGGCCCGAACTCGCCAGAGAGACAGGGGTGTTCCGTCCTGTCGGTCCCACCTGAAAGCCCACCGAGCGGCGGAGCCCCGGACCTGGGGGGATTTCAAAGCAATACGCAGCACATAATGGACCGATGACAACTGAGGAGGTGGGCTGGCATGATATGAGCCTATTAAGTGCATAGTCTCTTTCCACCTTCTCTTCCTGCTGTATCTGCTCTCTGCAGTTTAAATGAGCAAGTCTCTCAGCTACTTGCGCGGTATCTCTGGCATTGCTCTCCTCGGCTCAGCAGGCGCATATTACGCTCACCAGTGGCGACAATCAGCCAACCCTTCCACAAACTCCTCTCAAAAACACAGCGCATCGGGGAACTCGAAAATGACGGTGGATCAGAAGTTTGAGGTTCGTCATGTCTCCCACTGGGTCTCAAGTCCAACCTGGGCACGGTCTCCATACCGGACAATGGAGGCCTATAATCTCACCAAGAGGCGCCGCTACAAGGTCATCCAGGAGGTCAAGTGTGGCTAATGAAACGTGCCGCGACCAACAGACCCTTTTCGCGGTGCCTATGACCTGCGAAGGCTGCGTCAAGGATGTTTCAGACTCGCTCTACAAGGTCGATGGCATTTCCAAGGTTGAAGCAAATTTGAAGGAACAGATGGTCAGAGTTGAAGGCACAGGTAAGGGCTCGACAGGCCACGGTGTTTCGTTTTGATCCTCGCGATGCGCTGGTTACAATGTGTCTTGGGGGGTGGGTTGGCATGGAACATCGGGTGATTGGCGTGAACGCATCCCTTGATCCGTTGCTGATGTTGGCATGATATCACAGCACCACCATCAGCTATTGTCGCGACGATCGAGGCGACTGGTAGGGATGCGATCCTGAGAGGGTCGGGAACATCAAACAGTGAGTTGCCATCCCACCGGATGATCACGTGTTGTTTATGCTCTCCAAATCACCCATGCATATATGGTGTTTGCAAACCATACGACAAAAAGCTTATCTCGTCCGTGTGCGGTCCTTGGAATGGCAATAGCACAATCATGTTGTGGCTGGGTGCATAGGCTGACCCCTGGCTTCACTCCTGTCATCATTTCCAGGCTCGGCAGTCAGCATACTTGAGACATACGCCCAGCTCAAGGAGGAGCGAGACCAGGTGCCCGACCATCAGAAGAACAGAGAAGTGAGAGGCCTCGCGCGTATGGTCGAGGTGTCCAAGACGGTGACGCTTGTGGACCTGACAATACGCGGCGTCGAGCCGGGTACCTATCGGGCCACCATCCGCGAATATGGCAACCTGGCGGAAGGCGCATCCTCAACAGGGCCAGTCTGGAAGGGTGACCTTGCCGGTCAGTCGGATCAGAAGAGCCAAGTGAGAGGAGAGCTTGGTAATGTGGAAATTGGGCCAGGCGGTCGGGGCAGCATATTCCTCGACCGGCCATTCCAGGTATGGGAGGTTATAGGGCATGCTTTTGTCGTGTCTCGCCAAGGTGAGACAGATGGCAAACCGCTGGAGAACGACGACAACACTGTTGTTGGTGTGATTGCGCGGAGTGCTGGAATGTGGGACAACGACAAAACTGTATGCTCTTGCACCGGCAAGACGCTGTGGGAGGAGAGAAAGGACGAGGTCAGGAACGGCATGCTGTGAACATGAGAGCTTCTAGCATCGTGGGAGCCCCAGTTGCACGCTATGTCAAGCGCATTTTGAAGAGCATCTGTCATCAGTCGTCGTTAGATCGCCTTGGTGTTCGGCCTTGTTGGAGGGAGTCGGTATAAGTGGCAAGGATATATGGATATCATTTTTGCCAAGCCTATAATTCCTCTGTGGTCTGCGGGACTGATGGGACGAAATGCTTGATACTGGAGCCGGTATGTCTACTGAGAAGACAGCAGTACCAATAGCTGTCAGAATTCAGCACAGCACAGCACAGCACAGCACAGCACAGCACAGCACAGCACAGCACAGCACAGCACAGCACAGCACAGCACA